>NW_017306284.1:2087819-2183522 GCF_000935625.1 Nanorana parkeri | reverse complement strand
GACCCGAAGCCACACGAAGCAAGCCGATGTACGGCTGATTTCAGCCGATGTACGGCTGAAATTAGCCGTACCAGCCTGAAGTGAATAGCCGAACAGTGTTCGGCTCACTTCACTTCAGATCGGTCATTCACTCGGCTGCCCTCGGCAGCTTCGTGAATAGACCCCTAAATGTATGGAGGGTTGGAGAGTACTGAACAGAATATGGGAGGGCATTCCAGAGAAGAAGACAAACACAGGAGACGTGCTAGATGCCAAAGATGGAGAAAGTTAGTAGAGGAAAGGAGAAAGTAATAACCAGAGTAGAGTATTTGGGATAGTATCTGAAGGCTGGGGAGAAAATGTTTGCAGGAGACAGGGAGTAGAGACCTTTTATTGGTTAGAATTGGAAGTTTAAATTGCATTCTCTGGGTACTTGGAAACCAGTGAAGAGATTAATATAAAGTATAAGCACTGTAGCAGAGAAGATGAATTGCAATCTAGAATTAGGACTCGTGTACATGGGCTTTGAATTTTTTCTCTGCTAGTCTTGGTAGGGCCCTGCCCGTGAATAAAATTGACAATGCAAGGAAAGGGCCTCAGTAGGTTAAAGGGAAATTCCACCTTTTCAGATAAAGAAATAAATACACACTTCTTCAAAAAAGAAAAAAATAGCATTTATAATTTTTTTTGCATAGGAGCCAGTAAAGCATTGCAACCATGATCAGTGGACAGTAGGTGCAATGCTTTGGCTCCTGCAGAGCCTTCCATCCTTGTCTATACCTTGGTAGGGATGTTCAGTAACATGACTCAAAAACTGCAAAACCAGCACACCATTCTCTTCCAAAGAAAATCAGATTTTATGCCACATGCATCTGTACAAAAAAAACAACCTCTGACGCCTTTCTGCCTTAGTTGGCCTTAGTCATAGCTGGTTGTGAACCAACACCAACCCCACTAAAGGGTGGTGAAAAACATACAGGCGCTCCTGTATCTAATAAACAGCCCATGTAATTAAAACTAAAGAGAGGAAAAAAGGAGAATACATACTTCCTAAAGGAGTAGATGTGCTCAGGAAACTGTTGCATTGTGAGGCCCTGTGGGTCTTTTGTTCATTTGAAAACCTAGATTTTTATGTACAGATGCGTGTGGAATAAAGTTTGAATTTCTTCGGAAGAGCAGCGTGTGCTGGTTTTGAGACAAGAAGAGTCCATGCACCGAATGTTGATTACAAGGATGCATGACAGGGGTGAGCTGTGCGCTTTGTGCTTCTAGTATTCAGTAACATGGACTGGAGGAAGACTGAATGGACAAGTGCAGTGGCATCACTGCTCTGCGGTGGCAGATGGGACTTGTAATTTCTCCATTCACAGATCCTGTCAAAGAATCCTGCCAAATTCATAAATGTACACAAGCCTGTGGAGAGAAGAACCCTACAATTTGGGAGGGGAAGTTGGTCTTGTGATCTGACCGTGTTTCCTGTTACACCCTTAGTAAGGTAAACATAATCTTTAAAATACACTGAGCAGTTTTGAATCACCATAATTGTAGGCCATTTGTGGCACCCCCAAAGCCTGCCTGGAAAACCTCCACATTGTTAGCATTCCCCAGTCGTGGGTAGTTTTTGGGAAGCACCATACGTTAAGGGCTCACCCCCCAGCATCACAAGAGAGAGTGATCTCCCTCATTCAAAACCTGAGCATGCCCAGTGCGCTCTCCCTGCCCCTGTAGAGCAATGCCTGCGCTCGACCTCTGCTAGGAGGAAGCTTGCAGGAGCGAGGGATACGGTAAGTATAGCTTCTTTTTATGTTCCCCCTAGACAAAGCTATTAGGATTTTTTTTTATTTTCCCAGAGTTCAGCTTTAAAGGAGAAAGGTCGGGAGAATAACTATTTCCACAATAAATCCTTGCTGAGAAACATATTGCAGATTAATGCGTTTTTGTTCTCAGTTTGAACTGTATATCTTCTATAAGCTTTGAATTTCCTTCCTACCAATTGTGTCATTTTCCCTATGATCATCGTAGTTATTTTAGGACCGTAGCTGTCATGTATAACTGATGTCCTCTATGCCGTGGCTTTTGTCCTGGGACATTAAACTATTTGTATAAATATAGTATAGAGGCCTCCCGCTGATCACTGCAGTTTTGTGCAAAGTGAAAATGTTCAGCAACTGCTTGAATATAAGTTTGTGAAAAGTATGAGGTCCCTCGATGAGATGCCTGTGACTAGCCCATGGAATGTTTCATGATTCAGATTTATTTTTATCCCATCGTTCAGGCAATTTACAAGATGGTCTCCTCAGTAATGAAAATGCCGGAAGACGAGTCAACGCCAGAGAAGAGAACGGAAAAGATCTTCCGACAAATGGACACCAATCGAGACGGTATTTATTGGTCATTGGTTGAGACATTTACAGGGTTATTCACAAAAGGGTGAAGAGTTTGGTGAAGACAGGAGAAGTGAACAATCTAGGACAAAATAGCTGACCTGGAAAGTGAGCTGAATTGGAGAATTTTTTCCAATCAGCTATGTTGTCCTAGATTGTTCACTTCTCCAAACTCTTCACCCTTTTGTGAATAACCCTGTATATGTCCTGCTCTAACCAGGACTACCCTGTTCAGCACTATAGTCATCAGTATTTCCTGACCCCTTGTGGATTCCCCCATAGAGGACCTGCTGAGCTTATTATACAGAGGTTGATGTGGAGAAGGTAGTTGGGTGAATCCGCTTTTTCAGTGGGAACACTCTTGTAGTGACCCATTGTCAATTGATAGACTGCAGTGTTGATATTATGAATATTACACCAATTATTATTATACTGTAATACCAGTTTACAATATAGCTGTCACTGCTGTATGTAAGTCATAGGTACTAGAAGGAGTACATTTATAAAGCAGCATACCGTGGCCATACTGGTACTTTAATAATAAATGGGCTTAGCACATTTATAAAGCACAATGATGTGCTTGACCTATGTGCATTATGACCCGCTGGCTTCGGTAGCCTGAAGGTGGCAGAGCATAATAGAAGTTAATGAAAGTTTCATTTTTAAAAAAGGTCAGGGAGATCCCAGTCATGTGACCTGTCAAAGTCTCATGGCAAGCTTTGCTCCAATCATAGATCCCTCTCTGCTTCATTTACCAGAGAGTGATCCATGGGGCAAGGCATTGCAACCTGCATTTTATGAATGGGCTATAAAATGTGGCCTGTCGTTTTCATACCTCAGCATAGTCCTTTGTTGTAAATGAGCACCTATAATTTAGAGGGGCAGGCTACAGAATAGTGAAAGCAGAGACTTTGTTCAGAATTTATCCAGGGATAGCATGCACTGCCTGGACTGTAATGCTGGCTCAGAGATGAAACAGTCGCAATGCTGGTGCAGGTCTTGTGTGTTTACAAATGTCTGACACAAAGAACAACCCCTGCTGCAATGATAGTGTTAGAGTTTGATCACTGAGGGAAAGGTGACTGAGGTAAAGCTTCCTACTGCCTGCAGCAGACCGATTACATCATCTCAGCCTAGGAAAGGGCACATGACTAAAGCTCAATTACTATTTTTTGATGGGAAAAGCTTACTTTAAAGAATTTTACATATTTATGAAATATATTAATGTAAACTAGTAAAGTTTATTTGAATCAAATAATAATATTGCCTCAAGTTTTCGCTGTTTTCCACCTCGGGGATGAGAGATAAAAAGTAAAGGTGTGGAGGTAAAGGGGGTCTTGTCCTAACCATCTAGATTAATAAAGCTGAATGTATATGGTGTCCAGTTGTACTCTTTTACCAAGTTTTTTACCACTTTCTGAGCAGTGCACTTTTAGACAAAGTGCATTTGTTCTATTCCCCCCCTTCCCTGACCTAATAGATCCCACCCTCCCATACATAGATGCATACTTACCGAGATCTGGAGCAACTGGCCTCACATGGTAGTTCACATCCTGTACCAAAGTCCTCCCTTTCCCGGCCTTGTCTGCACAGTAGAGTCCCATAGATGTCTATGAGGTTTGTCTCCTGGGGGAGGATGGGATCTGTTAGGTAAGGGAAGGGGGCAAAAAGAAGAAGCGCATTTTGTCTGAAAGTACACTTTTTAAAGCGGACCCTTCAGTAAGTTTACAACTTGGTAAAATTTTTTGGAAAAGTTCTAAGTTCTGGTGGTCTTTAATCTTCTACTGGAGACCTTTCACACTTTTCCCTTCACACCAGGAGTCTCCTCACTTAGTAGATCATTGCTGTAAAATAACTCAGATCCCACAGTGCCTGAGAATAACCAACAACCACAATAGGATATGATCTAATCCCCTGCTGCAGATCTGGGTGTGCACTGTAAATCCTTCTACGGAAATGTGTGTGGTTTATTTACTTGTCTTTCATACTAAACCCATAGTGAATCATAGATCCTAATCTCAGCAAGAGCCATGAATAAATATTTCTGAAAGGAAAGCTTGTTGACTGGCACACATGGTATCAATGTGAGAGAGGGCATGTGCTGGCTAACTTGCATATTTTTTTCAGAAGGGAATTTAAAAAAACCCTCAAAGTAAATAAAATATAACATTGGCCTTTAAGCTGCTGCTAATGCATATATGCAAGAGCAAGAAAGAGATTACCATCACTGAAAACAGTGTGTCAAATAAATCTGTAGATCCAGAGATTAGGACAGCTGAAGGTGCATACAAGTCTTTTGCTGTGAAAGTTGAGCTTTGCCATCTCCATACCAGAGCCAACATGGTGATCTCACAAGCAAGCCATAAATACGGCTACCCATGGGAATGAATGAGGCCACGCAGCAAGAATAGCAGCCAGCTGGGAGGACCATGTCACAAGAGAATTTGCTGGATTGGGAGGGAAGGTAAGTATGATCCATATTGCGGGGGTATTAGAAGGCATCGATGTCGAGATCCACCCAGCTGCATGAGTGACAGCTGGCTCTGCCTATCTAGAGGCAGAGCCAGCTGTACCCGCCCCCTCCCCCGTCCGTTACGCCAGTCAGCGCTGGCGGATCGGAGCGGGAAATCCAGCCCCTCCCCTGTCGCGGCAGAGAGCCGTGACAGGATCGAGAGGTGAGCGAATGCCGGTATGTGTTCGCTCACATCCCGATCTACTGAGCCGACCTGTGACAATGAGACTGTCACAGGTCAGCTAGAACTATGAGGTGAGTGAAAAGCACTCACCTCATAGTTCTCCTTTAATACTTGCACACACAAATATATTTATTTTAATGTGCTGAGCTTGAATGGCCCAGGTTTTTGACAGGAGTTTAAAGGAGTAAAGTCCCATCATATACTAACCTGGTATAACATGGACATTGTAATAGGAATACATACTAGAGTTGTTTTTGATGATCCAATCAAAGCTTACTTGAAAAAATCCCTTTTATACAGTGAGTGGAGAGGCGCTCAGCCGTTGTGAGTTAGCAAACTGTCACCGAACGCTGTGCTACAAGTCAGCGCTCAGCACTGCTAACTGATCACTCGCAGCGGAGATGAATGTGGATGCACAGTGCGAAGTGTGATGGAGAAGGTAGAGACAGAGCACCAGCAGCCATGTTAACTGTGGGCACACCCTGGCAGTGCTGGAGAAAGGTGCCCGAACCCCCGATGGAGAAAATCAGTTCAGTGTGGAAACCTACAATTTAATGTTTTGGTGGACGAGCACACCAAATATTCATTGGAAAATATTATTTATCAGTCAAAAATATTATCCTCCGCCATTTGCTTAGCACTGTGCAGATGAAGTGTTCAGTGAAGATGTTGCAGCGAACTAAAGTGCTTCAGAACAGCTACTCAGCGCTTGGCTACGGAACTGAACGCTCCTCTGCCTTCCATCTGCCCATCACTTCCAACAACTTCCTGGATTCCCAATGTGCTTTTCATCTGTTTTCCTGCTGCTTGATGTGATGCAATCTTTGAGTTCTTAAGACTACATATCCCACCATGCATTGCTTCCAGCAAGCAATGATAATGTTACATTGTCCAGACGCTGAATTGTAGTTCAGAAGGCTCTGTGAGTTATGACACAAGGAAATGCATATTCACAGGGCTGAGTGAAATGGTGTCAGTACATTGAGGAAGTACATCCTATGGGCATCTTCAATTAGTAAGTTTACAAATTCCTAGGTCAATATGGCTATTAGGAGCGGGCTGGAACTTATGGAGATTCAATATAGAAATACAGATTTATTTTCAGTTTTTGACCATACAAGTTAACGTGATGGATGAAATAAGCATTCAGAATGCTGTTCTATGTTCAGGAATAAATTATTTTTGTTTTTCCACAGGAAAACTATCCCTGGAGGAGTTCATCAAGGGGGCAAAAAGCGACCCATCTATCGTCCGCCTACTTCAGTGTGACCCAAGCAGTGCCGGACAATTCTAAACTTTATTTTTTTTTTTAAACAAAACCTTTTTTTTTTTTGCCAAAATTAAATTTGTTGTGGTGTTGACAACGTCACAGCCAAAACCTACCTACTTCCTCCTGTGGTATCTTTACGTCTGAATGACAAAGAATGATAAATATTGTCGAGATTTGCGGCTGGACTTTTACTGCTCTATGGCCCTAGGGTTTTCTTCACGCTTTTTCTATGTGGGATAACAACAGAGACCTCCCTGAATTTTTACTTTTACAAAGCTGATCAACAGATTCGACAAGGCTGCGGTGAAGACTTGGTTTTATTACTGTGTAGTTGCTTTAGTCAGTTTTGCTGTTGGAAGAGTGTGAGGAACCACCTTGGTTCACTGGAGATTTCTAAGATTCACAGTGTGGTCATGTTTGTGAGTTGCACCATTGCTGAGCAGATTTCTTTTTTTTATGATTTTTTTAGAAGAGTATTACAGAAACGGGCCTCTCACTATGCTCACAATGGGGCATAGAGGCATTATGTCATGTGGTCCGTCCACTGGTCAGCCTGGCAGTTCACCAGAAGCTGGTGTTATCCCCAGGATATGATGTCATGAGTTGATAACGCCCCAGGAATATTGTCAGTTCCTAAAGCTGAATCTCAGGCAGACAGCTAAAAACATCCAAGGCTATTCACAAAAGGGTGAAGAGTTTGGAGGACGCAGGAGAAGTGAACAATCTAGGACGACATAGCTGAACTGGAAAGTAAGCTGAATTGTAGAATTGTTCCAAATCAGCTATGTTGTCCTAGATTGTTCACTTTTTCTGCCTTCTCCAAACCCTTCACCCTTTAGTGAATAGGCCTGACAATGAAATACAGATAATGGAGCCGTTTTACCAGCCAAAGGATTTGCATTTTTGTCCATCTAGTTTCGAGATTTACACAGCTCTGCTCCACAGCACCGCCCCTTCTAGCAAGACAGGAGACCTGAATTTTCTCTGATACAGTTCAATATCTTTTATAGGTCCTGTGCCTCCTCCTAAAATTTGTAAATTATAGTTAAAGGAGAAACAGACAACTTATGAGCTCATCTCTCTATCACTCTTTTCTCTTCTACTGTCAGCACGCTCTTGGCACTGCAGCACAACTTCTTCCTCCCCCAGTCTGAGCTTTACAGTACAGGGGATTGCAAAAGGGTGATACCAAGTCTAATTCAGGTACTCACACTGCTTGAATTTAAAATAAATACATGTAACGTTGTGCTAATGAATACAGAGCTGCGTTCATTTGTGTCTTTTATATCTGCCTGGAGTTCAGCTTTAGTAATAAATACCCTGAAGATCTTGTTCAGGGTATGATATGGTTTCTGTCCATGACTGCAAGTGATAGATCCGGCTTAAAATAAATACATACCTCCCAACTTCCACTAAGGGGTGGAACCACATTGGGAACAATTTGATCCACTTAGAAGGAGGTTAAGCATGATTTGGGGCAATTGACAGATGGACTTTAAGTCCCTGTTTTAGGTTTTAAATGTTGGGAGGTATCTATAATGTGTTGTAATTGCAATAAGAAAAACATTGCAAGCGTTGCCAAAAAAATATGCATGGATTATTAGAAATATTGGTGCAAATTGCTGCAGTTTTGTAAGTCAGTTTCATTCCATGCACCCCCCGCCCTTCCTATTGCCGTGCTATGACAAGTTTGGATGTGAGTGTTTTATTGTTCAGTAATCAGTTATTCATGTTCATTCTCGTTTACAGAAATGCCTCATTAAAAAGAATGCAACACATGACATCACACGCATTCATTTAAAGAGAGGTCATTACTAAATGGTCATTTTGAAAATTAAATCTGTCCACTTATTGCCTAATGGGCTTCTTTAAGGAAACAAATGGTGCACGGAACAGTCACATGCCAGCCACAAAAATCGTCAGCAGGCCTTATAAGCCTGATGGAAGAGCTGTTTTTATAGTCTTTAACAACAAATCAATACCTCAATTTCATTTTCCTACTACATTATGGGGCAATTGATTTGAGAATTTGGTTGGTACGGCAACTAGGTGAGTTCTTGGTTGTCATGCTTTGAAGAAAGATGTAATTATACAATTATACAATTATACAAGTTATACAATTATGGGTATGCCGCTGGGGAAGTCAGAAATGGAGAAGGATTTGGGGGTCATTGTAGACCACAAACTGAAAGGTAGTTTGCAGTGCCAGGCTGCTGTAAACAAAGCTAGCAGGGTCTTGTCCTGTATTAAAAAGGGGATGTATTGCAGGGACAAGTCTATAATTTTGCCACTTTATAGATCATTGGTTCGACCTCATCTGGAGTACGCGGTCCAGTTCTGGTCACCAGTACTAAGAAAAGATGTCCTTGAGTTGGAAAAAGTCCAGCGAAGGGCAACCAAACTAATTAGGGGTATGGAGGACCAGAGCTACGAGACGAGGCTACTAAATTTAAACATGTTCACATTAGAGGTGAGGAGATTAAGGGGGGATATGATTTCCATGTACAAAATGTTTAATGGTGGTAGCAACATTAGCGATAAACTGTTTAAAATTAACTCCGTTACAAAAACTAGAGGCCATCACCTAAAATTGGTGGAAAAAAAATTCCAGCACAAGGGGCGAAGGGGGTTCTTCACAGTAAGATCAGTTAGGGTCTGGAACTCACTGCCACAGGCGGTGATTTCAGCAAATAATGTGGAATTGTTCAAGAAACTTTTGGACGATTTCTTAAGGGACCGTAATATACAGGGGTACAGGTACTCCTAGAATGAGATCCTAATAGGTTGGACTTGATGGACTAATGTCTTTATTCAACCTCAAATACTATGTAACTATGTAATTATAGTGGCCAACCAATGTCAGGCTAGAACAGAGCAGGGTGCAAAGTGTAATAGTCCTCATAAATACCAAGTGCCTGTGTTGTTGACGCTATCTAGTTTGACTTTTTTTGTAGATCTCCGGGTGGTAAGTATGAATCTGATTGGTATGTGCAAGCGACACAGACAGTCTTTTTAGATGAGGCTCAGTGTAATCTAAATGCCTATTGGTTGTAGCAGCATTATAAGTTAAAGCTCACCAATTAAATTTTTGTCTTGGGAACGTACGCTCAATTTTCTAGTGGTTAGTAGGGTCTAATCAACGTTCGTCTTCATGACAAGGAAAGTCAGTTGCTCAGCATGAAAGTTTTTTTTTTTATCCGAACGATAAATATTCATATCATGATTTAAAATGGTACATATTTCTGCCTAGCACATATCTTGAGCATATGCTAAGCACAAAAGAAACCTGTTTAATATGTCTGGGATTCCATTCAAGTAGCAGGTTTGGATGATATTTTTGAGGGCTTCCGAATTAAATTGGTTGCCTCAATGATGGTAAGATCGAATCCTCTTGAGAAACCATTATGAACGAACGTTCAAAAGAAATTCTAACAGTGTATGGCCAGCTTTAAGACTTTCATCTCAGGTAGCACCTTCCCAAAAATAGATGAAAAAAAGCTTCTTGCTTTGCCCTTAGACACCCCCTACTCCCACTAGCCCTCTTACTGCATCCACTGTGTCCTGTAATAGTGATCACTAGTAGTACTTCATATGAAGGAAAATTGGGAACCAGCTAGGGTTTGGCTCTTGTTACCAAATCATTGACAAAAAAAAAACTATGTTGATGATTAGAAAAGAGTGAGAGCTTCCTGGATGACTTTGTGTGCCGAATACTGCAAAATTATACTGGATACAAAACTGGTGGATTTTGACCAAGATTGCCCCAGTTTATGCTGATGTACCTGTATGATTTTGGTAGCCACTGTCAGCTCCTTTATTATAGGTGCTGATGTGAATGCTTTTGCACAGTCTTGCAAGGACTATGGATCATGTCTTCACTTTATGAAATAAATCACATTCACCCACCCGCAAGAGCTGAGTGATCTTTTTGAAAATGTTATTATCAATCCACAATTGAAGAGTGGCAGGTGGATTGTTCTTCTCTGGAAAAACTTCTGAAACCTTCCTGTTCCCAGTTCCTGCCCTAAGCTAGGCCAACACAGTTTTTCTAGACTTCCACCTTTGAACACGATAAAAAGTTAATTGCACCTCTAAGAGCTTATGTAGATGGGCAAATGTAGCATATTTTTCTGTTCATTCATCTTGTGTTTGAGATGGTTCCAAGTTCCTTCTGAACTGCTTCTGACCTTCTAAATTGTTCAGTGGTTGCCCTTCCTTTGCTTGTTGAAAAAGCCGTTGTGATGCAAACAAAAATCTGTGTACACAAGCCCCATAAGGGTGACCATAGACAGATAGATAGGTGAGACAACTGCCCATCCTACATAAGACCAGGACCCACCACAATGTAGGGCATGACTTGGCATTGCAGTAATTATTTGCCTTTTCTCTATGAGCAGATAAAAGGATTAGTCCCGTAGCATTGCAATCTCTAACTGCGTAGAAGCCTTTGAGGGGTATTTATCAAAACTGGAGCAGACAAAATCTGGAGCAGCTGTGCACGGCAACCAATCAACTTCTCTCTTTCATTTTCAAATCATAACTGAACAAACTGAAGAGAGAAGCTCCAGATGCTGTCTGCTCCAGTTTTAATTAATTCCCCTTTTTGTGTTTTGGACCTTATGGTGGCTTTAAAAGGTCAGATCCGAATCTTCGGTCATTGAATAAGGTGCATCATCAGGCTGTTTAGGAGTACTCTAAAGTGTGCCTCGTGTGACAAGACTCAGCCCTTGGCTACTACAAAGCTTAGAAGAATACTGACTGGTTGTTATTGGTTACTGGCAACGATTGTCAAGTGCACCATTGTTTTAAATAAACCCATTTGCGTGTGCGTTTTTTTAATATCTCTTCCAACCTTGCACTCTCTCTTATTCGGACAGTTACCTCGTATAATTGTGCTCTATACTGTGTAGTACTGGCCTGTACTTTTTACTAGTTAACCCTTCCAAGTAGTGTTCCCCACCTTGTACAGCTGTAACTTTTAGTGTAATTGAAGAATTTGTAAGAGTCTTGTGAATTTGGATCAATTAATTCCTAAAACAAATGACTATGGTTTTATGTTTCGCCATGACGAATTTACAGTCGTAGTCCATACGGAGCATGATTTGTTGCAAGAAACTCTCACTTTCTGTTAATTGTTATCTGCAAACCATAAGCTTTAAAGTAATAAAAGGACACAAAATCAGCGGAATTCTTCCAGAGATCTGAACTCTACAGTATCCTGACCCCCTGACTTCTTTTATTTTTTTCTATCTTTGCTTATCACTATAACGGATCTTTCACTGTCAAAACAATTCTACTGCAGTTTTAATGCATGACATATCATTTTCCAAACTGTGAATATTTCTGGTATGCAAAAACAATGTGGTTTGAAGTTTACATAAATGATGTTACTTTGGATGTTTTTTTTTTCTTAAGTAAAGAAATAAATATTAATTTAAAAAAAAGTTTACAGATTTTTTCTTTGATTTGCATCATAAAGCGTGCTTGTCTCTTGTATTTAAAAGCATATTAACCAAAACACAGCTAAGCATAAGTGCAATTATTTTATAACATGTCTACAGTTTCAAATCATTCCAGGCGTAGGCATTGCTACTGAGCCAATGGATCTTATCCAATCATTAGCAGAACTGTCGTAGAACACTAAGGGCCTTTTATTTTCCACATTATAATACAGTGTGGAAAATAATGATTTGATCCCCTGCAGATTTTGTAAGTTTGCCCACTTACACAGAAATTAAAAGTCTATAATTTTTATCATAGATGTATTTTAAATACATTCCCTACCAACCAACAATATTTCTGGCTCCTCCCAAAGACACCCGTGCTTGCGGGGGCCTTTAAAAAAAATGTCTATTATTTTTACATTTATTTCATTTGAAATTATTTTATTTTTTTACTTTATATGCTATCACATAGGGGGGATTACAAGCCCCCCATGTGATAGCAGATTGGTGGTGGCAGGTAGTCTTTAAGGTGATACTGGGGGTCCAAAGACCCCCAGTATCAACTCTACACTTGAAATAAGCTATTGAAGTGCAGGTCACACTTCAGTAGCTTATTGTTGGGCTTCAGGAGCTCAGCAATGACAGCTATGGGACCGGAAGTGATGCAATACGCGTCGATCCTGGTCCCATAGAAGGGCAAGAGATCGGTTAACGGGCTTTCGCCGCGCTCCTCCCCAGCTTCCCACAGACACCCAAGATGCCAGTCCCAGGCGCGTAGGAGGGGAAGCGGAGCCCAAGAAACACGGCGGGGGTGTCTGCGGGCAGTTGACCGGCCCGGAGAAGCGATCTGGCGACTGGTGACTACAACTTTTTTTATTTTCATCCCCATAAAAAAGCAGTCAACCCCTGCAGTGCAGGGGTAGCCCCACTGCAAGGGTTAATATTTTTGCTCTGAGCTCTACTATAAATATTCCAACATGTGAGGCCTTTATAGACAATGGATACTGAGCTGTTATTCTGAGCAGACAAAGGTGATTTTATACCTTGCATGACTGCTTTTGCATGTGAACATTTGATGTTGGTTTTGATATGTTACTGGGACCTCATAATATATATGATATAGTGACAGAACATAGCTGTCATAAATCACAGAGTGACTTCATCCTAGAGTGCACAATGCACTGACTAATGGCAGATTTAATTTAGAGGGAAAATTTAACAGGAATCTTACTTAATCATATTTTCCTTTTTAACCGTTTTGCACTGGTACATTTTTAGAAGAAGCTTTCTGGGGTCTTTCCCTTTCTTCTTGGTCCAAGCAGTACTCATATTGTACAAATTTCATCCGTTTCTTGATGAACATGCTGAAATTTGCAGTTGGTGGCCCTGCTGCCACCCTCCTGTCTGGCATCCTTCGATCAGAAGATCAAAGAAGCCAAATGGAAAAGCTTTGGGTGAACAGTGACGGCAGCCATCAGCTGCCATCACTGTTCAGGTATTCTGACAGCAGCACACCCGGCTGGTCTTTCATATGAGACCCAAAGAAACTTTGATATGTTACTGGGACCTCATAATATATATGATATTGATGTCTGTTTGTTTTTCATGTGTGTGTGTCTTTTGTTACAAGAACAAAGATTTTTTTTTTTTACTGATTGATTAAAAGTGACATTTTAATCCCAATGTGTTTCCAGATCTCACCTTTCAATACCTTGATATGCTTTATATTCAAGTGGGTTACACAATGCGTCAAAGACACCAGTAAACATCTGAATATATACTTCAGTTCTTCAATATGCACAGCTCAGTGCCCTCCAGAGATACATAACAGTCCATGCACTGTATGTGGTTCCTGTTAAGGCGATTGGGTCAACATAGACAGGTACTCAACAAAGTATTCGCTTTCCCCCCCTTCAGAAACAATGCGATGCAACAATACATTTTCCTATAGCGGCTTTTATCCAGATTGGCAATCTCTGTGAACAGAACTAATTATTGTCTGTTCTCTGATATCTGTTCTTTGCTATTTCGGAAATGCCATTCCCTAATCTGCATAATGATGGTGCCATTTACAGCAGGAGAAGGGCAGGTTTGTTTAGCTGACATTCTGATACATGGAATATGCAGCAGTAAAGGTGCCCATATATGAGCTGATTATTAGCCACAATAGTTTTTTGTTTTTTTTACCCAAACCAATCAAATTTGATAGATTGATTTGATATTGCATTGCAGAGATGGAAGATACAGTTGTATGATAACTGGCAGTTGTCGGCTGCAGTAGTTTGCATGCTACAATTCTATTGGGCTGGCTTTCGTTACCTCAAGGGGCCGAAGACTTTGGATTGCGGTTAAACATGTAGGCATGATGTGCCTCAGATATCCCTAAAGCTCATGTGTTTGCCTATGGAATCAGGAGGAGGAATGTGCCCAGACAGGGGATCGTCAAGGTGTCAGTACACTGACACTGGTGTCCGTGAGTGGCCCTTGCAGAGTCCACCGCCTAGGGCTAAAATACAGGGAGATATTATCCATCGTGCCATACCATCAGGGAGGCGTGTGATTGGCCCCAAATTTATTCTGCAGCAGGACAACGACCCCAAGCATACAGCCAATGTCATTAAGAACTATCTTCAGCGTAAAGAAGAACAAGGAGTCCTGGAAGTAATGGTTTGGCCCCCACAGAGCCCCGATCTCCACATCATCGAGTCTGGGATTACATGAAGAGACAGAAGGATTTGGGCAGCCGACATCCACAGAAGATCTGTGGTTAGTTCTCCAAGATGTTTGGAACAATCTACCTGCCGAGTTCCTTCAAAAACTGTGTGCAAGTGTACCTAGAAGAATTGATGCTGTTTTGAAGGCAAAGGGCGGCCACACCAAATATTAATTCGATTTGGATTTCTCTTGTTGTTAATTGATAAAAAATAAACTATTAACACTTTAATTTCGGAAAGCATTCTTACTTGACAGCATTTTTTCACAACTGCCTGAAACGTTTGCACAGTACTCTGTATATATACTACTGCTTCAAGGCACCTCTGTATGCCTGCTCTGAAACTGGTTTTTAGCAGCTGCCATTGTTGCCTATACATGTATACCGTTTGTGTGTGTATATTGTCATATTTGAGGAATTGAGCACATATGGTGAGCGCTTAAGGACCAGTCTTGAAGCCAACTTGAACATAAACAGGAGTCTTTATTCCTTGTCAACATAAATGTACTTCTTACAGTATTCCGCTTTTCCTCAGCATATACAGTCCTCAGTAGCTTTCCTCAGCGCCAAGTGTTTTAGCACAAGTCTTTGTGAGCACTCACACTGCTCTCTCAGCGGTGTGTCCAACAGGTCCCTTGAGTCAATGACCTTCCCGACCTCTCCCAGTCTTCCCTGGCTGTTCCACATGCGTCCAGCACGCACCCGAGTCTGCTTGTGGCTGTGTGCCTCCTGCACACACACACACATAACTGGCTTGGCTTGACCCTCGTGTGCCTCCAGCACACACCACACCAACTCTCCCTTGAACTCTGGTCTGGGCTCTTAATGAGGCTGCTCTCAGCCCCCTGATCACTGGCAACACCTGACCTCAGGACTGGAGATTTCATCCCACCCAGAACACTTAGGGGTCTATTCACAAAAGGGTGGAGTTTGGAGAAAGCAGGAGAAGGGAACAATCTAGGACAACATAGATGAACTGGAAAGTGAGCTGAATTGGAGAATTTTTCCAAATCAGCTATGCTGTCCTAGATTGTTCACTTCTACTGCCTTCTCCAAACACGTCACCCTTTAGTGAATAGACCTGTAAGAAATCTCCAGATCCCAGTCACAATGCGGAAAAATCGGAAGAAACCGAAAGGCCAGCTTCCCTGCAAATCTATTTATTTTCAGGAACCTCTCAGCCCCTCTGGCTAAGAGTCCTGGGTGATGCTAGCATGCTCTGTGGCATTGCCACACACTGCCACAGTATGTATATACTCTCTCTCTCTTCATATATATATATAATTATTATATTTATTCATTTGTTTACTTTTTCACTCATTCACTTATGTATGCTAATTTTACCTTGAGCTATTGAGCTCAACAGAGGAGCTACGAAGAATATGGAAAATATGTGAAAGATCTCTGCCTGTTGGCTACATATGGAAATACAAAAATGTTATTAAGCTATAATTTAAACTTACCTGACAATAACTTTTTAAAAGAATATAATTCATTTTAGTACTGACTATAAAAAGAAAACAACTATGCATTCCCTTTAATGGCGCACATTTGCAATGTAGACATTGAAGCCCATTTTCACTGAATAAGGAAATACCCTGTTTTCTCATTAAATAGACTTTGGCACAGGGGGCTGTTCCTCTCTCATAAAACTGAGTGACAGAACATAGCTGTCATAAATCACAGAGTGACTTCATCCTAGAGTGCACAATGCACTGACTAATGGCAGATTTAATGTAGAGGGAAAATTAAACAGGAATCTTACTTAATCATATTTTCCTTTTAAACAATCTTTCTTTCCTTTACGTCTCTGTGAAACCCTCCGTCTATCTCCAGGGAGAAATCTTCTCTTTTTGTTTGTAATACTTTAAAATATTCCAACAATAGCATATAAATATCTGCAGTAGATAGTTGTGGCCCCTGGGACTGCAATATTATTGTACTTGCAACAACACAGTTGAGTACTGTCCATAACTCCCTAATGCTTTTTTTTTTGCACTGGTACATTTTTAGAAGAAGCTTTCTGGGGTCTTTGCCTTTCTTCTTGGTCCAAGCAGTACTCATATTGTACAAATGTCATCCGTTTCTTGATGAACTGGCTGAAATTTGCAGTTGGTGGCCCTGCTGCCACCCTCCTGTCTGGCATCCTTCGATCAGAAGATCAAAGAAGCCAAATGGAAAAGCTTTGGGTGAACAGTGACGGCAGCCATCAGCTGCCATCACTGTTCAGGTATTCTGACAGCAGCACACCCGGCTGGTCTTTCATATGAGACCCAAAGAAACTTTGCAAGAGGGTATTCAAAATAAAGCCCTGCTTCATATCCTTGCAGGGTTTTGCACTGCTTTACCACGGTATTTCACACTAATGTACGGTGCATTAATGTACTTTGCATTAAAGCGAACCTGTGACCAAACTATTCACACTAAATTATTTACATATTCAGAATGAGCAGTAAAGCTGGTAAAAACTGCCTTTTCTTGTCTAAAGCTGCCCATACACCTATAGATTATCTGCAGAGTTTCTATGGTCAGATGGAAAAAGTGCCACAGATTCCTCCATCTACGCTTAACTGTGTGGTTGGAGGAATCTCCCGCTGGGCTAAGCTTCAGTATCTTGCTAGTTGGCCCCACTGGCTCTCAAAATACCTGAACAATCTGATTGAATGCAGACATTGTTCAGGTTATTCACTAAGCTGCCGAAGGCACCCCTATTCTGTTCGCCCCCAAGTGGCATCCGTCTCGGCTATTCTACTCACTACCTCCAAGGTACCGAGCGGAATAAAAAAGAAATGTAAACAAAAGGGAAAACAATCCTAAAAAATAATTTAAATAAGTGTAAAAAAAACCAAAAAAACAAACTGTAAATAAAAGGAAAAAAAATGGCGTGGGGTACCCCTCCCAAACCATACCAGACCCTTTAGGTCTGGTAGGAGAGTAAGCAGGGACCCCAGGTTAAAACCCCCCAAAAAAGTGAGTCGGGTTCCCCCCCCAAAGTCATACCAGGCCATTCAGGACTGGGAGGAACTTTAAGGAAGAACCCCACCCCCAAAACGGGGGGGGGGAATTGTAAGGTCCCCCCTAAAAGTCCCAACCAGACCCTTGATCCGCGCACAGGCCTGGCAGGGCAGGAAAGGGGGGAGAGCGAGCGCCCCCCCTCTCTGCCATACCAGGCCATACCTGACCCCACCGCACGCAACGGAATCCTGCCGCAGAATGAAGAATCTGACAAATGACTGCAAAATATAAACAATTGGGTGGAGCTAGCTGTGACATCACTGCTAGCTCCGCCCAACTGTTTACATTTGGCCGACACCTGCCAGAGTCTTCCCGCGGGTCACGGACAAATGAAAACAACTGGATGGAGCGGCCCATGACGTCACGGCCGGCTCCGCCTATTTGTTGTCATTTAATGACAGCCCAGTGTCCTCAAATAACCTGAGGACGATGGTCTGTCATTGAAGGATAGCAACTGGGCGGGGCCAGCTGTGACATCACGGCCAGCTCTGCCCAGTTGTCATTTATTGAGAGAGCAGTGTCCTCGAGGACATCACAGCTGGCTCCGCCCAGTTGTTGTCATTTGCAGGGGAAACGGTTTGCTTTGGCAGACCATTCTCCCCGCTTCGGCTGTGACTATGGCTGAACCGTTCAGCTGCCTTCAGATGCTGTACGGGCTACACTGAACCGAAGGGCTCCGGCAGCCAAAGTGACCCGAAGAATCAGCCGAAACTACGGTTAGATTCTTCGACTCCGTTGTGAATAACTCTCTTAGTATATTACTACAGGGCTGATGTATAAATCTTACGCCCGGCGTAAAACCACCGCCAATAGATGTAACCAAAGAGCATAGGAAATCCTGTGCAAATGGCATTTGCCCAGCTATATGCTGGGCAGATTTATTCATCAGCTCTATGTATCATTACTTTTTAACAAATTGTTTTTAAAAAAATAAACTTTGGAACTTTTACCTCCTCCAGCCACTTCTTTCCCAGTCTGTCTACATGCATTCGTTCCAGCGCCAGCTGCACATCATCGGTCAACATGGTATTTCTAATAGTGTCAACAGTGGACAATGCCAGTGCAATGTGTTAGCCCAGCTGCTTGTAGTCTCCATTGACACCTTCTGTGAGAGGGTGACAACCCAAGGACACAATTGGGTTGCCTGAACAGGAAAAGCCCAAACCCGGACTGTTATGGCAGGATCACCAGGTATTTCCATAATGAAATCTGCAGCTTTAAAGAAGTAGTAAACTCTCAAACTTTTTTTAAATAATGAATGCAGATCAAACAAATATACATTGCCCAGCACAGTATTACTTTAAATTTTTATCCAAGCACTTACAGTCATCATGTTTCAGTACAGCTCCAACTCTCTGTTTAGTAGAAGATCACAAGGAAGATACAGCTTGGAGAGGGGAGAAGAAAAGAGGAGCTGGGAGCAGAGAGGAAGGGGAGGGAAATGGCTTGGACCTTTATGTGGTCTGTCACCTCTTATTGAATGGGACTACTTGAAAGTTACATAATTGTTTTGGTTACTTGAGTCATAATGACTAAGCAATTGATGGTGTTGAGTTGATGTTTTGGTTATTAAAGTTTGGTTCAATAAAGTTTAATCATTATTTTAATACTAATAAAAGTGCAGCGGCCAATTTATGCCAATATGTAGTTGTCTGTGTTTTATTTCATATGGTTAAAAGTTTGGGATATCGCCTGCAGTCCAATGCTCGGGGGACCAGCTGATTCTGCAGGAAGCTAAACCATCAAAGGAGCAGCGTCCATTGTAAGTGATTCAATTAGCACTTTGACTTTAATATCACTTTAAAAAAGATTGAAAATAAAGCTTTTGAAATGTCAATAACATGTTAAAACTTTAATGGGATTTTAGTGATTGGGTTTAGATCTCCTTTAAGCCGATCACTTTCTCATGTATCTATTACAAAGAAAAATACAGATTTCATTTCATACAAATTGGGTATCCAGTAATTGTTACATTTATCAATTCCGAACCACAAGCAGAAAACTATGCTGTTTGCTCGTTGTTCTTACAGGTATCAGTTACTTAACAGGCTATATGAGTGTCAGGGGACTCAGCTGATCCAGTAAAACATATGATCATTTTTCTGCTTTGCCCTGCACAGTGTAATCTGGCAAAGCCTCCCGCGCCCAGCACATCCCTCGTCTCCTGTCCTATCATCATTTCAGATAACTCACTGCCAATTAACCTTGGACATAATCTCTTCCACAGCGGGATTAACTGCTTAACCAATATGTCCGCACAAATTCATTTGCGGATGAATTTTCTGTACATCAGTTACAAAGTGAGACGAGCTGCGTGTAGAATATTGGTGCATTCTGCTCCCTAGCTCTCCTATGCTGTATGAAATAGATTGCCCTGCCTGTCTTTGTATATTCCCGCACTGGTCTGTCACATTTGTCAGCCCATGACAAGCAGCCCATGGAAGACGCACAGCCAAGAATGAGTTTTGTTTATCAAATTCTGTTGAAGGAAACTTATAAAATGTACCAGGAAAAGCTCGGTGAGACACTCATTAAAGTAGATGCAAACCCAATCACTAAAATCCAATAGAATCTGAATGCAGCTTCAAAAGTAGTTTTTTTTATTATATTAAATCTGTGGCTTTCAATAACGTTATACCGCTCTGTCCCCGTCTCCCAGTTGTCCTCTGTTGTCACCATCATGAAACCCACCCTGAGCAGTGATGTGCAGCTGACAATGGAGCACAGGAAGTTACTGGAAAAATGTTTGCAGTTTGTCAGCAGCACTGAGATAAGTTGGGTCCCTAGCCTTTTTGCTGCCTGAGGAAGGGGAGGGGGTTGGTGCATGCAGAGCAGCGGGAGGTGGGCAGAGGAGACAGAGCCGCCAGACAGATGCTGCCCTCTGCAGGCTCTGCATCTCCCCGCCCGGCTCTTAGCAACCTAGGACACTCTGGCCAGCATCCCACCCAGCTCCTGGCAACCAGTCATATCACTGGTTGCCAGGAGCTGGGTGTGATGCCAACCAGTGTCCCAGGTTGCTAAGAGCTGGGCAGGGAGATGTGTATAGCCCTTGCACATTTCTTAGCCCGGCACTAAGCAACCTGGGACTCTCTGGCTGGCGTCCCATCCAGCTCCTGGCAACCACTGATGTGACTGGTTACCAAGAGCTGGGCAGGATGCCAGCCAGAATGTTCCAGGCTGCTAAGAGCTGGGATGGGGGAGATGTGTATGGTTCTTGCACATTTCGCCGCCTGGCACTTAGCAACCTGAGACGATCTGGTTGGAAAGGGGGTGTCAGGTACACTGTAGACATATGCAATTGTTAAAAATAAATGGTGATTTGTTAAACTGAATGTAATTCAATGTCCATTAAAGTGACATTAAAGTCAAAAATCTTTTTCCCTCCCCCCAATGTTAATGAAACACTTACTTTAAATGATGTCTCTTAATCCGATCTTTTTTTGTCCTTTTCATCTGTTCCTCCAGCGCTGAGGCAGGTCTCCGATCCAGGGCTGACTCCTCTGAGCTTGCTGGCACTTCCTATTCCACAGTGTCTGCATGCATCCATAGACTTACCTTGTGTCTCTCCTCATTAGAATGCCGAAGGCCGGCCTTTCGCACCGCAAATGATAGCCTGCTGAGCCGTGATCTCACGGCTGGCTCTGCCCAGTTGTAATGACAGATCAGCGTCCCCAAATGACCTGGGGGCACTGATCTGTCATTTAACAATAATAACTGGGCGTAGAAGGCGTTTTGCTTCCCCACAATAGAACACCTTCTATAAGGATTGTTCCAGCTCTATTATCCAGAATACCTCTATTGCTATACCTACTCAACCCTGATGAAGATGGAACCCTCTAAGCCAACAAAATGTGTTAGATGTTTGTACTGTGTATGTCTTTTTTTTTTAATATTTAATTTTTATTATTTTCATCACAATTAACAGTTACATTCGTAAGAAAGAAAAAAATCGGTTTACAACATTCCATTACAATAAACAAGACATATAAAAAAACAAATAAGGAAGAACAAAAGGGGAAAAGGAAGGGAAAGGGAAAAGAGACAACATAAGGATGGATATAGACATGGACACCCTATACATTAAACTTCCACCAAGTGTAAACTTGGAAATTCATTGTAAACCTGACTACGTCTGATTATCTACGTCTACCCCAAAGAGAAAGAAAGAAAAAAAAAGGGGGAAAAGGAGAAAATTATACTCCCGGGTCTCAACAATGATCCACATTAGTTAAATAAATATTCGTTTTTTGAAATTCAACCCAGGGCTGCCATTTGTTTTTACAGCCTTCAGCAGTCAATTCTTCCATTCGTCTATAGTAATCCACTCTGCTGAACCATTCCCCCAGCGTTGGAACATTGGCTGTTTTCCAGTGCAGAGGGATTAACGCCCTGGCTGCGTTCAGCAGAGTGGGTATCAACGACTTTTTATATACCGACAGTGGAGTTGTGGTAACGTGGAGTAGGCATATTGATGGTTCAAAAGGTAGAGAGATATTAGTAATTTGCTCAACCCTCTGAACAATCTGTTTCCAGAATGGCCCAATCCGGGGGCAGGACCACCAAATATGTAAGTAAGAGCCAACAGCCGCACAGCCTCTCCAGCAAGTAGCTGCATTTAGGTGATGTATTGCATGTACGCAGTCAGGTGTGTAATACCATCTAGCCAAAAAACGATATGTCGTGCCTGTTACCAAGGTGCTAATGGATAAACTGGTGTTGGCCCGTAGTATATCTCGCTTTTGGGAGTCGGTCCATAAGACCTGCAACTCCCTTTCCCACTGCGTAAGATAATGTGGGGCTATTTGAGAGATTTCTTCCAGTAGAATCGAATATATTCGTGACACTCCATGTCGGGGTGGTTCTGTCAATGATAATAATTTTTCCATAGGTGTCAAGTCAGTCATCTTACGCAGAGGTTTCGGTAAAGAGGACACAAAGTGCCCCAATTGCCTATATCTCCACCAGTCCAATGGATGCCTCCCCCACCGTTCTTGTAGCTGTGGCAGTGGTTGCAATTGCGAGCCATCCCATATCTGTGAGAGCGTCGGAGGTGGGTGAATAGCCCTGTTAAGGAAACCTTGGCCTTGAAGTCCTGGCATAAAGAAGGAATGGCCTATCAGAGGCATCAAGGGAGAGTTATAATTCCCCACCAAGCGTGAATATAATTTATCCCATATTTTCAGAGTATGATGAGTCAAGGGAGATGTATTTGGGCCCAATGCTCTAAACTGTGAAGGAATCCAACTTACAGTTGACATAGTTTGTTCTGAGAGACTGTTTTCTATATGTACCCACTACTTGGACTCCGCATGATAGTTCCAATCTAGTAGTCTATTAAGAGCCGTGGCTTGATAATATAAAGTAAAATCAGGTAGAGCTAAACCCCCTGTATTTCGAGTACGGATTAGAGTGACATGCGAAATCCTTGAGGGGGCACGTTTCCAAATGTAGCGGCCTACCACCGATTTAAGGATGCGCAGATACGAGCTGGGTATTGTTATAGGTACAGTTTGAAATAAATAAAGTATTCTAGGCAGGGTAACCAATATAGGGATGTAATTAGCTGTGTACATGTCAAATGATCGTGGGGTTAAGTATATACCTAAGTACTTCATCTTGTGAGTCTGCCAAGTAAAGGGCATAGTGCTTCGTATAGATACTAAAACATGTGAAGGTGTATTGATATTTAGCATTTCTGACTTTGTGAGATTAATTTTAAAGTTAGATATTAAATTAAACATTTCAAATTCCCGAAGTAGGGAGGGTAGTGTGATCAAAGGTTGCTGAATAAAAAAAAGTATATCATCGGCGTAGGCCGCTAGTTTATGTTCTCTATTGCCAACTAGGATGCCTGAGATATCAGGGTTCTGCCTAATTGAATTAAGGAAAGGTTCCATAGTAATTGCAAATAATAAGGGGGATAGGGGGCATCCCTGTCTAGTGCCATTATATAAAGTAAAGCTGTCAGAGAGGTGGCCATTGGTCCTAATTTGGGCGGTAGGTTTTTCATATAGGGCCATGATCCCGGCTAAAAACCTAGGACCTATGCCAATATGTTGGAGTGTAGACTGTAAGAAATCCCAATCCACCCTATCGAATGCCTTTTCGGCGTCCGTAGACAAGAGCATCGTATTCTTTGAGGAAGAAGATACTTGATGGATTAGAGAGATAGCTCTTTGGGTGCTGTCTCTTGCCTCACGTCCCAGGATGAAGCCCGTCTGAACCAGCTGGGGCATCAGGCCCTGGAGCCGAGATGCAAGGATCTTAGCATATACTTTAATGTCCGTATTAAGGAGGGAAATAGGTCGATAGCTACCGCAATTAGATGGATCCTTGTCTGGTTTAAGAAAAACCGCAATATGAGCATGAAGAGTTGTCGGAAGTGGTGTTTTACCGTGTAAAAAGGAATTAAAGTATTTACAAAGATAGGGGGCAAGTATCTGCTGAAAGACTTTATAATATTTAGGGGTAAAGCCGTCAGGCCCGGGAGGGAGGGAGAGGTTGCTGAGTTACGATTTTATACGTTGTAAGTGGAGTTGTTTAGCATGAGAGGTAGGGTCCGGTCTTACGTTATATAGGTTAGCATAACATTCCCGAAAAGCATCCGAGATAGCTGTTGTAGTATGTACCAAAGTATCTTGGTTAGTTTTTATTTTTGCTATAAAGTTTGCCCCCTGTCGCTCCCTCAGTAATTTAGACAAGAATTTCCCAGGTTTATCTCCCAGCTCGTAGGTACGTTGAGTAAGGTAGCTAAGAGAGCACTCATAATTATTAGTCAACGCTTCTCTCAGTTCTTCCCTTGCATTTGTCAGCTCCTCATGGGCTGTAAGAGTCAGCGTATGTTTATGAATGCGCTCAAGTGCCACCACTTTCCCTGTCAGATCGGTTATCCTACTAGCCAGTTCCCTCTTCCTCCGTGAGCCATGTGAGATAAGTGAGCCCCTAATAGTTGCCTTATGAGCCGACCCATAAGATATCGGCCGATACTTCCCCCAAAGAATTTTCAGTAAAATAATATTTAATATCTTCTTCAATATCGCCCAGTATGCTTTTGTCAGTCAAAAGGGAATCATTCAGTCTCTCAGTCTCCAAGTAGTATAATCTCTAAGTGATAGTGACTTAAAAAAATATAGTCTATCCTAGTGTACGTGTTGTGTACAGAGGAAAATAATGTGTAGTCTCGCTCACGGGGATGAAAAATCCACCAAGTGTCCATTAATTGCATAGAGTGCAATAGTGTCTTAAAAGATTTGAGGTGTTTATATGCTATGTGAGATCGGCCAGTGGAAGAATCAAGATGAGGTTCTAAATGTAAGTTAAAATCGCCCGCGAAAACCGTGATCCCTTCCCGAAAGTCTGATAATGAGCCCAAAGTCTCCCGAAGAAAAGCATAGGGGCGTCTATTGGGGGCATATACATTAGCCATAGTAAACATTTGGTTATCTATCTGTCCTTTAAGAAATAAGTACCGCCCCTCCGAATCGCTCATTGTAGATGCATGTTGATACTTCACATTTCTGTGAAAGCCAATGGCCACCCCTTTAGAGCTGTTAGAGTCAGACATACTATAATACCATGTGGGGTAGTGGGTCGAAGCTAATCTCACTCAAGTATGATGGGATAGATGGGTTTCCTGCACAAACACCACATCGCAATGGAGTGAACGTAGTTCACATAAAAGATTATGTCTTTTCGCGGGAGTATATTATATGACAGTATTTTAAGGTCAGCCATCGGCTTTCACGGTGAGTGGGCATATATCAGTCAGGTATCCATTAGGTGTCCAAAACAAACCAAAAACAACAAAAACAAAAAAGAAAACAAACAAGAATAAAAAAAAAGGAAATACAAAACAAACAAAGTATAAAAATAGTACGAATAATTGCACCGTCGTTGTGTGGGCACTACACACACGGCGTGTCTATCACATATGCAACCATTTTCCAGGTCTAATAAGACCTTCTGTGCAGGCTCATCTGAGCCTATTTCGCATACTGCGGGGGACATGGCTGTATCACACAGTGGCCGGTCGTCCCAAGTGTCCAGCCACATATGGCTTAGACAGTGAATTGAGCATGGGCCGGTGAGCCCTCTCCCTCGCATTACGCGAATGTGGGCGTGCCTTCATGCCCTTCCAGCGGGTTCCAGGCACGTCCTGCAAGCAATATACTTTAATATACTTTTAATAAGACCTCCCTATTCATAATGCTTTTCGGCAGAAAAAAAATAAAAAATAAAATACACAAAGTAATTCACTATTAACCATCTAAGGTGCTATCCACTGCATCTATCACCCCCTGCCCAGATCGTGGTCGGCGAGGGGGGATACAGCAAAGAGCAGTAAAGGATAGTATATATATTATCATCTTTCTTCCACTGCCTCCCATCTATATTTATAGTAAAGTATCATCAAGTTAACTGGTGGGTCGGCTTTAGTGGAAGCATCGTCGGGGCCCAGGCTACATCTGATATCGGTTCTATGACTGGAACCGTATCCTGCCAGTCCGGTAGCAGTGGTATAGTGATAGATAAAGCTTCACAAAATTGTCCCAGATCTTCTGGGAACCTAAGGGCAGCAGTTTTTCCATTTTTCCTAGCTGTTAGGCAGAAGGGGAAGCCCCATCTGTAATTAATGTCTGCTTTCTGTAATATTTCCAGGAGTGGACGCAGCGCCCTTCGCCGCGCCAAAGTTTCCCTGGCAAGATCCGGGTATATGCGTATATAAGTTCCGTTAAAGTCCACTTCAGGGTGTTCCCGTAATGCCCGCAATATGGCCTCCTTATCCGATAGGTAATGCAGGCGACAGACAACATCCCCAAAGTTATCTGAAGCCCTATTACGGGGTTAAAATGCTCGGTGGGCTCGATCAAACAGCAAAGGGGCAGTCAAATCTCTTCCCAATATTTTATTAAAGAGCCTCCTAAGGGTCTCCCCTAAATCCAAGCCCTTCATAATTTCTGGCAACCCCCGAATCTGCAGGTTATTCCTGCGTCCTCTGTTCTCCAAATCCTCTAAGTGATGAGACTTCACTTTCGGCATTTAGCCGAAAGTGTCATTTTCGGCCGGCGCCCCCCTTCACTTTTCGCCCGGGGCCTGCGCCCCTGCTGCCCCCCCCAGTTGTTACGCCACTGCTCCAGGCCGTTGAGCATAGTAGTAAGATCTTCCTTGGTCGGGAGAGCCCTCACCAGTTCGTCCATGGAGGGCATCAACGAGCTCTGCTCCCGCTCGTCTCCTGTTTCAGATCTGGAGGAGTCTGCAGTGTGGTCACGTGGGGACGGTCCGGGGGACGGGTCAGTTCGAGCAGGGGAGCTCCGCGTTTGATTCCGGGAGTCCGACACTAGGTAGCGCTTAATCGCTCTCGGCTTCGAGGTTTTCGTGGAGCCAGGTCCAGTATTCTTCCCCATCGTGTATCACGGCAGCCGTCGTTAAGATGAGTATTAGGTGATTAGGTAGTCGGGAGGTCTGTTATCGAGGGAGAGGCATCCGGAGCTCACACTAAGCACGTCCAGCCGCCATTGTGCTCAGGCCACTCCCCCCCTGTGTATGTCTTTTGACTAAACTTTTTTCTAGACTTTTTCACACCTTATATTTGGCATTTTTTTCCATAAAGATCTAGAAAAAAAAGTTTTCCCCATATACAAGGCAGTGTAAGTTTAGTATACAATGGAATTTGACAAGGGCCTCTTCCGGGTTATTTGTCAACAGTTCCTTCTTCTGGATGTTCTTCTTTTCCATAGTAAACACCTTGATGGCACTCTGTTGTCCGGCTCTCCTAATCTTGTAAAATATTGTTAAATCTGTGGGAATAATATTACAATCCAATTTCCTGCCCTCTACGAGTGAACAAATGGAAGTGCCATTTATACTTAGCTGCATGTGTTTCCAGATGTGGAGCACAGAGCAGGGAAGACATCCATTTGTCACATTCAATAACTCACAGAAAATAAAAATGCACAAATACACTTTTGTTTGCCTGTGGTATCAAAAAAGGATTTGTTAAACTGGTCTTTAAGCTGCCATTGGTACTCAAAACAGCATATATTTTATTTCCAGAGCTCATATATATTTTAAGCCTAATATCTTGGGATATATATCGAGTGCACGCATGGTGAAACAGTTTGGTAATTGGTAGCAACTGAGCTGACATCTGTCTTCAGCAGCATAGAATGGGCTGATTAAAGTCAATCTTTACCTATAAAAAAAATCAACATGGCAGCCTGGGAGCTAGTGATGGCAGCAGCCTCCTCCAATGCTTACAGTCTCTGTGGCAAAAGCTTCTCCATTGCTGCCCCCTGTAGTCTCTGCATAGACTTGAATGAGGCTGTACTTCTAGCATTTAAAAAAAAAAAAAGAGTATAGCCCCATTTAGGTTGATGGGGAGATACTGCACAGGTGTTGGCAGCATTGAAGGCTACTGATCCTACAACTGTTCTTATTGTATACTCAGAGGTCAGGATGGGATGACAACTTTTTAACAGCACTGCCCATTCTTTTACGATGGGTCCTTAAAATAGCATTAGTCTATTAGTCTAGTCTGTTTTTTTTTCTTCTTTTACATATATCTAATGCTAGCATGCAGTAGATATATGCAAAAACATTTAATAAAATAAAAAAGTTACCAAATAGGTAAAAACTTACCTGTGTCTCCGCTACTTGCTCCCGGCTGCAGAATCCAGCTTCTCGAGCAGGCACGCAGGAGGATGTGTGTGTATGTGCAGTGGAGATCACCGGCGGGGAGAGAAGGAAAGCTACAGTAAAAGTGAATGCTCGAACCGTGAGCGTGCATGCCGGACAGACTCCATGGGACAGGAAGAAATAGTGGTCTGCGCTGGATCAGAGACCGGCACAAGCACTGGAGGGACTGCTGAAAACTACTGGAAGGAATGAGAAGATCAGATCAAGAGGCATTATTTAATTCCTTTTACTTTCTGCTATGTCTGCAGGACAAAAAGTAAAGGGAAATCTCAATGTAACACAGATGGCAAAAAAGTTTAAATGAATGGGTTTTAATAATTTCCTTCTCTGCCCAAATTGAAGAATATTTTGGCTTTAGATATACTTTAGGTTAGTTTGCTAGGAAGGGTGAGTTAGGTGAAGTTGTCCTGCAGATGATTTCTGTTTGCTCATTCTGGACCACTATATACTTTGGCTCTTTCCACGGTTACCAGATAAGTCTTGAAAGATTTTGGTTTAATAGGCATATAACCCTATTTATTATATAGACAGAAATTATGTGCAGTTTTGACACCCTACCCTACACCGTACATCCATAGCTGATGGAAATGTATGAGCAACATTATACTTTGGTCCTATTGATGCAGTCTTTTACAAGCAGCAACATGTAATAAGGTGATTGAAAGCCTAGAGCCTAACCAGAACAACTGGCCTTTGGCACCACTCCATGCAGCCCAGTCCACCCCTTCTTGTGACTAGTTTAGACCGCATTGTTCACTTTCAAACTTCCACATTTATTTGCAGGCTAACCTCTGCCTCCAAGGGTCTGTTACACAAATGGCTGCTTAAACAACAACTCCAGTTAAACATTTTATTAACCCTTGCAGTGAGGCTACCCTCTTCTTCTCCGCTGCCGTCCTCACATACTATACACTGTATTGGACGTGATGACTCAAGGATCCTTAGACCTCTGCAGCGCAGATGGAGAGAGCCTCCAGGGATTGGTCTACGAGCTGGCCGGCTCCGTGCATCGGGTGAGTATAACTTTTTGTATTTTGACCAAAGGCAAAAATGAGCAGTTAACTGTTGCAATGCAGAGGAAGCCCCACTGCAAGGGTTAATAAAATTTTTAACTGGAGTTCTGCTTTAAGTCAGATTCCAATGTTCTCAGGTAACCTTTCTAAAGCCTGATATTTATAGGAGCTCATTGAAAGGGCATAGTACGACTTTACATTCATATGCATTCATACATTTTGTCAAACAGGTAATAATAGGATGTACTATACATGGGCACATGAAAGAAAACGTAAAGAGATATATTTGTGGATAGAGAGAAACAATGTGTTTGCCTAATTATTTAGAGAGAAATAAGAGGGAATTGTATACACCGAGAAGGAAATTATGCCCCTCTGTTCTGACTGAGCAGCATAAAAAATCCTAAATCTTGCATGCACAAAAAAATTTGAAAAAGCACATTCCTGGCATGTGTTAAATTCGGCATACCACATGATCTATAAAGATGACATTTGAAATCTGAAGATCTTTCAGTTAACCTTTTTTCCTGGTATTTAGATCTACTGCAACGAATGCTGAGTGCCTATCTTACAACTGTTCCTACTGTATGCCCAGAGGTTCGGATGGGATGCCAAATTTCCAATGTGCTGTGCTGTATGACGGGGTGAACACAGCAGTCAGCTGTTGCTTCTGCTTAGGAAAGCCTCAGGCTAATTTCAGCATAAATGTAGATGTTTTAGTAACAGGAGAGAAGTTTCAGTTATTAAAAAACAGAGAGAAAGTAGCATAATACATTGAAATAGTATGATATGGGGTACATCGATTTTTAGTTCATGGACCCTGGTGCTGTCAGTTCTCTTTGCAGGATTTTTCTCACCAAAATCAGGTGAAAATTAGAATGTGTACAGGAATATTTATGATTTATAATACATTTCTAACACTGACCTACCACCCTAACCTTTAGGGGCTCATTCACATATATGCATTCTTTAACAAGCACTGCATTTGTTTTCTATGAGTCTTAAACAAGGTTTAACACATCATAAAACATACTTGACCCATTTTCAGCCAACACAGCACACCACAAGCCATTAGTAGTCCCATCTATTCTTTGTTGTGTTCTGAACGGATGGTTGCCTTGTTTACTGCATTCACATGTGTAGCACTCACCCCCGTAGGAGCCACTGGGTAGAATGGTCCCTTCTAGCCAGGGGGCTGACTGGCAACTTTTAGCCCAGGGGGTAAGTACAACCCAGAGGCCCATGGTGCAGCAACTTGGCCCCCCTCCCGCTCTGCCTCTTCCCCCCCTTCTCCCCGCCCCTGTCTGCCACTTTTGCCATCCATGTAACAGTAGTGAATGGTCATGGGGGGGAGGGAAGTGCAGGCTCACCTGAGCAGTCTTCCAGCAACTTACTTCTGAGATCGGGCCTGTCTGTCGTCGGCTGTCATCCACTCACACTTACTTCTTCTTCTCCCCGCGTCCCTGTTCCGATCGTGGATGTGGGCGGGCGGTGAGTGTGAGGCAGTGAGGAGGTGTGGCGTGTGGAGCGTGGATGCTGGCGGGAGGGTCTAGCAGCGGAAAGCGTGAGGCAGGGGTTTCTCCCTCTAGTGCTGGCGGAACTACTTCCGCCTCTTCCTATGTCCTCTCCTGCAGAGAGAGGAGAGAGCGCGCCCGACCGGCGTGTGGTGGAGACTGGAGGGCAGCCAGCGACGCCGCAGCAGCCATCGGTGGCATCGGAGGAGGGCAAGGAGGAGGCTGATACCGGCGGAGGGACACAGTGAGTTCAGGTTAGTGAAGCCCTCTTCTCATATTATATATTTTTTCTTTAACATTTAATTTATTTCTGAAGTTTGTTTGTTTTTTGCACTTTGTACAATATATAAAAAATACAGGGTAGGAAAAAAAAAGGAATTCAGTGTCTAAGGGCTTGTTCACACCAATTGTGATGCGTTCCAGAGTGGCAGCTGCTGGAACGCACCACAATCGCTCACAAAACTTCCCCCTGCGTTCTGGGGCGTGGCAGTGCATTGAATTCAATGGCACTGCTTCGCCCCCCCGCCGCAGTGCGATCGGGAAGTGTGGCAAAACATTGCCTGCGTTCCATTCCACTGCAAACACAAAAAATAGCGCAAGCAGCATTGCAGTGGAACAGAACGCAGGCAATATTTTGCCACGCATCCGATCGCACTACGGGAGGTGGCTGCAGTGCCTTTGACTTCAATGCACCGCAACGCCCCCTCCCACCCCTGAACTCAGCGGGAAGATTTGTGAGTGATTGCTGTGCGTTCCAGCAGCTACCGCTCTGGAAAGCACCGTAATTTGTGTGAACAAGCCCTAAGGGCCCAGTCCCACCATAAGGAGTGCGTGCCAGTGCGTTCAGCCTCTGGAATGCAACCCGGCGGCTCACTTTGTTTTGGGGCAGGAGGGGGCGTGGTGGTCCATTGAACTCAATGGTACTGAAGCCTCGCCCCCCGCCTGCAGTGCGATCGCGGCACCGGAATGCGTAACACATTAGTGCCTGCGTTTTCCGGTCCAGTGCGATCTGCAAAAATGCTGCATGCACTATTTTGTGCAGATTGTACTGGACCAGAACGCGGGCACAAATGTGTCACACGTTTGCCGGTGCACCACCAGGATGAGCCACTGCACCGGCGGCCGTAAAATTATATTAGCGGGGCCAGTGACGGGCCCCCTGACAGCCGCGGGGAGCGGCCGTTGGTAAAGGCAGCACAGAGGCCCGGGGAGCAATTGCCACCCGTCCCAGTTCACCCCTGCTCCTAGCCTATCTAGGGTTTACTGTTGTTTTGCTGCCCCAAAAGCACTTACCAACCCTCCAGTGACAACCGATAAAACTGATGTCCACACAGATGATGCCATGCTGATGAACTTTTTTTTTACAGAAATTTGGGGAAAAGGGTTAGGGCAAGGAACACCCAAGGTGTACTAGACTTCAAAAAATGATGGAACGATGTACTTGCAGCCTTCACAGAACAGAGGACCTTTAAGCCGATTGCGGCAAGTCTTGAGCTTCTGATTGTGCAGTACTTGATACAATAGCTACTAGTCCATTTCAGAATAAATCACTAAGCTACAGTAGAGGTTCAACTTCTCAGGCTCCCCATACCTCCTGAACTCACATTCTGTCATCTCCATCCTCAGCTTCAGTGACTGAGCCAGGGACCCAGGCCTCGGACTGAGGACATGGCTTTCCTTCCTAGGGTGCATGCCTAGAAGGGTCAGACAATCCACCGCATCCCTCCCCCAGGCAAGTCCCTGTGAAATAGCCAGAAAATAATTATGTATGCATGCATGTCTAACTAAAATGAAAAAAAAACTATATCCTGGGGCACAGTAAGAATGGTGTCATTTATTTTGGGGTCAGTCGCTCACTTCTGGACAGGAGGCCATCTTCTTTAGTATGTGTACCAGAAAAGCCTAACGTAATCAGAATAATTGACTGACTACTAAATAAAAGACAATATACTGGGACAAAGTAAGAATGGTATGACCGGGGTCAGTCACTAACATGCTGGTATTTTGGTGGCCATCTTCTTTAGCAAGTAAACCAGGAAAGCCAAAAGTAGTCTCAATAGTTGACTGACAATTGAAAAAGTATGTCATGGGGCACAGTAAGAATAGTATTATTTAATTGGGGTCATTCACTCAACTCTGGACTGGTAATGCTGGGATTTGGACAGTCATTTTTTTTGTCAGGTGAAACAGAAAAGTCTAAACTAGCATAAATAACTGACTTACTTACTAAAAATCAAAAAATATGTTGTGTAAGAATGGTAGATCTCTTTAGGGGTCAGTTACAGTTGGGAAGTGGATTTGTGGGGACAGTGGAATTGGCGCGTACAGGAAAAGACATGTTGCACTTTAATTATGTTCATTATTTCACTTTTTTGTATTTTTTTTTACAACCTCAACCTGAAATGTGAAAGCCTTGAGTGGGAATTGTAATATTTGGAAACCGGAAAATTTGCAACAGAATAATTTCTGAGTAATCACCAGGCCCATGGACATCAACCATGATGTAACGCAGTGATTTCCTCCAGCCAGCTTAGCAGCCCTGCCCCGTTCCACAGGCAATCCCAAAGTCAACAGTCACAAGTAAGATGCAACAATGATGTTCTCCAGCAGCATCACCCCTTCCTGATGGCATCTCCAATTCAACATGCAAGATCATCATACTTAGCGACACTTGTTGACCAATTACTGAATATATTTTTTTTCATGTCATCTGTTTCTTCGCTGTTGGCTACATCTTGTATCTTATTCACTGAGCACAATAATGTAGAAATAAGATGAAATCATAAATATTTTTGCATTGGTTAATAAATAAAATGAGTTCCAGTTCCCCCCTGGCCCCCTGTACCAGAAGAAAAGGGAGATACAGCACAAGAAGCCAATCAGTTAATGTGCTGCCAAGAAAAAGAGAAAGCAGAGTGACAGAGAGATGAGTTTATCAGTGAGCTGCTTTTCCTTCATTGTCCAGTCACAGGAAGGGGGTGGCTTACAGTAAACAATTTGGGACATTACAGAACCCAAAATATGAGGACATCTAGTGGCAGAAAAAAGTATTGCAGTTTCCTTGTAAGCAGCTATTTGCAATTGTCAGCATTGTGGGAAGATGGCAGTTGTTGTACTGATTTTTACTATTTACGATTGCTACCTTTAGATTTGTCTGTTGAGTGAAAGCACAAAATATCCTTTACTGTTGTACATTGTTCATCCATAAACATCAATACAATCCTTTTCATCTCCTTGTATGTATGAAAACAGGCTGGGAAGGCTGCAACTGAATCAATTACCCGATTGCTGCTCTTCTGAAATCTATTCGTAGCTCTGTAAAATAAATAACAGACTGGCTAACTGGAATTCATAAAGAGATTTCAAAGAATGTACAAAGCTGCAAAGTGATATACAGTGTCATCATTGCTTGTGCGCTGGTAGTTTTTATTATTGCTGTTAAAGATCAACAGCGTCAAAGCAGGAGACGCAATCCTTTGTACAAGCAACCCTTCGTAACATCAAAGTATCATAACAATTTCAGCGTCTTAATGCTCCCCGCTGTGTGATATTAATGATGGCAATTACAAGAATCATTTATATCATATTTACTGCTAGTGGTGCTTTCTGGAGCAACCACGGCAAATCAGCAGGCCTGAGACAAGGGCACATCTCCTTCTGCTGTCACCAGTGTGCGCCATCAATCACAGTGTTATTAGGAAGAATGATCTGACTGCAGAGCATTGCTACACCTTCAGTGATGGACAAATGACTGAGCCTGAAAAAATATCCAATATTCTGGTTCAAAGCTCCCCTGAAAGGATTCTTCCACAAGTCAATCTTATCATAGAACATTTTATGTGCGGCAGTAAAATTCACTTACAGTGAGAGTCTCCTACAAGGCTGATGCTTTCTAAGCATATTTTATTTATATCTGGTCTTGGAGAACAATATGCAGAAAACAGTTCAGAAGGTTCAGAAAACGGATTTGTGTTGCAATAGTTTTTCCCTTTTTTCATTATGGATGTAATTGATGAGTAGAGCAATTTTCACGATGGCTTAGTTACCATACTTTCTAATCACTGAAAGAAATCTAACAAAATAATAAAAAAAATAACAAAAGTACAATAGGCTTTTGAAAAATGTAAAGGGAATCTAAGGGCTCATACATATAGGCACCATATCACAGCGTACCAAAAATACTTGTTGATATTTATCATGTTAGTGCCCATTAGAAATACACGTACATACAGTAATTAGTTTTTACATCATTGCTTTAAAATGCTTCACAATGTAATAATTTAATGTGCAATGTATGTGTGTTTTACATGTACTTTCTTCCTTTTCATTTTATGCATTTCCTAGCTGCATTTTGTGGGTTGTGTCTGTGTTTTTTGGAAATATAGACATGTGACTTAAAATATTGCTCTAATTAAAATGGCTATTGCCTACACATCTGAGGAGGTGGGGCGGTATGGTGGTTGCTGGCAGTGCACGACGAGACGGGGAGTAGGTGCTGGTGGTGCACGATGAAACCCAGGGGTTGATTGTTATCTCTGGCTCCCAGTACAGCTCACTGGCATCACTTGTTGCCAGGAGTTGTGCGGGATGCCGGCCAGGCAGGACGTCACAGGTTGCTAAAGACTCTGACACGCTGCACACGAAGCACGTCACCTTGCGAGAGCTTGCATAGCTGAGCGTGGCGAGACGAAAAATTCAATTTTCATCCAATTGGCTCACGCATATAAACCTGCGCGCAACAATGAGAAGTCCATTTGGTTTTTAACGCGTGAACCAATTGGCTGAAGATGCAGTCTTTCATCTGCCCACGCTTAGCTCACACACTGCATGCGAACCTCCGTGCTTGACAGCTTTGCTTTGGTCTGCACGGCTTCGCATGCAGTGTGTCACGGGCTTAAGAGCTCTTAGCATCCTGAGACGCTCTGGCACACCTGCCTCCCCTCCCCACGTGACCCAATGAGATGCCCTGAGGCAACTGTTTCAGGCTGCCACATTATAGGGATGGCCCTGGCGTATTCCATTTTTCCATGTGTTTCCATGCCTTGCATTGACTATATTGTACTGTATATTTTGACCAAAACTTATAACACAGGTTATTTAAAAAAAAAAAATGAATGTACTGCCATCTAACTAAATGCACTTATGTGAAGGGTTTCAGGAATAATAATAATGCTAACTAGTTTTCATGTGATTTTAGCGTGCTGTGATCCTTCAGCGTAGCACACATAGAACAGGAAGGTGTGAAAGGCTCTAAGCAGCCATATGTGTACACACAACCACTTACTACAGTTCCAGCTTCGACTGGGATTGATGAAGATGTCTGTTGCCAAGTCTTTTTGGGCTCCTGTTTGCATAGGCACTGATAATGCAAGTCAACAAGGATGATGAATAAAGGCCCAGGCATTTCTTATATCTATGATGTCCACACCCTTTTGCTGGCCATTGGCTGGTCCAGGCTTTGCCATCAAAAAAGCTAAAATAAAGCTGAAAGAAATGCCTTTTAAAGCTTGTTAAAGTTATATAGGCATGGACAAGCTTTAACCAAGGATTATTTTTAATTGCCGTCAGCATGAGCCCTAAGACCTACGGTCTATTTATAGACAATTTGCAGAGCCATTCGACCTGCAAATCTCTGTGAACATTTGTTCTGTGTGAATAGAGGCAAAAAACGAACATTCTTAATGTAATGCTGCATTATGGGCACTAGTTGGAAGGTCGGAGCACAGGAAATAAATGTAATTGCTCCTCAGCATAATAAGAGCTCCTATATATGCACACACCTTTTTTTCAAGGGCCTTCTGGCTGGTCCAGGGGTGTTGGGGTCCTTCCTCTTATCCTCTACTGGCAGTGGTGGGTGGTTCTTACTACTGCCCTGAACTGCATACACATAATGACATGTGTCATTTATTGCAGTTATTACTGATGCCAAGGAGTATAATGACACACCCATTGGGGTGGGCCCATGACAGCCTAGGCTCAGAAGAAGTGGATTGAATGATGGTGTCTGGAAGACTGAAGACATCTAGTCGTGGGAAGAAATTACTGCAGAGGACAACTCCGAACTGGTGATAACTATTATGAAGATGACAACAAAACGTTCTTAATGTTTTCTTTTTTACTACTACTGGGCTGCTCATTTTATTGTTTTAGCTGGAGTTCACGTATAAGCCCTAGTAAAAAAGCAAATTTGTATTGTTATTACCACTTAAATTAATAAAGTTTTTTTAAATCACTGGACTAAGCAATACTTCACATTGTGATGGGAACACAACATGGAAAATTGGATGAGCTGTAAGGTTTGACCAATTAGTGGAAACTGGTGGAGGGGGCAAGTGCATGGATCCCCTGCTGATCATAGCAGTTGTGAACAGATGTCACCGCTGTGACATCCGTGTCAGTCCAGTTTTTCTCTCCATTTTGCGATGGAGGAAAAAAAATTGAACTTACCAGACCCATGTTGGTCTATGGGGAGTCTGATGTAAATGGACATGTGTCTGTTTACATTAGATTACCCCCGATTCACCATGATCAGGTCAGCCAAAACGGTGCTCTGCTCCATTTGCTTTTCCGGGCATGGCCGGAGTCAGGCACAAACGGTTTGTTAGATCCGCCCGTCCATAGACTAAGGCTGGGCAGCCAGTGTTAGTCTATGGGTGGACCTGATCGGAATGCCCATCTAAAAGAGACCTAACAGTAAGGTGAATCCAAACCAGAACTTAAATTTGGATTACAGGATCTGATTTGCAAATGGATGACAGCATGGGCTTCTTTTGTTTGCTCATCTCTAGTGATCACATCTACATGCAAATTAATGTGCAACTGGAGCCAAAACATTTTTTTTGAGTTTTGGATAGAGTGTAGAGGGATTAGAGCAGCTGTCATATTTTTATTGCTGTCTGTATCCCGGTTAGGGAGATTCACCCTCTCTATTTGTCCTGGTGACCATGTTCACTGACAAGTGAAAGAAAATCCCATCTTTTGGGTTGTTATCAGAACATTAATAGATGGGAAATCTTCCAATTGGGACACTAGTTCTGGTAACCATTAATTTTCCTCTCTTTGGAAGGATTTTACTTCCTGTTGTGGTTATTTGACAGTGAAAAGGAATCTCCAGTGAAGGGAAATCTCCCCAAGGGGATACAGAATGCCAAAAAAGCTGACAGGAGTTATAATCATCCCCTATCTAAATATAGATTTTCACCTGAAGTTCAGACTGTTCGATTGGACATGATATCAAGTGGTACTGGCAATGGCTACGCTAGATTGCCGTGTCTAGACTGCGTGTAGGTTAAACACGTATGACTTCAACTCTACACACCATGTATGTGCCATAGCATTTTGTGATATGTAAACTAATATTTGACGCCATGTATGCCTGCCTTAAAATGCCAATGCCAGGTTACCAATGTTTAACTTTCAACCCCATGTCCCCCGATGTCAAGTTTTATACTGTTTGAGTTCCAATATGGACTGTTTGAATTTTGCTGAAAAAAATAACCAATAAAAAATGATTCAACACTAAATAGAGGTTTTCAGTGCTTTTTTAAGTATAAAGACAATAAATGTTAAAATGACTGTGTTTTTCTCCACAAACATCTATTATCTAAACACTTCCATGCAATGCCCATAGTTTAATCAAACTTCAAAGCATCTCAGTGTCTTTTTATATATAATAGAGAAACTATTATGATCAAGAAAATATTTCTTCACCGTGATACGCTTTTGTGTAAACATCTAAGACATTATTTTTGACGTTCATCAACCTCAAGCCACCAGCAGTAAACTCTTCTTCATTGGCTACGCTGACGCTCTAATGGAACCAGAACTGCTGTGATCTCCTGCTCTGCTATTGTAAGCTCTTAAAACAGACAGTAGAGCAATGAGACTGGAGATCACAGTGTATGTCTGTATTGATTTATGTGACAAAGCTCCAAGTGTGGCTTCACTTGATGTCTGTCATCCCGGGAGCCCAGCTATCTTAGATGTCATTTAAAATTATGTATTTCTTTAATCTGCTCTTCCATGGACAACTACCCACCGTGTTTAATGCAAGCAGAGAAGTGTCCTCATTGTGCCATTTATCCTTTAGATGACATCATTAGTCTTCATATCCAGCTAAATATGACCAGAATTTAAAAAAAGCCTCTATTCAAGTTTATCGCAAAGCTAGTTTTATTGTGAGGGCACTTAAAAGAACAGGTCTAGGCAACAAGTAAACTTGGTCATTTGTTCATGCTCTCATCCCGGGAATAACTGTCCTAGATTTAAAAAAACTAAAAAAAAACTACTGTATCTACCTCTTTTATGTTAACAGTCAGGTCCAGAGCCCGGCTTCCGAATAGAGAATGAAAAATGGGCCTGTGCTACCCTGACTTACCACGGTTCTTTCTGTACGATGAAACAGGTTCTCTTGGTGGGTAACAGAAGGATGTGTCAATGTTTTATGTATAGTGTGGACATCTTGTGGGAAGATAATGAAATACACCAAAGGTTATCTTGTACCTTTCACTGTTTCAGTCTGGTGCCATCTTGACAAACTGCCCTGAAAAACTGTATTCAACTTCAGGCCCATTCACAGGTATGAAGCGTGAAATGCGCATTTGTTGCACGTCATGCATTGGGGAAGCCCATCCACTTCAATGGGCTGCCTTACATCAAACAAATGCGGAAACAAGCTTATGCATTATTTTGGGCTTTGCGCTTTGTCCACATTTGTCACGTGTCCCATAAAATGCACATCTTCCTCAGCTTGTTTGGGGTCCCATTAACAACGAATGGCACCAAGTGCGAAATGGGTTTTATCACATAAGGACGTGCAATATTGTGAGCTTTCATCAAAAATATGCAAGGACTGCGCTATGCTATCATGAACGCGAACATAAAGTATGTGTGAACCCACACACACATTATATAGGCATGATCCACTGCTGTCACCATCAGGAAGGCTAAATGAGGTGCAGCCATCACTAAAGTGCATGTAGACTGAAAGTGGCTGATACGAGGTTGCAGGAGGTGTTCTAGCTAAGTCCTCAGCTATGTTCGTGGTTTAAACCTGTCAGCCAGTCGTGTTCTTTTTTAGCTGTTTTCCTATGCATAAATGAAACTTTCTGAGCTTGGAGCTGTGTACAAGATTATTTGTTATATACTGTGATGTGTAGTTGGCAGATGGAAGCCGTTCCATGCACCAGCATTTCCTTTTGAAGAGGACAGATTGACAAAGTTGTGCAAGTATTACCATATGTCAGCCTTTTAAAGAATAATGCCGCCTTAAAGCTAAATCCAAATTAGCAACGCTGGAGCCAAACTGCAGTAAGATAGTAAGAGAGTAGGAAACATGTCAAATGGGGCATCTTCTGAAAAATGCTTGTTGCTTGGCTGTTATGCTGACCCTCTGGCTTCAATACTGTCTGAGTCACTGACAGTACAAATACTCAGAAAAAACAGTGAAAAGTGAGAAGTCCTTATCTGCATTTTTGTTCTAGATCAGTAACTCAAAGAACTGAAGACAGAGGGTCAGCATGACAGCCAAGCAACTAGCTTTGATGAGGTCAGTTAAGCAAGCCTCATTATTTTCAAATGGCAGCTTTTCTTTAATATAACTTTTTAGAAATACCCCAAATCTCTCAAACTAAATGCTTACCTCCCCTACCTAGTTCCTTAGAATGTATCATTTTTTTTCACAATAACATGCAGAGACTACGGTTAGTTGTAGAGAGAAGGGGAGATTCTGGCAAATAATTTCCAATGTGACAAAATACGGTTGGCTTGGAGAAAGGAGTGATTGCTCAATTTTAATGCATCAGAAGGGAATACAGATCACTAAAGCTGTCTGTACATTGGTAGATTGTCGTATGAACAATCATACGGAAAATCTCGTCACAATATTCCATAATGCCACCAGAGACCTTACAAATGCTGTTAAATGTTGTTTGATTTTAACATTCAATTTTGAACGAATGGCGTTTCCCTTCATTAAGGTTTGCATGCGCACAGCGCAAATGTTGGAGCTGCCTAGAATCCTTCATTGCCAGGTTGCAGGAGGCTAGATGGAAGTGGCTAAGATGCAAATGGCTCAATGGAAGTGGCTCAGATGCAGGTGGCTCAATGCAAGTGGCTAGGATGCAGTCAGCTCAGGTGGCTTGAGCTTCCTAGTGCCTCTAGCAACCATTAGGGCACTTTTGCATTATATTCTGTACACATGTAAACATTGCACAAACATTACGTGTGTACACTACAAAAATTATAAATACATTCCCTCTAATTGGAGATATACCTGAAATCCTGAATATATGCAAAAAAGTACCCACATTTTAATAACTGATGCACAAATATTGTACAAAGTTGACAAATGAGTTATATATTAACAATACCAATAATATGGTCCCTGGTTCAAATCCCAGCCAGGTCACTATCTGCTAGGAGTTTGCATGTTCTCTTTGTGCTTGTGCGGGTTTCCTCCAGGTACTCTGGTTTCCTCCCACACTCCAAAGTTAATTGGCTCCTGTCTAAATCGTATGCATGTTGGCATATGAGATAGCGACCTTAGATTGTAAGCTCATTGAGGGACGGAACTGATGTGAATGTGCACTACCCCATCCCCTCATAACTGCTTTGGTCACCCTCTAGCTCTAGTCTACATTCTTACTCACATCTTCAGTCTCTTCCTTTCTAATGGCACCATCCCCACCCCTCTAAAACAAGCTCTGGTGACCAACATACTAAAACAAGCCCTCAATGCACCTCACCAGTCTGAACAACTTACGACCCATATCCTTGCTCTTATTTACCTCCAAACTTCTTGAATGCCTAGTCTACAACCTTCTTACCATTCAGCTACCACCTTACCGTTAACAACCTTACTATAAGTGCTGTGTAAATTGTTGGCGCTATATAAATACCTGTAATAAAGAAATAAACTCTAAACCGATGAGCAGTTAAGGCTTTCAAAGCGTCGCCCATGGACAATTTTGAGCACCATAGTTTTTTGCCATTACACGGGTACGTAAAATTTGAATGCTTGACATGTTTGGTATCTATTTACTCAATGTAATCTCATCTTTTTAATTTTACCAAAAAAGGGTATTAAATCGTGTTTGTGTGCACTAACATTCATTTAAGGCTAGGTTCAGACCTGAGCGATACCCGGGATGTGCGTCCCGGGACCGCACGATCGTGTACTAGTGCACGGTTGCCGCGGCGGCCCCATTGATTTCAATGGGGTTACATCCGTGAACGTGTTCAATTGCACGTTTGCATTGAACATGTTCAATTATTAGAAAATGATGGCACCACCAGCTCGATTGTTTGTGGTGGACGACTCCATGACCGCCCGGCAATCCACGCAGTTTTGTGCACGATTGCCGCACGGTCACGGGTCGCCCAGGTGTGACCCTAGCCTCAGTGTTTTTTTCCTAAAATAATCGATTTGATAAACATTTACGTATTTACATTGTGCAACATAAAAAAACACAGCTGCCATTTGGTTTTATTCTACAGGGCCTCTGCTTTTAGAAAATATATACTTGTTTTGGGTTTAAAGTAAATTTATATCCAAAAATCCAGATTGTAGTGAGTGTGTGCAAAAATTATAACATTGATACGGTTCGAAGGTGGTCAATGCTAATAACATTATTGGAATTGATTGTCCTCTGATTAGGCGCATTTTCCCTCGGGCTTTGAAAAAGTAAAACATTACATGTGTACAACCTACAGAGCGATTTTTAACATCCTGCTACTAGTTGCCTTTTTTCATACGGTTGTGTTCATAAGCGACCCAAGGAATTGATGTGCACCAAAAGATGAGGTGCAAAATGCATAACGATCTGTTTGTTTACTTATGAAGATAAACAAGAAGCATACAAGAAAAACATTATTATTTTCATAACGAGATTATTACGAACCTGGTCTGGGAGACTGGATGGTTGAGGAGGCTTCCCTTGCACCTCGTGTCTAAAAGCCTTTGAGGATGGTGACAGAGGCCAGGCAGACACCGAGTGGCACGAGTGCCAGTAGTTATGAAACCGTGCAAGTAGAAGGGTAATCCAGAATTCAAAGTCGAGGCAAGCCGAGGTCAAAATCCAGGAGGTCAGTTGCAGTACCGAAGGAAGAGGCAGAAGAATAATCAAAACAGTCCAGGGTCAAAAAGGCAGGTGGCAGTCAAGGCAGGTAGTGGAGGCAGGAACGGGTCAAAATCCAGGCAACGGCAATCTAATATTCAAAACAGGAGACACAACACAGACAGGAGCTGATAAGACAATCCAGCAAGTAAGTGACAGGCTGGCTTGGTTTAAATAGGGAAGTGAACTAATCAATTATGTCACTTCCTGTGCGTCTTTGGCACATTTTTCTTAGAACACGCTCCATCTGCGCATCACTTCCTGTGCGCCTCTGGCACATTTTTCTTAGAACACGCTCCATCTGCGCATCACTTCCTGTGCGCCTTTGGCACATTTTTCTTAGAACACGCTCCATCTGCGCATCACTTCCTGTGCGCCATCCTGCGCGTCTTTCTGTGGGAAGTGGTCGTTGTGCGCATGCGCGTATTCTTCTGCCTAGCGGTACTTGGCGCATGCGTGGAACCGGCATGGTGCTGACAGAGATACTTGAGTCTTCTCCATCTGCCCCTGGAATTATTGGTGAGAATGTGACCTTAGTAGAGAAAAGAGGGCTCAGAGGTTGGAGCTTTGGGGAAATGGCTAGTTTCTATAAACTTGAAAAAAAAAACCTTTCCAATTACCCATCACAAAAATCCATATTCTAACTGTTATTATATAAAAACACGTTTCTCTACCTTGTTCCAAAAATTCTCCATTTACCATGTAGCCTTAGACACAGATTACATAAAGAAGAGATCAATTTAAAGTCAAAAGGTTTTTAGGCTATTTCAAATGCCGATTACATCACGTACAATGGATGCTGCTTGATGTTTAAAAATTGTTGTTTCTTGCAGAATCAGCTGATTCCGTGAGCACTGATATCCTGTTTTAGGGTGGCTCCTTTCCCATGCAGTGTCCTATGGTCCACCCTTGTGCGTGCTAGTAAGCTGTGTGTGTCTCCACAAACACACAGACACAGGAAGGCAAGACACTCCTCTGCTCCCCGATCCTTCTGTCATAGAAGCTGTCACAGAAGCTACAGTCTCGAGTGCTCCATAAGGCGCGCCGGACCTCCCTGTGTCCTATGGTCCGGTGCGTCTTATGGACCGCAAAATACGGTACATTGGTCTAGTAGTCTCCTCTGCTGTAAAAATACAGTGGGGTCACTCGCTTGCTACAGCAGACATTCAGCCAATGCCTAATATTTTCATGAATGCATACAAGGAGTTATCTGATTGAATGAGGGGCAGTGATTGTGTGGCAATCAGAGAACGCCTACACACATAATACAATCCCTTGTTCCCTCCTTTTCTGATCAACATTCAATTAAAACATTTCAATCAAATTATTTTGTTTTTCAAGAAATATCTGTTTAGAGCCCCAATCATGTCGTCTCTGCGTCTGCCTGCTGCTCTTTGCTCTGCGTTTTGTGGATGGGCCGGCAGGCTCCTGTAAACATCACAGCTTTCTGCCTTGGATTTTTTCAAGGAATATAAAATAACACATCCCAGAAATCCCTTTGGATGTGCCTGCTTCTCCCTGCTGGCCACTGGGGGCTGTAGACTTTAGTTGTGCTGAATGGTTGACTGGTAGCAGGCACGTCTGAAGGGATTCTGGGGATGGGTTCTTTCACATAATGCTTGAGAACAAAATGATTGGCAGAGAAAGCTAATAGCTTTGAGTAAGGGGGGCAATTACATCATAGATTGGGGCAGAGGAGATCGATAAATGGTGGAGGCCGTTCAGACAGGAAATGAAGGCAGACTGAAGATAGTTGCTGCTGCTTCAAAGGGTTATTCTGAGGAGATTCAAGTTTGCAGGGAATTGATAGTGATCAGTTTCAACACAGGGCGTGTTACAAGTAAGATAAAAAAGGCAAACCTGGAGTTCAGCTTTAAAATGACATGATCCCCTCACTTCTATACCAGGCATTGAGAAGAAAATGGAAAGAAGCTGTGTTTCTTTTCTTAAGATATCACCACTGGATGGGACCCAACAAGGGATGTTTAGTTTACTAATTTGTAAATGTGACAATGACACACAATCACTCAACCGTAGACAAATGGCACCCAACTAATTAATAAGGTGAAGTAGCGTCATTCTCAGGTACGCCCTTGCATCTGTTGCATTTTCACTGTGTGTTCAGAAGAAACACCACAGAACTCCATAAAACGGGGAGGGGTTGGCGAGGCGACCAAGAAAACACCACCATTCCTTTTTTTTTTTCAAAACGCCTTGCTGTTTAAGCGACTACATTATATCTTAAAATAATTTATTTTCATTAGCAGCAAACGGTGAACCATCTGTAGATATGTCACTCCTTATCCTACGCGCCTCTGAAATGGGGGCTTTGAAGTGGATCCATTCTATACACAAGTGTGTTCGCTGGGTACATTGCACACTTCTATTAATGGCTTTACCAGGATGGCGGAGGCTGAACCATCCCTATAATTATTAGTCATTGTTCCAGTAATTGAACTGATATATTCTCATATAGCGGCGTGCTTAGAGTGGTTATTGCAGCCATATATAACACTGAATCACTTGCCACAAATTCCCAGAGACGGGTTAAGGGAGAGATAATGTGTATTTCATAAATATGAAAGCCTTCAGAATAAGCACAGGCATGAAACTATGATTTATATTTTTAGCTCTTGTTTTCCTTTGAAGCACCCGTGGATGTGACCTGCATGGGGAAAGATCTTATTTTGCTTTGTTATTTCAGGAAAAGCCTTTTTTTTCTTCTGCGCACTGTTTCACGTTCCTATGACAACCATTTAAAGCTACATTCCCCACGCTGTAGAAAGGAAAGTTTTCCTGGCCATATACATGGCCGGTAATATATTTTTCTCACCGGCACAGGCTGACTGAAGTAATATATATATAGCTACACATATATATTACATTTGATAAATTTCCATCACATGGGTGAGGTGCATGTGTTATCCCAAAATGTCGCCCCATCCAGAAATCTTGCTCAATCCTTATAGAATCTGTATTAAATGTAATGAATACCGTATATATATTTAATAAATGGTACATAAGCACATACAGACACAACAATTTTTGTTTTGTTTTTGTTTTTTTTGCAGGGAATGCCTAAAATATTTATTGTATCTTAGTGCAGATTTCTTTTTTTTTTTCCAAAACATTTTATTAAATGTAAACAGAATCACAATGTTACTGTGCAATTGCAGTATGATATATATACATTTCTTCTTTTTATTTTTGTATTTTGATACCGTTGTTTGTTTTCTTCGTTTTTCGTTCTCTACATTGTGCAGAAGGTTACAACGGTATATGTAACAACATAGTTTTAGATATAGATACAGAATGTGGGAACTTACGACCAGATGTCAAGGTTCTCCATATAGAATTGGAATGTGAGGGAGTCAGTTTAGAGTGCTGAAGGTGAAAGCGAACAAATAGTAGAATATAGGAGGAATTCGCTAACAGCACACAATAAGTCAACCTCCTATCCTCCACTATTTACAATGCTTGACTCCTTTTTTCAAAATAAATTGGACATCAGGCCAAATTGTTGTAATCTCCAAGTCTGGAAGAAATTCTACCTAACATATTTAAAACAGAACCATTGACACAACAGTTTTGAGTGTTCTCGCTCTTCATCAGGTCTGTGTGACACGTGCACATGAAGAAGAGCGGTGATGCTTGCAAACTGTACAAGCTTATGTGGTGCTTAATAAAGATTCTATAAGGATTAGGCAAGGTTTCTAGGGTATAATACAAATGCATACAGTATATATTAGGGGTGCCGATCCCGAGTATTTGGGCGAGCACTCGTACTCCCCCAAATGCTCCCAATACTTATTCCGATACGGGAACTGTCGGCCAATCAGGAAGCCAGGGAGCGAGTCATTACATGCTGCCCGGCTTCTTGATTGGCTGTGAAGCCGACTCCATGCTCCCTCGTCAACAGGGAGCATGGAGCCGGCCTCACAGCCAATCAGGAAGCCGGACAGCGAGTCATAACCCGTCTCCCTGCTCCCTGATTGGCCAGGGACCTCGCAGGGACCCTTCATCAGAGCAACACAGTGATCATGAACATGGTGTGACATTTCACGACTAAACATATCAACGAAATATTGATGTTTGGAAACTTTGTTTTGTGTGTGCTGGTGAACCACTGTGATTACTTTGAGTTTTTGCACTGTGCCATCTGTGTGATCACCTTGAGCACCACCGATACTATAGAGTTGTGAGATCGTAAGGAGTGCGGCTGGCCTTCGGAAAAATGTCTTCCTTAATGGGACTTCCAGCATCGGTATTTAGTATTGGTGAGTACCGGAAAAAAAATATTGGTACTCGTACTCGATATAAAAAAACTGTATCAGTGCATCTCTAATATATAATATACATAGACACACAATTTTTTTCTTTTTTACTTTGAAAACTGTTTGTACAAGCGTATGTGCTGCTTAATAAAGATTCTATAAGGATCTGTTAAGATCCTGCTTGTGTTAAGACACAAGGCAAAGAACATAGCCAGTAATTCTGGGCATGGAGAGCATGTGTCTCATTCCCACTATCTCATGGGATAGTGCTGATGGCTTAGTGATTGGCAAGCGCTGTAACATGGAGAGAGAGTCCTTAGTCCTACCTAAGCATTGACTACAGCATACATACGACTTCCTTGCTTTGCTCCTAGACTGGTACAGCAGGGAAAGATGGGTAGGGGATGCTGGGAAGGGTAGCTTTAAAGTGTAAGTTAGGGCAGAATTTCCCCAATGTTTTAATGCTGCTGCCTTGTTTCTCAAAAGCCTACCCACACACTGGTAAGGCTCTTGGAAGATGTAGTTCTGGGGCTGTGTCTTTGCCAATAGGAACTGATTTCCCAGTAGCTGCCCCTGCAAGAATTTTACAAGCCTGTTGTTGAAGTAATGAAAGCGGTTTCTTGCTGCAGAAACATGCTCTAGAAGGGGGGAGATTTTGGGGTAAATTTGGGTAATGCCTGAGCATACACTTTCATTAAGTCCATTGCTTTTCCCTGCATGGACTGAGCACAGTTTTTTTTTTTTTTCTTCATCTTGTATAAAAGAACACGTTAACTTTAAAACTATCCAATTAACACGCAAGATGACTTTGATATGTATATCATGTCCCATCATATATAATGTAGTCGCATCTTCTCATAATCTCTTATTTTCTGTAAAAATTGTTCTTACATAAGTCTCTCCTAGAATATTTTATTCCATCTTTTTTTTCCTCTCAGCAGGGATCGAATGAGAAGATACCGTATATACTCGAGTATAAGCCGAGATTTTCAGCCCTTAGTACATGATATGTAGCCCTGTACCCCCTTTTCCACTTACAGAGCTAGGTTATTTTTCTTTTAAATAAATATTAATGTCATTTTATTGGTATCTATCTACCAGTAGCTGCCTCATTTCCCTCCCTCGGCTTATATTCGGGTCAATACTTTTTCCCAGTTTTTTTTGCTAAAATTAGGTACCTCGGCTTATATTCGGGACGGCTTATACTCGAGTATATACGGTATATCGTATATTCTCCATGCGTTTTGCGAAAATTCACTTCTTCAGGAGATGGCTACACTTATTCTAAAATAAATCATTTTGCATTAATAACAAAATTTTAACTTTATAATATCAGAAACTGCTTTTGACCTTAAACAACTGTAAAGAAAAAAAAAGAGAATATTAACACAAATGAAAGAGAAAAAAAATGCTTTATTTGTAACGGAAAACTGGATGTTATAATTATACAATATTGGTTGTTGCTTGAGAACAATGATTTTCTTTCCCCTTTCTATTAAATAAAAAAAATCTTTTAATTTTAGGAGTGTTTTATAAAGATAGGAGATAATATCATAGGCACATCCTATAAAGCCAAATAACATCCATGGGTATAACATCAGGATGGTTACTAGACCCAATTCTATTTTCATTTTTGAATTTGGATTTTTAGGTGTTTCTAAAAAAAACACATCAATTTAAAGATCACGCGCATTACTGAAATCATGAAATGTCCTCTGACAATCTACGGAGTATGATAGCTTTTTGTTTGGGAAGCACAGATAACAAAGAGTGTTTTCAAAAGTAAGAATATCTATATAGAAAAAAATAATATACACTTGACCAAAATATTTCACATTTAAGACAAAAATACAAATACAATCGAATAAAAAAAAATAAAATGAAAGTACTTCCAGTTCATTACTATACTGTATATCTATGTACATACTTGACACCGTAGTAAGAAAAAAATCAAAGCACTTCCAGTTCATTAATACATAACTATGTACATAGTTGCCACCGTCTTAATTAACATTTAAAGGAATGTTTCACTTTGCAAAAAAAAAAGAAGAAAACAGTGTCACTGGTAATCGCCTCCCACTGACCTTCAGCAATAGATGTTATTAAACTGGTTTGGGAATGTTGGGGCACTACAAAGTTTCATTTGGTTAAAAAAAAAGCACTACAACTACTGCCTTCAAGAATCAACTGTATTGATGGTAACTCCAGCTGAAGCATGCCAACCAGCTATAAGCCCTCCAGAGTCCAGAGGCCCAGTGGGCTGGATTCCAAAGGGTGCAGGAGGCTGCTTCTGTGGCACCACTCTATTATTAAAGGAATTTTTGTTTCCTTCCTGCCGCCTGTACGCATATATGTGCCAGCACAGCAATAGGCTTTATCGCCATGCTGACCCATATATGTATATAGACAGTGGAGCTGATTTGTGCTAGTAGCGTGCTCACTTGGTGCCCCAGCACTCTGACTGTGCTCTCACCAACAGCACCAGGTCACCCAAGTATAATCAGAAGGGTGTAGGATGTGCTCTTGATGACATCACTGTGACCGATTATGACAGTGATCACATGATCGGGAACCTGCATACCGTCCTTCAGTGTTAAGGCCTCCTTAAAGGGCTGGCGTCTGGCAGCAGTAAGGGATTCGGGTGAGCAATCCCTTTAAAGTGTCTGTCTCAGCAATACATGCACCTTATCACTGTTTTGTCTGGAAACACAGAAAAATACCTGGTGATCCTTCCCGAAATCCTGTAAACTAACAACTCTCTGTTGCACTGAACATCCCAAGCAGTGTTAGAGAGGGAGAGGCATTCTGGAAATCTAGCAGAGATCGCGGTAGGGCTGACAACACTACCTTGGATTTGGAGGCACTGTATTGTCAGCTCAAGCAGGAAGTTAGGAGCTCAATGGATTTCTGACAGGTCAACAGGTATTTATCTGTACTTGTTCTTAAAGGAGAACTATGAGGTGAGTGCAATTGACTCACCTCATAGTTCTAGCCGACCTGTGACAATGAAACTGTCACAGGTCGGCTCAGTAGATCGGGAGGTGAGCGAGCACATACCGGCGTTCGCTCACCTCTCAATCCTGTCACGGCTCTCTGCCGTGACAGGGGTGGGGCTGGATTCCCCCCTCCCCGCTCCGATCCGCTAGCGCTGACTGGCGGAATGGAAGGCGGAGGGGGCGGGTACAGCTGGCTCTGCCTCTAGATAGGCAGAGCCAGCTGTCAGTCACGCAGCTGGGCGGATCCAGATATAATTGTCGGGATCTGCTTCAGCGGCGTCGTCTTAGTATACCGCGAGCAGTAGCTCGTGGTATACTGCGGCGTCTCAGTATACCGCGAGCTACAGCTCGCGGTATACTGAGCCTAGGGTGACGGGAGGATGCTAGTTTGTGTCCTCCCTTTACCCTAATGAGAACTTAAGGAAAAGCCTTAACCCCATAGTTCTCATTTAAAGGAATAAAATATGGCAAATGTGCATGTATTACAGAAAAACGCTAACGCTAAAAAAAAAAAAAACAACTCGGTCTATAGCAACCGTAAGCATAACATTGATTCATTCAACTGTTGTCAATGGCTAAAGTATTTATATAGAGAGATAACAATATAAAGGTTTCTGGTTTTTGATTACTTCCATTGCAAACAGCAATGATGATGCATAACACATAGCGACCAATCTGCTTTCAGGTCACTGGAGTTCATTTGTAAATGTAAGGGCTCTTTCGCACTACTGCATTGCGGTACATGCGTTGGTGCAATGTGGTGCCATTCATTGTGATTAGCACCCCAAGACACCTTGCCAACACACATGCATTGCCCTCTGCTGCCAGAAGCAGTACATGCAGCTGTTTTAGTGCTTTTTGATGCATTAGGCAGCCCTTTCAAATAAATAAGCTGCATTAACGCATTGCACGTTAAGGCACGGTATAGGACAGATGGCATTACGCACATGTGTTACTGTACTGCAATAGTATGAAGGGGGGGGGGGGGGTTACATTTGCGCTTCAGCATTGCTCCTTGCCCTACCTTACTGATTAACCATACATGCCGATAATTTAGATACAGACAGGTAATCACCGCAGTGGCAGTAAACTAGGCAAGACGAAATATAAAATATACATATTATATTATTGCACTTTACAAAAAAATTTGTACATTGTTTAAAAAAAAAAAGCTACCTTATCGTAAAGATTACTTACAAAATACTTAAAAGTGATAATTCCTCTGTTTACATTCAGTTTTTAGAAGAGATGACTGATCATGCTAAAAAAAGAACACACAGGTTTGTCCACACATATTATGTACAAACACTAGACCTCACGGACGCTGCATGAATCTTCTGTGAAGGGTGATTGCCAGTGTAGAGTGCTTAATAAATGTTAGGTTGCTAGTATGCCTGGACTGGCAAATCTGGCATTAGCCAGAAGGCTGTTGTGTTTGAGAGAACATGTGGGTTGTTATGAGCAGTTGTGGGCTGCTTCTTATCAATCAGACCTTTGCAATTAAAGGGTACCATAACCCAAGAACGAAATGGTAATATATCTGTGCTTAAATATGTTGTCTGCATTATTTTTCTCTGTTCAGGCTGTGTTCCTTTAACTTCCACTTAGTGATCCTGCCAGTAACCTATTTCCTGCCCTAGGGTGACACTATCTGAGGAGGTTCCTATACATCCAGTTCATGGTATATCTGTAACAAAGCAACCGGGCTGCATTCTTCTTGAAGACATTTTACTGGTTATCTGGCTAGGTTTTTCAATTCAAAATGACTTCTACAATTCTGAAATGAAAAAGCTGGTCGTCTTCAAGAAAAAAACAATATCTATAGTTGCTTTGATTTATTGCTACAGATATACTAGACTGACAATGGTCATTCACTGTTCTGTATCTACAGGGGAGCAGCATTGCCACCCTACGACAGGACTAAAAAAATCTCCCTTTCTCCTCTTCTCCATAACTACTCGGGGGGGTTGTGTAGTCCAAATAGATAGCTGGGAACAATACTAACTGATAACAGTCAGGTGAGGCAGAGGGCACAGGAAGATGTCAACGGACTGGATTTTTAGCAGGATCAACAGGTTTTTTTCTTTGCACTTATATAAGAAAAGTGGTATTTTTTAACAGACCAGTCACCAAAAGGGTGCAAGTAAGAGAAGTTCATTGTTAGGGTTGACATACACTTTAAATAGTAAAACAAATGAGCCAGTATGTACACATCCTGGATTTGGCCATCAGTATAGCACTGTAAAAGTAATTGAACAAATATATAACGATTATGGCTCCAGTAGACTAAAGCTGGCCAAACACCACTTGATTCCCAGTGTGGATGAGGGATCTCTGCTGATGGGCTATTGTATTCTAACAACAATGGGGGTGTCACTCACAGAATACCGGAACAGTGACTGCAGTCACTTTTCTGCTGAGAATTTTTGCCCAGCTCCATTGTCAAAAGTTAATTTAAATATAAACTTTTGTTGAGCTAAGAGATGCCAACAGGGCCACCCACTGCTCACATTTCAGCTAACGCCGGGTACACACACAGCAAAGTTTTCTACGTTGGTGACCCTATTCCTTCAGCAGGAGTCGCTCATAAGATCATCTTTTGCTGAAGGAACATGTTGGAAGATCTTCCGAATCAAGCTTGCAGTCAATAAGTTGCAAACTCCGTTCAGGTATTCTGACAGAGGCTGCTGCCAATAGAAGCAGTGGATTCGTCAGTGCTGTTCAGTGTGGATGGAGGACTCTGTTCTATTTGTTTGTTCAAAAAAATAGACTCGTGCACACCAGTGACGTGCCGTGCCTTCTGTGCTGGGTGAGGCACCCCCCAGGCCACCGAAGCTCCGCCCCCAGCTGGGAAACCAAGCTGTGTGGGGAGGAGCCTCCCTGTCCCTCACTTGCTTGTCACTGGTGAGGCATCGAGATCAATGTCCTAACTGCTTTTTTTTCTTGGACCAATGGCGCTTTGCCATTGGTCCACGCCATCCACAGAGCTCACGCCTCTAACACAGAGTAGAGGCTGTGACAGCTCATGCCTCACCAAGTTAGGTTAGACGAGCTGTGTAACCTGATACAAGATGCTCTGAATGGGGAAAAAGCTACCAGCTTCAGACTTCAGCACTGCCTGACCTGCCTCCCCTGACCGCACGTCCCTGGTGTACACCCTACTTTAGTCAGCAGGACTTGGCCGAAATTCAAGCAGTGTATGGCCAGCTTTAGGAAAATTTGGTCATAAAGACAAATATATACTTTGATTTCAGAATAGAGACACAAAACAGACCACTTTTCAGGCCACCATTAGCCCATCAAAGCCTCTAATTTGTTGTGGAGCTTCCCCTTGACCGATCACACACACTCAGTCTGACCACAGAAAATGTGGATGTCCAAGCAGAAAGAAACATTTCCTGAAGCACATATTACAGAACAGCAACAAGGTAACCCATGAATCCAACCAGAATGCACCATGTCCACTTATTAATAGACCACAATGTGAAGTGACAAAAATAAATAAATGATAATCAGTCTTTTAGCTTGCATTTTCTTCTTTGTATGGGAAATGAAGTAACTGGGGAATCCTTTGCCCAGGAGACTATGAACAAGTCCTAAAATAATGTCTCTGATAAGGTAAGGGTTACAAGAGAACGTACGGTCCCCTCTGTTCCATGCAGGAACATTCCTTCCCATCAGGCATTGCTGCAGCTTTGGTTAGATTTCTGTCAGTGTGATCTTGAAGCCTTGTTCCACCATACTTTCCACATTCAGAATGAAGGTATCCTCGTTGGAGTAATGCTCAATGATGTTGTCATCCATATTAACTAAGATGCTAAGAAATGAAAAGAGAGAGCAGTGGATTAGGCGGATTTCACAATTGACATAAATGTTTGTGAAAATGCACAGAACAGCCAAGTTTTGTAACAAATAACCTAGAATGATTTATTCTTAATACAGATACGGTACTTGGTTAAAAGAGAACTTCCACTTGTACTAAAATGTTTATATGTGTCATTCTGTAATTAAATGTTATTAAATATTGCCATGCCTTTACAAAAGTGACTAGATAGGACTTCCTAAATTCGTCAGAAATTCAAATCCCGCTTTCTTGCTCATCTGATTGGCTCACTAACTTCCTGCACAGAGCTACACTGAGACTGATCAGGTAATGACAGGCGTCAGTTCAACAAAAGTACTGTCAAGGCCTACATCAGTATCTTCCGGACAGGAAAAGGTAAGAATCTGCAATAAAGTTTACTAAAATCTTTGTCATGTGTTCAGGTCATTGAGAGCAGAGTTGGGTTTTTTTCTTAACAAAACTTTTATTGATAGTGATATTAAAGTCATACTTTTTAAAGCTTTTTCAAAACGCTGATTAACCACTTCAAGACCAGGTGTTTAGACCCCCTTAGATCCCCCTGGCCAGGACATTTTTCAGTGTTCAGCGCTGCGGTACTTTGACTGACGTTTATTCCGTCATGCAACGCTGTACTGAAATGAATTTTATACCATTTTTGGGGGACAGATAGAGCTTTCTTTTGGTGGTATTTAAACACCACTACGGGATTTAATTTATTATAATTAGGAAAAATTACTGAAAATTTTGGGGAAAAAAAGTTTTTTTTACATTATGTTAGGAAACATTTATTATTACCCAATTTTTTGGTAAAATATAAAATACGGGGTCACGTCGGGTAAATAGACACCAAACATGTCAAGCTTTAAAATTGCGCGCACCCGCGACATCGCAGAAAACTACCATACCCAAAATTGGCCATAGGCGATGCTTTAAAAGCTTTTACCGCTCATCAGTTTAGTGTTATCAGTGATTGATGGCCCTAGACTTATTGCTCTCACTACGACGTTTGCGGCGATATGTAACATGTGCGGCGTAATGGGCGCAATCGTCTTTTTTGCACGTTTCCATGCGTGTATGTATGGGTGGGGACTTTAAAACATTTTTTATTTTATTCTTTTTTATGTGTAACTTAAAAAAAAAATTGGGGGGGGCTTTAATATTTTTTTCCTATTTTTTTTTCCACTAAACTTTATTGCTATCACATACGGGGGCTAATAAAACCCCCCTTGTGTTAGCAAAATATGTGACAGGTCCTTTTTATGGAGACATCAGGGGTCTCCAAGACCCCTAATGTCACCTAGGACCCCCCAAAAGAAGCTGATGAAGCACAGATCTGCTCCATCAGCTTCTTTCCAGCTTCTGAAGCTGGAGAGTGACACAAGAATGCGAAAGTGATGTAATATACAACACTTCCGCATTCTGTCAGAGGAGAGGGGACCGGGGCGAGCTCGTGTAACGATCTCCCTCTGATCCCCTATAACACAGCGAAGCCCGGGATCAGCGGGACAATGGCAGGGGGACAGCGGAGGGGGGGGGGCGCACCGATCGTTACCCCATACAAGCGATCGCTTGCATTTTAACAGGCATCGCTGCCTGTTTTTGAATTTCGGCCATTTGCCCAGCGGCGCGCGCGAGGGGGCGTGTCTGAGCGGACGTCTAAAGACGCCCGCTGAGATCTAGAGAGCTAGTAAAAAAAAACCACTTACAACCGATGCTGCTTCTTGATGTTAAATTTGTACAGCTGCTGGAGACTGCTCTGTCCCTTGTGATCTTGTACTGAACAGGAAGTTCAGGGAAACAGGGCTGAGAGAGTTGGAGCTGTTCAGAAACAAGTGATGTAAAGCATTTCCTGTTGATTCATAACTGGGGACTCATAGTACTATGTGCCCCAGTTATTTACAAACATTGATCACCAGCTTCCTCTTCCGACCCCCGTCCAGCTTCAGCGCTTCACTTCTCCTCGGATCTCGCTGCCTGTCCCCATTCGGGCAGGGGAGAGCAGCGGGGATCCAGAGCAGAAGCTGCAGGCTGTGCTGTCCCACTTCTCCCTGCCGTGCTGAGCCCTGGCTGCGCCCCGTACCTGCGCCCAAGGCAAGTGGCTCAGTCGCCCTAGCTACGGCCCTGTGTGTTTGCCTTGGTTCATGATGGGGATGATCATTGTACTTATGAGAGATGACTTCATCGTAGTCTTAAGTAAACTCATATCATCACAGGATGCATAGTGTAGGTGACAAGTTCCAGTATTAGGATGACACAGCTGTGCAGAACTCATGATACAGAAAAGACAAGCACACTATTAGGAGATATTTCTATTCCGTGACTCATTATTTATCCTCTCAGCACCGATATGACCAAAACATTGTATTACAGTGTAAATAGACACGTTGCTTAACAAACCGCTGCGCTCCTTCTCCCTTAATGTATGACTCATAGGAGGAAAATCAATGGCTTCAGCCCTGGCTACATTTTATGTAGGAAGATGTGTTCAAATCATTAAAGACAGAAGTACAAATCAGCAGGTTAACATAACCTCCATTAATGTATTCCAGCTGATGATTGTATTGTGCAGCCTGGCAGGCCGTATGCACGCTACCTGTGCCCTGCGCATTAAGTGGGTGAGAATGATTGGCAGTCGCCCCTCCTAAGAAACACCACCAATTCTTCTGGGTGCACTGAAAGTAAAACTGAACTCCGGAAGCTATGCCCAAACAAAAAAGGCAGACAGAGGGAAAAGGACTAGTGAACAGATTTTCCTGTGGTACCCCTGCAGCTGACCTTTCCCTATTAGTGCCTTACCATGCCTTGTTCTGCACTGTGTCTCTGTTTATCTGCCATCTTGGTCATGGTAGGACTTTACTTCCTCATGTCAGAGAATACAGCAAGTGGCATCACCAAATCTCACTCAGTGGCGGATCCAGGGGGGGTCAGGTGCTGCATGTGATTAGTACACAGCCCCCATTCTGCTCTATGGGACTACGCGGCCGTACGCTGCCCTGCGCTCACCCGTCCTGTTCATCGGTGCGGGTGAGCGTACCCGTATGCTGACAGTCTGGATCCTGTCTGCGTCCGAGCAAGGAAACATGCACCCGTACGGACGTGCTGGGCGGGTGAGCATAGGGGGGCGTACGGCTGCATACACCTATAGAGAAGGACAGTGGCTGCATACTAATCAGCACCTGTCCTTCCCGGGAGCTGCCCGATACGGCTGTGCACACAACATGGAGCTGTACGTGCCGGCCGATTCCAGTGAATGAGCCCCTCATGTCCCCAGGAACATAAAATAAAACATTTTTGTTTTTTAATACTGACCTGATTCCTGGATCCACCGACAAGCCCAGCTTACCGTCTCCCCCGCTGTCAGAAGCTGCCTACAGAGCGTGCTGGTTACTACTTAAACCGGCGCGCTCTGTGTGCAGCTTCTGAGAAAATACGCTATTAGCGTGCCGCCGCACCGGGGCCAGAGGCTGTGGGGGGGGCCAGTGGGGTCCGGTCCTGGGCACCCCCACAGCCTCAGTGGGGTCCGGTCCTGCAATATGGTCCTGCAATATGGGGCAGTGCAGGGTGCGTTAGAACACCGGGGCCTCGCACTGCCGACAGGCTTCCCAGTGAGGGAGCGGGTCCTGTGACTCACCTCCCCTCCCGGCCGCTTCCATAGTAACAGGTATGTGTCACACGCCCCGCCTCGCCCCCTGCAGTGCACACATCGACACATGGCTGCTGCTATCCTGGCAGGGTGAGTCCGAGCGGGGGAAGGGGGGGGAGATGGAGGGGGGGGCTTTTACTTCATGTAATTAGACAAGTGGATTATAATGGGGAATATTACACTGTAATGTTCCCTATTATAATCTATTTCTCTGATTAAATTATTACAGACAGGCCCCTGTTCTATCACAGTTTGAGACTATGTTAGAATGTGTGACCAGTGACGTGGTCACACATTTAAATGTAATCTCGCCTAGTTTTTCGGCGGTGGAATAGGTGAAGAATTCCAACGCTTTCTCCGCTGTTCCAGGGCAGATCGGCATCGCAAATCGCATGTGCAGGGAACCGATCTGCCCTGGAACAGCTGATCGGTCCTGAAATGTCACTACTATCCGACTTTGTGAGTGCGGTGGAATGTGAGATCGCAGTCGGAGAGAAGTGACATTTCAGGACCGATCAGCTGTTTTAGGGCAGATCGGTTCTCCTGCACATGCGATTTGTGATGCCCTTCTGCCCTGGTACAGCTGGGAAAGCGATGGAATGCTTCACCTATTAGCGGTCACACATTCTACCGCCAAAAAACTGGGCCGGATTACGTTAAAACGTATCACCACGTTACGTTAAAACGCATGACCACCGGTCACAACGTAGTCACAACCTTTGATAGAACACCGCCTGCAGAGTGCAGGGTCTCAGGTAAGTCCAGCACGCTACTGCAACATTAGAGACCACTGGGGGGTGGGGGTGCGGGGGCCAGTGTGATCTGCTCCCGCGCGCACCCCGCCGCCCCCACCCCGGCTTGGGATGGGGGCCCAAGATAACATCTTGCACCAGGGCCCTTTGGTTATTAGGTCCGCCGCTGGATGGTGCTGTATGAGGAGGTGTATATGGTGGGGTGCTGTATGAAGGCATGTGTATGGGGTGTTCTATGCTAGGGATTGTGTGGCTCCATAAAGCAGTAGCGCTGCCTGGCTCCATGCTAAGGCTTTACAACGTGGTCTATGATTGGTCAGTAACAGAGACCTACACAATGCATGGCAGGGGGGTAATGTCTACCATTTTGATCCAGTGCCAGCACACTATGTGGACAGTGAAAGATCTGCTGCTATTTAAATGTCTTTCTGACAAAATAACAAATACATATGCAGTACATCTGTGCAATACATTCACATTTCTGCATATTTTGTCTCTTTAAAAATGCAGAAGGTATAAAAAAAACACCTGTTGATCTTGCCAGAAATCCTCTGCTGCAATAAAATCTCAAGCTGTGCCCTATCTTAGTTCTCTCCTGCTGTACTACAGTATGACCACCAGACCACCAGACCACACACACTCCTTCTCTACATAAAATACACAGATTTTTTGCAGTCCAGAAAGGGAGAACTCAACAATGCTTGGGATTTCAGTGCAGCAGAAACAGTGTTGTCAGCCCCGTACAGGAAGTAGGAGCTCAATGGATTTCTGGAAGGATTAGCACTGCATCCAGGCATATAGCATTTTATTTTAGGAAGAGGTCAGCAATGGAAGGTTCCATATTTTTGTCTGCACATAATTCTTTTAGCCTCACATTTAAAACACGCCTACATCACTCTTCTCCTTCCCTGGTGTCTTGGGGGGGAGGGGTTACAAAACAAATTACAACTGTAGCAACGCCTCTGATGTCTACTCTTCGCTGTTCATTTCACTTTTCATCTCCTTACCCTTTTTTGCTTTTCTTATAAATTTTCACCATTTTTTCAACAGGAATACCATATTTATCTGAGATCTGGAAGACAGAAAAAAGACAAGAGTAAATCTTACATGCTGGAAATATAATTCAGTTTGAGTATACTGACAGCAGGCATAGATGTAATTCCTTAAGAACTCAAAAACTTTATATGAAGTCTTCCTAGATCTGGAAATATAATTAGTCTTCAGTGTAATCTATCACTGTTGTCATCACTGCACTTCATAATAAGGAGCGTTAGCTGAGCTCTGCTGCCCTCTGTTGGCAATATACAGACATTGCTCAAAACCAAGCAAGTTTCAGGGTAGTGACATATCAGTTTGTGGTAGACTGACCCTTTCAGTGATCTCGGGCAGACCCACACACTACACATTTATTGGTAAATTAGGTTAATATAACGGATGCATCGCCTTCTGTTAGCAGAAAACTAATAGGACATTTGTCTTAAGCAGACCCTGCCACCAACCTAAAAAATTGCAGGTAAAACTGCAGGAAAAAAGTATTTAAATTCTTACTTGATGTGTCTTACTTTTCCATAAATAATTTTTTATTCACTTGCAATGTGCCTTTGAACTTGCTAGAAAATAGGGATGCACCAATGCCAATACTAGTATACCTGGGTATTTGTACGGAGTACTTGTACTCGCAGAAAAATGCTACGATACTTACCTCCGATACCGGAACTTCGGCAGTGTCGAGGCAGCATGGAGGCGGCTTCCTTTCGTATCAGGAAGCAGGGCGGCAGGTTATGACCCGCCTCCCGGCTTCCTGATTGGCTATACTTGTTGGTAGGCAGCCTGGCTTCCTAATAATTTAGGAAGCCGGGCAGCATGTCATGACCCTCCTCCTGGCTTGAGGGCACCTCATGACCCACTGCCTGGCTTCCTGATTGTTTTTTTCAATAGAACACCGGCTTCCCTGGCACTCAGGAAGCCGGGTGGCGGGTCATGATCTGCCTCCCGGCTTCCTGATAATCGGGGCACATGGCACCAGTATCAGTACTCGGTATCGGTGAGTATCGAACAAAAAGTATCGTTACTGGTACTCGATACCGAAAAACCGGTATCGGCACATCCCTACTAGAAAATGTAACTACTCCCAGAAGAGTCCATTTCATCGCACAATCCCCTTTCTCCGTGCACATCATAGTCCCTTCCTTTCTGGGAGTGTCTAATTACTGTCTGTGCTGGTCCAGATCTTCCACCCTTCTATTCACCTCCCTACATATTCTAATATGTAGCAGCCAGGGGAAGAACGTAGGGGACTACTATAGAGTGTCACTGGAGTGCAGCCGTGTCTTAACTTTCCATTAGGGCTGCACCGATACTTTTCAGATACCAGTGCCGATACTTGTCATTTTCAGGAGAACTACCAGGGTTGCAGCTGTTGCAGCTGGGACCTGGCTGTATAGTACATACAGCCAGGTCCCAGCTGCAACAGCTGCAACCCTGGTAGGTTTCAGGACAGTACGTACCACTGTCCTGAAACCATTATTCTGTATTGTTTTAGAATAACTGTCACATGACAATAAACAAAAATGTATCAGTACTTGTATCTGTGAGCACTCAGGCAAGTATCAGTACTTGTACTTGCAAAACTGGTATCGGTGCATCCCTTATATGTATTTATAAAAACAACATCATACAATAAAACAGAGATGTACTAATCCCAGGAGCTCCGTGTGCTCCTTACAAATGACAGCTGCCTCCTAACTTTTGAATTTTTCTCTATTCTAGTCCTGGAGCTGGAAAAGTATCTGTACATGTACTTGTACCGAGTACAGTGCATCCCTAGTTTCCATAAATTATTTTTTTTATTCAATTTCAATGTGCCTTTCAACTTGCTAGAAAATGTAACTACTCCCAGAAGAGTCAATTTCCTTACACTGTCCCCTCTCTCTCATTATTGAACATCATAGCTGCTCTTCTTTTGGGAGTGTCTAATTGCTGTCTGTGCTGGCCCAGTTCCACCCCCTTCCCTTCACCCCCCTACATAATCTATTATGTAGAAGTAAAGGGAAGAACGTAGAATAGAATAGTAGTCTATTGAGTGTAGAATAGAATAGTAGTCTATTGAGTGTCAGCCCCCTGGGGCTGCTGACATCACATCCAAGATGGTGACCCCCAAACAGCATTCTCTGGCTTTTGTATGTATGCACGGGAGGCTTTCACAGGTAAATAACATGCTTAAAACATGTGAAAATGGTGAGAATTCAGAATGAATTAATGAACTCAGAATGAATCTGAGAAATTGAGAATGTTCTGGTGACAGGGTCTCTTTATCAACTTGTCTCAGTGTCGGGGAGCGCTTGGCAAGTGTAAGTAAATAAAATGAAACGTATCAGCCTTTCATACATGTCTTACAGGATTTATTACATATACTTACAGCGTCTAATAGCCCCTTCACTGTAGGATACTTTAACATGAGCGCATCAAATACTTCATCTGTTTCTTTCCTCACGTAAAGAAGAACTGTAACAAAGATACAGAGTAGGTGTTTTTGAAACAAGGTTTCTTTTCCATGTGGTAAGTACTGCATTTTTCCAAGAATAATGGATAAAAGAAACTATATATATATATATTAAGATATTTAAATAAATATAAAAATATATAGAAAACTTTATCTGAATATTAGAAAACTTTCTGTGATAAATCACCCTCTAAGAATTCCAATGTGCTAATAATCGAAAACCCAACATCTAAACAATGTTCAAATATGCAATGTCATCTATAAACAATGAAGTGAATGATTTCAATTCCACAGAATAATTGTGATTTAAACCCTTGGTTCTCAACTGGTGGTTTGTGACCCAAAAGTGGGTCACGACCCTGTGTTCGGTGGGTCACCGCATGCCTTCCACTGCGCTAGGTGAGAGGCTCCTTAGCCTCCCCCTAGCGCAACACTGTCAGTTCTCGCGCCAAGCATCCATTCAAAATATGCTGGCCAGCGCAGTGTCAGCTTGAGGTGGTATATGCTGGAGATATGGTTGTGAGGTAGCTCTATGCATACCTGCATTGCTTACAGCTCCCTCACATGCCCTGTTGAGGTGCCTGGACTAGAGTGATGTCACATTCTGGCTCCCGTCACCTCTACAGGGCATGCAAGGGAGCTGTACAAGCAATGCACATATGAATGGAGCTCCGTCACAGCAGAGCAGCCCACTCTGGACCCCAGGCAAGGATCCACTCCAGCTCTCCTAAGGTAGGGAGACTAGGTGGGCCTTAAAAAAAACAAAAACAAAAAAGTGTGAATGTGTGTTTGAGAATGTCAGTGAATGTGTGAGATTGTGTATGTAGGTCAGTGTTTTTGAGGGCCAGTTCACACTAGTACAGTGCGTTACTCACATAGCATTAACGCACTGTACCATGCAATCGCACCTGCCGTGCTTTCTGGTGTGGGAGGTGCTGCGTTGCCATTCATTTGAAAGGTACCCCAAGCGCACTTCCCACCCACAGTTCGTACACCCGCACCTGAACATGCGCTACCCTAATACCGTGTGTTCCATTGCAGCACAACTTGGGTCATGACTTAATGACCTAGGACAACTGTGGGTTCTGAGGTTACACAGGTTGAGAACCACTGATTTAAACCAAACGAGATGTCCAAAAGTTCACACTTAATATCCACATAAGTGTGTTCTTCCTTACCGGTGTCTCTGCCCGTTATTCTCAAGAGGGACAGGCGATACTAGACCTGGGTGTGGATCTAGCAATAGGGTGAGCGGCTCTCTGTAAAGAGATTCCACAGAGGTGTTGTGGAAGCTGCATGCAAGCAGGATATTAAAGGAGAACTATGGGGTCAGTGTTTTTCCCCATAGTTCTCCTTAGGGTAACGGGAGGACACAAACTAGCGTCCTCCCGTTACCCTAAGCTCAGTATACCGCGAGCTACAGCTCGCGGTATACTGAGACGCCGCAGCCGGAGCGGATCCCGACTTAGATGACGGGATCCACCCAGCTGCGTGAGTGACAGCTGGCTCTGCCTATCTAGAGGCAGAGCCAGCTGTACCCGCCCCCTCCCCCGTCCGTTCCGCCAGTCAGCGCTGGCAGATCGGAGCGGGGAGAGTGGAATCCAGCCCCTCCCCCTGTCACGGCAGAGAGCCGTGACAGGATCGAGAGGCGAGCGAACCCGGTATGTGTTCGCTCACCTCCCGATCTACTGAGCCGACCTGTGACAGTCTCATTGTCACAGGTCGGCTAGAACTATGAGGTGAGTGAAAAGCACTCACCACATAGTTCTCCTTTAATACATTTTCAAGTCTTTTTCACATGTGTTCCACAAGTTTGAACAAATATACACTTTTGTGGATATTAAGTGTAAACTTTTGGACTAAATTACAAATATTCTGTGGAATTGAAATCATTCACTTCATTGTTTATAGATTACATTGCAAATTTGAACATTGATTGTTTAGTTGTTGGGTTTTTGATTATTAGCACTTTGAAATACTTAGAGGGTGATTTATCACAACAATTTTGCTAAATCTCTATTTTTATATTTATGTATATATCTATTTATTGTAGCATAGTGTATATATATATGTATCTATTCCATTATTTGATTTAGGAGTGGGGTGAGCACAGCACATTTAATATATACAGTATAGTTATAATATCCTAGTTTCATGCTAGAATGCGTCACATACCTGCCCTCTCCTATCCTTCATTTATTCACAAAAAAGCCTTGTATTTTTTGTACAGAATGCAAGGTGTTTTGTGAATGGACAAGGGAACATATAGTCATATTCCTGTCCCTCTTCTTCCCTTGTCCATTCACAAAAAGCCTTTTTTGACTGGACAATGCAAGAGGAGGGATGGGTATACGACTGGATGTCCCATTGTCCATTCACGGAACACCTTATATTCTGTTAAAAAAAAGAATACAATTGTAAGCTCTCATGAGCAGAATCCTTCTAATCCTTTGTACGGTAATTGTATTCTCCCCATATGATGTAAAGCACTGCACAAACCATTGGCGCTATATAAATGTTGTATAATAATGCAGAGCTTTTCGTGAATGGACAAGGGGGCTGCACTTAGGTTGTAGGTTTTAGCATCACAATTTTTATTGTTTTCGGAGTTGAAATATATGATATGAAATGTTACCTTTTTTATGTGCTTCTTTCATTTGCTTTGGTGCAGGTGGACCAAAGTCTTCCTCAACAGGACGGAGCATCCTTTTCACTAGCACACTGCTCCTGTACGAGAAAAACAAAAAATGTAGTAGATATTATAGATGTTGTAATGTAAAAGTGCTAGCTCTGGGGCTTCTATTCTCCTAGCATTGGCTGTGCTATCTTTGTCCTATGTAGGCTGCCTCCCCTGCACCCCCTGCCTTTCTATTAGTTCCTGTACAACACACAAATGGGACAGAGTACCGAAATGTATAGTATGTGTAGCAAGAGGCTGCCTTAGTTTTATTGAAGACTGCACACATCTAATTGCTAAAAATATTATAACACTTCGGGGGTTAACTTGCCAATTAAGGAAAAAATAAAATGTATAGTGAACTTTTGTTCACATTAAAGTGACGCTGTCTGTGTATGGTAAAGCATATCTATATTAGAAGAGGCTCTATACTTACTTTTCTGGCAGCCCATTGTTGATGTGCTATATTTTCCCCAATCACTGCAAGTATTATACACATGTTCAATACCTGCCCCCAATACCCCATCTGGGCAATGGTTTTATCAACTTAGTGCAGGGTTAAGTTGGCCATACATGCTTAGAATTTCTCGGGGGTTGAATGAGAATAATCCATCCATTCCCCTATCTACGCAATACAGCAATGATGGAGGAATCCCAACTGCTGGCTATTGAGTTCTGCCAAGATTTTTAGACCGGCTCCTTCAACAAAAGTCAATTGAAAAATCAACTTTTGTCAAGCGAGGTAGATTGGGTGCCGACAGGCCAACACACTGTGCACACACGCGCAGCTCCTGGTAACTGGTGATGTCAGCGACCTGGTCAGCACTGCATAGATTGTCACAGGTGGCTAAGAGCTCTTAGCAACCTGGAATGCTTTGGCTGTCTCCGGCTGCCTCATTACGGGACAGCCCTTGAGTCAAAGATTCACTCCTGACCACCAGTTAATTAAAGGGACTTTTAAGGCTATGACACACTGCATGGGAAGCAGCGTGGAAAGGTGGCGCGCTGCCTTCGCACGCAGTGCGTCATGTAATTTTCTTCCCAGGACGTCAGCTTGCGAAAGCTCGCATAGCTGAGCGTGCTGAGATTAAAATTTTCATCTTCAGCCAATCGGCTTGTGTGCATAAACCCGCGCGTCAAGATGCGAACTCCAAACGTTTGTTACGCGTGAGCCGATTGGCTGAAGATGCAGTTAATCATCTGGCTGCACTCCACTCACACACTGCATGCGTAGCTCCGTGCCCGACAGCTTTGTATCGCTCTGCACGGCTTCGCATTCAGTGTGTCACGGACTTTATTCTCCCTGCTGGCATTGTGTGCTTGGTGCAGTACGATAACTGCAGGAGGATTGAGAACCCTTTCTCCATAAGCCTTAAGAACTCCATTGTGGATAATCTCACCAACAGATCCTCCAAGAAGCACACCAAACTCAAAACTGGTTCAAATAACAAGCATCCATCCATGTCCCAAATATAATTTTACTGTGGATTGGCCCTTTAATACATCATACATAATTATATTTTGATTTCTACATTGTTAAATATTGTTTCTTACCCTTCTAAGTCATCGTCTGTATTGTAGAAAACCTGTTTGAGAAACACATGTACATAGTTATAAAACAGGGCATATATTTCCATTGCTGTAGCTGGCGTGATGGATCAGACAATTATCCTGATTTAGATATAAACCAGAATGTAATAAACATTGATAAAACGACATCCTGATCCTCATTACAACAACAGTAACTTGATTAGCGTGTACCAGAAAGGGTTTTTTTGAACTGAGATGGATGGAATAAAACAGAGGAGCTGTTAGTTGGAGGGTCGTAACAAAGAGAGAGATCATTCTAGTAGCTGACAATGATATTGCTTTCATTTTACAGCCGTAATCTTTTCACATCTTATAAATTACAGAAGTAATACACATTATTGCAGAGAGACGGTTGCGCTTTCCTATAATTACTTTTATTGATTCCACTTAGAGCTTAATGTTATCTTATAAATCTAAAAAATCCTTGGTGCTAAAATAAATAAAAAAAGCTCATTCCTAATGTAAAACTTCACCTTGTGACCCCAGAAAATAAAGGAAAACATTTACATATATGTGCATCAAGTGCTTTTACATTTTCTTTTACATGTAAATCTTATTTTTAAAAACCTTGTGGCACTACTGCAGCATAGCAGCACCTCCAGTCCTGTGACTGTCATCTAGGTTTAACTATTAAGTGTGTGTAAATAAAAATTTTAAGGTTAGATTGAGCTCAGGAAATAAGTATTTATTTCCTATGTTCCTCAGCTCTGTCTAGTGGTCATAATGTGGTATTACAGGACATTACATTCAACCTAAAAAAGAAAATATACTAAATATACTAAGAATGTTCTTTTTACCCTTTATTTGCACAGAACAATTGTTCTGGGAGATTTGCATCTCCCAGAAGTGTGAAGTGTTTATAAATAGACCCAAGGGCGTATCTGCCGCGAGGCAAACAAGGTGTTTGCCTTGGGCGGCACTTTCCACGGGGGCGGCAAAAATGCCACCCCCAAAACAGTCGGCTAAGCCGGGGTGCACAGAATTCAGCAGCCTCTGCTGCCTAATCGAGCAGGAGGCGGAGGTGAGGAGGAGCATCAGCAGCAGGAGGGGCGGGTCCAGATCCACGTCGGATGGCGGAGGAAGCCGGTCCCGAAGCGCCAGTCATGCAGGGAGGAGGCCGGGACCTGGAAGTGCCAGTTGGGCAGTAGAGGAAGCTGGGTGCCCGCAGAGCCCAGCATAGATTCTGTGCAGCCCACCTGAAAGTTTCAGGTGGGCTCTGCAGGATCTGTGGTGGGCTCTGTGGGGTCAATGGTGGGCTCCACAGGCTCTCAAGGGGGCTCTGCAGCGTGCAGAGCCCACCACAGACCCTGCACAGCCCCCCTGAGACCCTGCAGAGCCCACCACAGATCCTGCACAGCTCTCCTGAGACCCTGCAGACTGCAGGGCTCAGGGGGCCTTTACATGATCTGTGGTGGGCTCGGCAGGGTCTATGGTGGGCTCTGCGGGGTCTATGGTGCGCTCAGCAGAGTCTCAGGGGGGCTGTGCAGGATCTGTGGTGGGCTCTGTGGGTCTATGGTTGGCTCAGTAGGGTCCCAGGGGGGCTGTGCAGGATCTGTGGTGGGCTCTGCATTGTGTGACAATTCCAGCCAGTGTCTATCCAGTCAGTCATAGTTTGGCTCAGCTCCATTTGATATGTCTCAGAGTGCTTCAAAGAACTCACAGAACTTGGATCATTGCATTGGGTGAAAGGCTCTCCCAGGTAGATTGCAGGTGATAACTGGCTGTATGTTTGAGGTTTTAGTACTTGTTACTGTGCATGCTTCATACTGTGCATTGATTAAAGTGCTACTTGGAATACCTGTCCGGTTCTTTGTAGATTTCCAAAGTGAACATCGGGGATGAAAAGGACAGGCTGGGAGTCCAGGTCAGACATGGTTTTGAAGAAGGTGATGTCACTCTTTTTTTGTATTGGCATGGCTGACATTTTTGCATCAGGTGCTAAAAAAAATAAAGCAAACAGAATTTCTTTTAAAGCAAATTCATCTTTTCTTTTTGATTCATTTTTATGAATTCTATATACAGTATATATAAAATGTAAATGAGACTGTACAGAGACTGTAAGATCAGTTTGTATGGTGCATGGCCATTTCAAGGCCGTCTTAAAATTTTTATACTGCTACATACACCCCAAAGCACCTTGCAGACACATCACAATGAATGATCATGCTCTCATTTATCGGAAGACTTTTCTAGCCTTACATCTTTACTGAAACAAAAATTCAGAGTAGGGAACCTCTAAGACAGGGGTGGGTAACTCCAGCCCTTCAGCTGTTGTGGAACTTCAAATCCCATGAGGCATTGCAGTCATACAGTTACAGGCATGACTCCCAGAGGCAGAGGCATATTTGGATTTGTAGTTAAAGCACACTTGGAGGGCTGGAGTTGCCCACGCCTGCGCTAATATCTTTCCTTTACTCTTATCCATGGATACAAGAATATAGATAAGATTTTATTGTCATTATATAAAACCAAATAACAAAATGTATTTTTGAGTTTACAGTCACTTCAACACCACAAAGAGCATACCGGTAAGGAGTGAGGTGGGATTTCCTGAGAAGCCCAATGTTACCCCAGACACGTTGTTAGATGAGCAGCTGACAGACTCACAGTAGACATACAGTATATTCCTCTCAGGGGAGCTGATGTCACAAACGTCATAAAAAAAGACTCACAATTATTTGTGGATGCTGTTTGTGCCGCTGTTGATTGTGTTTTTCCTTTTTTTCTGTTCTGTTTTCTTTCTTCATCCCGGATTTTTCTCTCTGCTCCCTAGAAATCAAACACAAAAGAAATACTTAGACAATTAGAGTTTGAGAACTGTGTCTAAAAGAAGCAATACTAAAAAATGGAATTTGTATGGTTCTTGTGTTTGGTGTTACAGTCCAGATAAGAAAAGGGACAAACAGACCACACCCAGCCAAATGATATTGCGCTCGCTTTGTCTGGTTTACTAAAGGAGTCATTTTTAGGGCCCATTCACACTATGGCATAGTGACAATGTGTGCATTATTGCAGCGCATGCCACATTATATGGGTTCAAAAGGTATCTGATCACACTCCTTACCGGAAAACTATAGAGTTAGGTGCTGAAATGACTGCGGATGTCTTCGCTCTGATCAAAAAGGAAATAAGATGTCGCCAACACCAGAGATATGTGTCCAAGCAAATTACTTTTATTATTATTATTACTACAGGTATTTATATAGCTCTGACAATCTACACAGCGCTTTACTTAGTGCACATTCACATCAGTCCCTGCCCTCAAGGAGCTTACAAACCAAGGTCCCTATCTCACATGCATACATACAGGGCCAATTTAGACAGGAGCCTATTAACCTACCAGCTACTGTGCTGCATACTGAACCTGATGAAGGCACTCTGCGTAGCCCGAAAAGTTGCCAAAATATGTACCAATAAAAGACGTTTGCGTGGAAACATATCTCCAGTGTGCCGGTGATATTTTGTTTGTACATTATATGCGTTGGTTCAATTCACCATCATTAAATATGTATGTCACGACTTGCCAATGGACCTGCGTTGCAGCGCAGCTTGATGTGTAGCAATGCACTAATGTGTGTTGTGGTGCGGAGCTCTCACAGAAATGACGCATGTACCACGCATGTGTTGCCACCCCATTCATTTTAAATAGGCTACTTCAACACAACGCTTATTTACGCAATGGTGTAAATGGACAGGAGAATAGCCTCAGTATTTTTATTTTTTACCTCACCTGTACTGACTGAATATTAAAAATAAATACAGGATCACTAGGCCAGAGGTAAAATTATTATTTAGGCAAATTAGTAATTTAGCCCTAAAGGGGAGCCATAGTCTTTTAAAGTATGTGTATAGTAATTTTTTTGTTTTTGTTTTGGATAAAGTAGGGAATTGTAAAGTCCACTCTGGGTTGCCGTTAAATTTACCCATGCAGCGTGTACCTTATTCCTCACTCACAGCCAGTATTCTCCTCCACTGTCCAGCACCCATGAGATGTGGATAGGCAACCAGGTAATTTTTATAGTATATGCTATCATCTATGTACAGTATATCATGTATACAGGGTCTACTTCCTGGCTTGGCCTCCCTAGTGCTTCATTGCACTGCAAGTCTACAAAACAGGGTCTCCTTTGCTAGTTTCTAACTCCCCAGTGTGCTCCTGGTAGACAGTGACCATGTGACCTAGGCTTGAAGTCACACACCCTGAAGGGTTTTTTTACTAATGGAAGTGTGAGTTTTAAATAAAGCTTTACTTCAAAGGGGACATATAAAGGGTATTGTGCCGTCAGCATAAACATTTAACATTGCCGGAGAATTATTTTGCTCTTGTTCTACAATAACAGTCATCCCCAGCAATCTGTCAATTATACTATTAGCTATTGATTGAATGGAATAATGCATTTTTTTCCTCCGCAGTATGTCCATTGTTACCTTATCACAGAAGACCTTGATCTGGCAGTATGCCCGATGGATTGGCTTGTTGCTACGGTTATTATAGCTGTACGTGTCAATCTGAATCATGAGAGGAAGGCCTTTGACCCCTTTCTGAGAGGAGAAATCAGTACTGAGACAGTTCACGGTGATGAAAATCTGAGGAGAAAAGAAATCATACAGAACTATGAACGCTGTGACAACAACAACAATGCAAATATCACAAGCTGAACACCATGAGGGGAATTTATCAAAACTGGAGCAGACAGAATCCGGGGCAGTTGCCGTGGCAACCAATCAGCTTCTCTTTCATTTGCAAAGCTTAAGTAAGAACTGGGGGCCGAATAAAAAGTAACCCTTGGGGCTACCCCAAACTGCAAGGGTTAAGTGCTCGTTTTGGTCTAGGGTCTATAATAACAAAGATAATCTCACCTGAAACTCTGACCCACCTGGATGCTAAACTGGCCCCCGCAGCCTATTCTTCACCCTGGTCGTCTAAGAACCTGTGATGTCATCACCTCCAATACAGTGTGTTGCACGTGAGTACGATGAGGGACATTCCACTGGGGGGCTCTAGTAGCCAGGCGGGGCGGCGAGGTGGGGAGAAGTAGCAGCTGTCGATCAAACTTCTGGAGCTGCCCAGCAAACTGCTAAAATGTGTCCCAAGTGGGCGACATGCGCAGAGGGGAAAAGCAGAGCATTCACACCGAGAGTGGCAACACAGAAGACAGAGGATCAGCTACGTTGTCACTCAGAATAAGTAAGTCTAGGAACGTGGCAGGATAAAAGAGGGATATACTATCAAGGAATATAGTTGTAAAGTAAATGTTACGCATAATAGCATACTTACTTCCCATCGTACTGCAGACTGCAATCCCAGCATGATTCAATGGATGCTGGTGTGACCCGCGGATGGCACCACGTGAATCCAAACATAAAAGTAGTCACCAGCACGCCAAGGTCCAATGTATTGATACGCCTTTATTTAGACGCTAGGAATACATGGTATCACTAGTAGACAGCAACTTTTCGGAACCATTAAGGCCGTGACACACTGCAGGCGAAGCAGCGCGGAGCGGTGGCGCGCTGCCTTTGCGAGCAGTGTGTCATGTCATTTTCTCCTGGGCACCTAAGCTGGCGAGAGCTCGCAGAGCTGAGCGTGCCAAGATCAACAATTCCAACTTCAGCCAATCGGCTCGCGCGAATAAACCAGCGCGTCGGTATGCGACAGCTGGCTGGTTGTTACGGACGAGCCGATTGGCTGAAGGTGCAGTCAATCATCTGACTGCAGTCAGCTCACACACTGCACGCAAAGCTCCGTGCCGGATAGCTTTGCTTCGCTCTGCACGGCTTCGCGTGCAGTGTGTCACGGCCTTTAGCGGTCCCTTCATCAAGCAGACATAGTGACACTCTGTTTGGTGGTTGGGCAGAGTCATCGTGACTCTGCCCAATCATGGCTCTACATTTGTACTGAGCCCTGATTGGCACAGTCTTGCACCTGACCTGCGGTCAGGTGCAGGAGTGTAGCCAATTACCGTTTTCGGACGGCGCAGTGCATTGTGGGATGTGCGGGGGTCGAACAGACCACGGACATCCCATAATGTTCGGCGTTCGGCGAACGCTAGAACATGCAATGTTCGAATCGAACCTATGGTCGACTCGAACATGCAGCCCATCCTTACTGGTGACCACTTTTACATTTGGAAAGGTTAAGCTGACACGTAAATGAAATAGTTTTAGAGTCAATGGCCCAAAAAAACACTTTCTGGGTTTACTGACACTTTAGTAAGTGCTGGTGTTTGGTAAATCACTTTTTTGGAACTAAGGACGGGGTAATGGCCACCTACGTCTAACTGCACCCCCTATTCTCCGTTCAGCAGAAAAAAGGAGAGCTGGTGTCCCCTTTCCTCCTCAACACTCATGACGTTTTACAAGCGATCCGGTGACTCACCCAAGAAATGAAAGACTAGTTATAGAATTATAGAAATGATAAAGACCGGTGTTCGCAGGACTTCACTGAAACCTTTCACCTATAACACCACACCTTGGCAGCCCATTCTAAGTGACATGCTGCAAATAGGAAGCCGGGTCTAAAGCTATCTCCTATAATAGGGGATTTAGCAGATTTATGACCACAGCACAATGTATGCCTCAGCAAACAGTATACAGAGCCGTGTGTCAACAGGACAAGCCTAGGGGAAACATTATGTAAAGGGATCCATGGCCATTAATCTACATATGACAAACTATACTGTTCCTAATTTCCTGTCCTGGCTGTATTCAGTCTCACAATTTTTTATTACAGGTTCCAGTCTAGACCAATATCTAACCGGCATGTCAATGTAGACATCCATATCTAGTAATATTCAAATAATGTAATTAGGACACAAGTGGGAATTGCCCCAATCCACTTAAACGCAAGTATTATTAAACATTAATATGACACAAATACTGTATCGTATACACAAGCCATTATAAGATAAAAAGCCCAACTCCAGCATAAAACGTTTTATTTTGTTTTAGAGTAGAGTTGTCCCTCTTGAGGAAATTTACCCTCAATTCCTCCTTTGAAAGAAAGTGATGAGAAATCTATGTAGTGGGGGAAAAACTAAAAGAGATTTTTAGTAAGGTGGGAAAATGTTAGAACTTCTGACAATGTTTTTATTGTTGTCTGTGGCCTTCCTGATCCCCATTTATTGTTCAGTTAGAAATGGAGTCACAGAAAGATATAGAAACCTGACATAAATATTAAATCTTCTATCCTAATTTTCTCTATCCCAAACCAGAAAAAAATAAAAATTGTCTGGAAATGGGTTGGCTGGTCTGGTCAGGGGACAGTCAATGTATTTCAAACTCCCTTCTCTCCAATCTCCTGTGTGTGGGTTTGTTTAGGAATTACTCTTCTACAACACAAGCAGGGTTTCTCAAATCACCAGATGACTGCCTGGGTGACACAGTGGGGGTGATTTACTAACCTAAACACACACACGCACCAGGTGCGTGTGCATTTTTACACAGCAAAACGTATTTATCGACCACCACGAGCAACGCGTCACATTTTCACGCCATTATGGCGTGTTTTTATGTATTTACATACGTGCGAGTCGTGTAGCATGCGCCATAGGCTACACGCTGCTCTAATAGCGGCATGCAAGTCTCTAAAAGCATATTTCCACTAATGCCATATATAGAAAAATCATGCACATGATGCATTTATAATGCTGCTTCACAGTTTAGACAAAAATGGTTAGCTCATGCATTTACATTCCTGCATTCATCAACGCAAGCAACACAACGTAGAGCTAATTTACACAACATCACCTTGCAATTCATGCAGGGCTTTGCACAACACACCTGCTGGGTGTGTACACACTACAAAGGTGTCTAGATTCCACCAATAGATCATGCTGGGAGGGAACACACTACAGAGGTGTATACTTGTTCGTGGCGTGTTTATAAGGTTAGTAAATCAACCCCAGTGGCTCAGTTGTTAGCACCCCTTCCTTGCAGGACTGGCATCCCTGGTTCAAAACCTCAGCTGAGAAACTATATGCTTGGAGATTGCACGCTCTTCCTGTGCTTGAATAGATTTCTCTGCACACTTCAGTGCCCAAATTCAGTAGATATATATAGACATAGATCATGTGACGAATGTTGCTGTATTTACTTGTTTTTTGGTATTATGTTGTTGTTTTTTGTTTTTTTGGGGGATTTTTTGCTTTGTATACCATGCAGGAGATCTCCCTTCTCTTCCTTTCCGAGAGATATAACAGGAAGTAAAATAAGTTAGGAAGCAAAATCTCTCATAAGTGAGGGGAATTTTTCTTTTGGACAGTTGTCGCTTAAAAAAACTGTTCCCAATGGAAGATTTCCAGTTATCTTGTGTTCCTGTGGCATCTCTAATATTGTAGATTTCCCATTAGGTATTACAAAAGACAATGCTCACCAGGACAAAAGATTGAATCTCCCCATCAGAGAGACACACAGTAACTAAATATAGGGATGAGCTCAGGTTCCTCTTAACAAGGAAGCCAATCGGCTGCAGGCCGGCCATTCCCCACCCTGCAGCTGCAGGCTGGCCATTCCCCACCCCGCAGCTGCATGAAAACAAAAGGCTGGGATGCTTGTGTTGATGCCATTTACCTTATATGACCACATATTAGGTAACTATAATTTACCAAACATAGGCATTTAGCGATATATCCCGCCCCTTGCTTACTTCAAGCAGCTAATTGAGTGGCATGGAAGAAGCTTACTTTCCTATTCAGGAGGATCTCCTTCAGGGTTTCGAGGAGTTAAGGTTCGGACCAAGTTCTATTCAAACCTGAGCTTATTCCTAAATAAAATCTGAAAGCGGTGCTAGACTCCAACTCTATCCAAATCAAACCAAAAGTTTTTTGGCTTTACACTTTAAAAAAATTTTTTTTAAATAATGTCTTACAATAAATACTATTTCCATAACAGCTTGTTTCCACTGTAGTGTTTTATTACCAAACTCTATATTAGATTTCATTAACTCCTGATAATTATAGCCTCAGTCACACTATAGTTCAACCAGAACTCATTTAACATTCACCAGACCCAGCATAGTGCATGCATTGTTCAATAGATTATCATAACTGTCATGAAAACTAAAAATGCAAATTAGTATTTAATTTGGAATCTTTGAGATAAGTCAGTTGTATATATTCTCTTTGAAATGTAAAGTGTAACGTTACAATAAATGGATGGATTGGTCAGAAAGTAAGTCTACTATTTTTTTTAATAATATAATATGGGGGGAATTTATCAAAACTGCAGCAAACCGATTCTGGAGCAGTTGCCCGTGGCAACCAATCAGCTTCTCTGTTCAGTTTGCAAGATTTGAAAATGAGAGAGAGAGAGAAGCTGATTGGCTGCAGTGCAAATCTGCTCCAGATTTTGTCTGCTCCAGTTTTGATAAATTCCCCTCTTTGTTTTTTCTTTCCTGTCTGAAATGTTGCTGTTTGTAAATACTAAGCATATTTCCACTTTTGCATCCAAATTGGGATAACACCTATTTCATATTTGTAATATGTTCCCATTCGCATAGCATAACTTTAAGAAATATATTTAAAAATTGCAACTTACCCTTTTTAATGCTCTTTCCTGAAAACTCCAGGACTGGAAATCCTACTTAGTTCTTGCTTGGTATGCAATATGTATGGGATTGCTGGGCAGTTGTGTTTGCCATCATTAACCCTGTCTATTGTAGTGGGATTTTGATATTAACCCATATACTTCAAACTGATATTGATCAGCATACCCACTATTATTAATATTGTTATAGTTAGGTTACTGAAAGTTTTAGCCATACAGAGCACTTCACATATAATAGATACATTTAAGATGAATTCTCTACTTTCATATTAGCAATGTATTTTACAGAATAATGAGAAATAAACTAATAAGTCTTGTATTTATATAGTGCACAATTATATAGTGGAAGGTTATTTATATTTATATTATACAGATAATAAGTTGTGTGAATAAGCAACCCATGGAACATTTAGCTTTGTAGATGATAGAGGTAACTAGAGTTCATGTAGAACATGTAAGCCTTATAGGACAAGGTAACAAGGGTTCAAGACATATAGTCATAAACAACTTTTCTGACCTTGGCTTAAGGAACTTTAGGTTAATTGCCAAAACAGCTGTCCTCTAACCTTGATATGAGAGAGTCTTATCAAGACAAGAAGGCCCATCTAATGTCCTTGGCAAAAACTACATGGTGGCATTACTATCTGATTTTTGGAGATAATTTAAGGTACCGCAGATGGTTTCATTGTTCAAATCTCTATAAGAAAGGGGTGTGCATGCCTGAATTGCTGCATGTTCCCAGCCTGCTGAATAAAAACCTACTTCTTGAAGATTTGGCTAGTGTCGATCCTCCATTTATTCTACCTCACTATCCTGTTCTGGCAGATTTCATTATCAGTTGTTAAATAGATGAGCAGGACTGTCTGTCCTAACAAAGGATTAAAAATCATGACTTGGGTGGCACAGTGTATTGTCCCTCCAGTCTGTCCCCTTATATCCACATTGCGATCTTTTCAAAGCAATAGAAGTTGCCCATAGAGCCCTGTGTATAATCCTGCCCCCCAAAAAACTACTAAAAGGTAAGAAATATGTTTTAAAAATCATTTTTAGGTATTGTCGTGTGAATGGGAACATATAACACGCATATGGTGGGGTTCCTCAAATTTGACTGCAAATGTGGAAATACACTTTAAATTTAACAATGAAGGATTTATTTTCAGAAACTAAATCAACGTTTTCTGAAAAATCAGATATAAGTTATGGTATATTTTGGTGCAATAAGGTGTATGCACATCCAAAATCAATGTTTAGTATGTTCGGATCATGCCCCATTGCATAAAGATTTCTTAAGAATGTTGCAAAGTTTTCACCTGGAGATCCTCCAGTAACAACACTTACTGTTGTAGGCTGGCCACAAAGCCCCCATAGATGGCTCAAATTTCTGTATATCCCCATTGTATTCAGGCAGCTGCAGCAGCCATGGCTGCTAGCACTGCCAAGCAGTAACTGCATCTGATAGGATACAGTCACTGTTTTCTTTATGACAGGTTTGCTTTAAAGGATTTTAATTGGAGTGCAGGTTTACTTGTTCAAATGTTTAGGTGGTTTACTTGGTATGTTTAAAATTGCATTTTTAGAAAACTGTTAAATGCATTCAAACTCACTATAAATGTGCACTTACATGTACTTTTCGTACATTTCCTGTGCTGGTTTAGTTATATTTGGTACTAGAATGCATATTCTGGCTACCAGCATGCAATTTATCCACCAATAGTAGGAAGTCCCAAACATGTCTAAAACACCCACAGCAAAGAAATGCATTGAAAAAAATTGGAGTTTTTTTTATTGTACCAAGAAATAGCTGGTGTGTATTTTTAGAATAGATTCAATGCGTACATGCCCACAATCTATTTTTTAATTTTGAACTCAGACCAGAGAGAACTCACAAAACACCCTCCATTCTGCCAGTTTCTCATTTCAAACTCTTTGCAAAGTACATTTTAAAGAATGGGGATGTAAATGTGACTTGTACAGAACACAACAAAGTGCACACCTCATCGCCTGTTACTTGTACTAAATGTTCTGCCTGATGCAGTTTTTTTCCATTGATAACAATTCTGAAAGCTCCATCTACTAGCTATAAGGACATTGTGCACACCAAAGAGATTTCTGATAAGGAAATCCCACCATAAGAGCCCCCACAAGTGACAATGTAGGTACACAGACAGTCTCAGTGAAAAGGTCTGCAAAGCACCAAGTGTTCACTTAACTACTGTTTTGGGAAACCATTCATTAATAAATGACTCCCCTATAGTGTATTTGTTTTGGAAAAAAGAAAATAGCACTGCGCTTCAAACTCAAAAATTATATTCCTAAAATGTTAAAAATTTGTATGCAATGTGAAATTGTCACACAGTGACAATTTCACACAGTGTAACGCAGTTTTTTTTTTTCTGGATCAGCCACATGATCACTGGCAACACCTGACCTCAGGACTGGAGATTTCATCCCTCCCTGAAATCTTAGAAATCTCCAGAGATCCAGATCCCAGTTACAATCCAGAAAAGATGGAAGAAACTGAAAGGCCAGCTTCTTCCCTGTAAATCTATTAATATTCTGGAACATCTCAGCCCCTCTGGCTGAGAGTCCTGGGTGTCTGTGTCGCCAGCATCTTGCATGGCATTGCCACAATAGTTATATAGTTAGTCAGGTTGAAAATAGACACATGTCCATCGAGTTCAACCTATAGAGATATTTTGAAGAAAAAAAAAAAAAGCCTAAACTGAATGCCATGCCCCCAATTACCCCTTGTTGATCCAGAGGAAGGCAAAAAAACCCTATAAAGCATGGTCGAATCTGCTCCAACAGGGGAAAAACATTCCTTCCTGATCCCATAAGGCAATCGCATATTCTCTGGATCAACAATCTTTGATGCTTAATATACCTATAAAATCTCAATATCCAGTAATTGTCTGGGCATTTAGGAATACATCCAGATTTTTTAAAAACAATTAACTAAGATAGCTGGAACTAGCTCCTGGGGGAGTCTACTCCACATTTTCACAGCTCTAACTGTGAAGAATCATTCCCGTATGCAAAGGTTAAACCTCTTTTCCTCCAGATGCAAAGAGTACCCCTGTCCTTTGCAGTGACCTTAAAGTGAATAATTTGGTACCAAGCTCACTATATGGGCCATTTATGTATTTATACATTGTGATCATGTCCCCCCTTAATCACCTCTTCTCCAGAGAGAACAAATTCAGGTCAGTTAATCTTTCCTCATAGCTGAGCTCCTCCATGCCTCATATGAGTTTAGTCACCCTTTGCTGCACTTTCTCCAGTTCCAAAACATCTGGAGAAAGTGCAGCAATATGATGCAGATGGTCAAGTGGGGTTGAGAGCAAGGGAGAAGAAGCGGAGGTAGTCAACCTGCTGAAGCCACCCCATAAACCAACGAAAGAGTCACATGGGGCAGCTTCCAGAAAAGAAAGGAGGAGATGAAGGCTTCAGAAATGGGAAATGGTGGAGCATGCACACTGAGAGTGGCAACACAGCAGCCAAAGGATTGGCTGCTATAGCATTGCCACTGACAATAGGGAAGTGCACTGAATCTGCAGAATAAACCAATTACTAACATTGAAAATATTCATGATGGAAAAGTTAGGCACCCAGATAGGGATTACAATTTTAAGATAATGACACATAAAATTGGGATTAGTGACACATTAATTAATATAACTTCATGAAGAATGCAGCAGAGGAACTCAATAACAGTGTGAAAGGGTAGGAACTCCAGCAGGAGGAATTCTCCTTTGGGGAGCCCTGAAGATATCAGTAGCTTCTTGGTGCTTAGCTTGTGTTTTCATCACTTTGAAGAGATATACACAGTTGAGACTAAAACCTGTCACAAACCCAAGCAACTGAAACATATTATCTTCAGTGAAAAGCACTGTCATGATCATTAGGTCCAGAAACTTGCAAAGCCGAAGTTCGGTATATCTCATCACCCTAGAAGACGTTTTATATAGCTGTGAGTCTAGTTCCACTCTTGTTCATTTATTTTATTATTCCGCAGAGCGTCATATTACTTCCAAGAAAAGCACAAAAAGCCTGAATGGAAGGAATATAACAAGGTGTGCGTTTTGTGTCGGGTAAACATCATCTTCTATGTTTATACAATAATGAAGCTGCATATCTTTGACGTGGTGGGGTGTTCTCCAACCAAGTAAAAACATGTTCAGTTGAACAGAGAATATGTAATGATGTGTGATTATCAATTTATTAACTACAAAGCACATAGACATGACACATCACAGATTATTCAAATATAGAAACCAAATGTAACATTTGGGCTTTTCTCTATTTTACACCAGTAGAAGTCATACACTGTACCCAGCAGCGTTGCCCTGCGGTCGGTATTTTAAATTCCGTTCGCAAAAGGTGAGCACTTCTTACTAAGAAGCTTCTCAATAAGTGCTCACCATTTGTGAGCGGAACTTACAATACTGATGGCAGGGCTGCGCTGCTGTGTACAGTGTACAAATCCTACACTGGCAGTCATGGATGGGAAGGGGTGTTTCTTGGCAGGTAAGAGCAGCAGGGAAGAGGGAGTAAGAGGGGGCACATGGTGGGGGTAATTCCATTTTCCCAAATTCGCCTGGAAAATTAGAATAACCATTTAAAGCTTGACGTTCGAAAAAGTATGTGAGCTTCTTTTGGGGCAGAGATGAACGCTTTGGGCCACATTGACTTAACTGGGAGTGCCTAAAAAAATTCAAGAAAAATGCATGTTTTCTTGCCTTGTTACTAGTTTTCCTTTGGTAATAATAAAAACGCTCAAGCCTGGAACACATTCAGAAACATGCAAAAACGCCTATACATATGCTCCTTATAAAAAGATTGAAAAATGACCAAAGATGCAAAGTGTGAAAGGTGCATGTATAAAATGCAGAAAATCATGCATATACATATTCAGTGTTGTCATAAAAAGACAACATATTACTGCAATAGCATGAATGTGTTCAATGTGCATAGGCCTTACAAACGCACAATATATAGGATTTTTCAATAATATGACTAAGAACTAAAAGATGCCAGTGGTGAATATAATACAATATATAAATAGTTTTTAAGAGGGTTTTCTAATATCAACATGGAACCCTTCCACTTACGCATGTATGTTGACTGGTGGGGGGGTCCCTCATCATCGTTTTAGCATTTGTTAATGCAAGAGTTAAATCAGAGTTACATCTTAAAAATACATTCAAGTACCTTAACTATTAACAAAAAAATATCTTATCGGCTGTAGATCCTCAAATCATCTCTGAATTGGTGCGGACACTGTCCTTTCTTCTGGAGGGTGGCTACTTTGGTTCCCCATGGGCCCTGTGTGTGTTGTAAAGTAGTCACCGCTCCAAGCTCGCTCCCGTGATGGACTACAATCTCAATAAAAATTAGTAAACTAAACCTTCACAACATGCACAGGGACCATGGGGAACAAAAGCAGCCCGCCTCCAGAAGGAAGGACAGTGTCAGCACCAATTCAGAGATGATTTACAGCCGAGTGAAAAACAAATACGTTTTTTTTATATATTTAAGGTACTTGAATGTATTTTTAGGATTTAACTCTTGAGTTTAGTGTAACTTTAAGAAGCAAGTTTGAGGCCGCTGAACTACTTAGATTCTCGGTCATCTCTCTGTGATTTAGATCTTATCTCCAAACCCATTACAGGAAATGAACAAAAGATCTCTATCTGTCATGCATCACGGTTTATAAATATTGGCATATACAGATATACTGAGAGTAGATGTTTTGAGGGTCCTGGTCTTTCATCTAAACATCCTGTGCGTAGAATGTAACTATCTACCCAGGTCATAACTGAACAGTCTATTTGCATTTGCTTTGGTGGAACGGCCTCCTTCTGGGATTTAATGGCCCACAATGAGATGAAGTGATAGGACGGATGACCTAAGAATGCTCTGTTATATCAAGTTTGAACCAGATGAGATGAGAAGAGATTTTTACAACATAAAGTTCACAAAATGTACAGTATGACTAAAGTTCATGCAGAATTTATCCACAACGTCACTGCTCAGCCATATCTTGCTAATTTATGAGAAAATGCTGGCTACAAAAAAAGCTGCTTAAAGTTATGTTTTCCCCCATAGTTCTCTTTAGGGTCACAGGAGGACATTTAGTAACCTCCTCCCGTGACCCAAAGCTCAGTATATAGCGAGCTATTGACCGCGATGTACTGATAGCGCCGCAGCCGGGACGGATCCCGACAATACTGTCTGGATCCATCCAGCTGCGTGAGTGACAGCTGGCTCTGCCAATCTAGAGGCAGTGCCAGCTGTACCCACCCCCTCCCCCGTCCGTTCCGCCAGTCAGCGCTGGAGGATCGGAGCGGGGAGAGGTGGAATCCCTGAGGGGACAGTCACCGCTCTCTGCAGGGAGATGATCAGAAAGTGAGCAAGCGACTGTAAGTGTTCGCTCACATTCCGATCAATAGATCCGACCTGTGACAGCTTCTTTGTCACAGGTCGGCGCTAACTATGAGGATGAGTGGAAATCACACACCTCATAGTTCTCCTTTAAGAATTTGGTGGGAGATTTTGCCCACCAACCTCCAACAGTAACTAAAATAATTGTTTGGTGTGCACCAATCCTTTTACAGACTCACTGGGAGATCTAATCCTAACTTTTTCACAGTAATCCATTTTGGAATTGGCCCAACCTTAATAGTAAATTAGTGATAATACATTCAAGCATTTAGAGAGAGGTTCATTGAAATGTTACCTTGGCTTCTTCATTCACATCCCAAGTAAAGGACACGGCATTATAGGCTATTTCTTCAATGTTTCCAATGGTGTTGAAACTTTCTTTGTAGTCAGCTAGTAACAAGATAAAAAATTATGATTACTATGATCAGTGAGAATAACAATATACACCACTGTGTACATTTGCAAGAAGAAAAATGTTACTTTGATAATTTATTGTGAAGAAAAAAACAGGACAATTTGTTGTTGAATATTACAGACAATCTGCTTATGACAATTATTTTGCTATTGGCTATTAGACAATGAAAATAATGCATGATTAGATGATATAAGGAGACAGCACATCTTGAAGCTCAATTTTTATTTATGGTATTGCAGGTGTATTAATCTTATTTTATATTATTTTAATGTATTATTAAGTCAGGAGCTATTTTCCTACCTGCCTAAGAAACCATCTTCAGTTGTTAGATAAATCCTACATTTGTTTTTATACCTTTAAACATTAGAAACAGAAGAGTGACAGAAGAAAAAGACCAAGTGGTCCATCCAGAATGCCCCTTTTTTATTTTTTGGGTTTTATTTTTGTTATTTTTATTCATTATGATCATTATGATCAGTAAGAATAACAATATACTATACATTTTAACCATTTTGTCTGAGCATAGATCTATGTTTGTCCCAAGCATGTTCAAATTGGAATGACACCTTTTATAAATAAAAAATAATAAATGCATACTTCAAAATGTGCGTTTAGTATTTTTTTTGCATTGGAGCCAGTAAAGCATTGCAACCGCGATCAGAAGATTGCAATGCTCTGGCTGCTGCAGACTACACCTACTGTCCACCTTGGACGTTCAGTAAGATGGGTGGGAGGTAGTTTTAGTGGACTATTCCATTGAAAACTTCAAGTCCCTCTGCTGCAGTGGGACTTGTAGTTTTCCCATTCACAGATCCTGTCAACAGCAGCAGCCTGCGGGGAGAAGAACCCAGCGATTCAGGTAAGTGGGGAGGCAAGAGGGGGGTGGGGAGTATGGCAATCTGACCACAGCATATTTTACACCCTGAATATGTAAATTCACTTACTGTTGACTCACTCACTACCCCTGCTGAAAGTCTGTTCTAAGCATAAATGGCTCGCCAAAATCCACTAATTATAGGGAACTGCTCCTTTTAGAAGAGATTGATCAAAAGATCAATTAAAGATCCAACAACTATACCGTGAAGTTCTCTTAGAACCTTGGGATGAATACCATCAGAAATCATTGCTATAGCTTTAACTGAGCCAGTTTACCTTCTAGCTCTGCTTCTAGAAACCCTGAAAATTATCCTTTGCCGCTAGAACCAATATTATCATCCATCTTGCTTTTGTTAGTGTCATTTATTTCTGAGAAGGCTGAACAGAAGTAATTGTTTAACTGTTTTCTACATCCAGGTATCCCTCAACATAAATATTGTAACCAGTTTTCAATCTTGTATTTTCTTTTCTTCCTGTCACTGATATATCTTAAAAAAGTTTTTTGTCTCCTTTCTTAATAGATTTGGCCATTTCCTCTTCTCTCTGTACTTTAGTAACACTGATAATATGCTCGGCCTCCTTTTATCTGTTTTGATATACTTCTCTATCAGCTACGCTTTCTGTTTCCTTGTATATCCAAATCTTTTTTTTCTCTTTTAGTGTTACTATTTTTATTATTCGTTTTATTATTCTATTTTTACCTCTGTAGTGAAAAATCATATTTCTTACTTCCATTTACTCGTACTAAGTTGCCTGACATGTAATCTAGTTGCCTCCGTGATGGTAGACTTTAATAGTGCCCACTGATTACTGACTGCTGCCATTTCACTCCAACCGTTTAATTCATTTTTTTAGAAATTGACCTATTTCAGCAAAATGTGTCTCTTTGAAAGCTAAATCTTTTGTGTTGTATATGATTTTTCAGTCTTTGTTCTAATATTAAACTAAAGACATTGGTGATCGGTAGATCCCAAATGTTCTCCCACCTCAGGATCTGACAGTGGATCTCCATTTGACAGTACCAGGTCTAGAATATGATCTCCTCTGGTTGGGTTTTCTACTAACTGTTTAAGAGAAACCCCTTTCAATGCCTCCAAAATATCTGTGTTCCTGCTTATAAGTGCAGTTTTAAAACTCCAGTTAATGTCCAGCATGTTGACGTCACCCATAATTTAAACCTCTTCCTTCATTGTCATTTGAGTTATCTTGTCAATCAACAGGTTTTCATAATCTTCAGATTGTCCTAGGGGCCTGTACACTACAGCAGTTGTAAGGGAAGAACATATTCTGGTTTGCAGGCAGATCCAGCGCATTTCAGGTAATTTGTTTTTCTAATTATTGTTAGTTTTATGCCCTTTTGACATAAATAGCGACTCCACATTCCCCTATTTCCTACTCTGTCTTTTGCTATATAATGTGTACACTAATACAGTTATTTTCCAATCATTTGAATACCTAATTAATGTCACTGTAATCACAAAAGAGTCCAAGTTATCCATAGAGTTGCCAGCCCACAGAGCTTGTTACCTAAACACTGCCATCTACTGTTGGATGTTTTACACCAGAACTTTTAATTGTATTAAAGGAGAACTATGAGATGAGTGATTTCCACTCACCTCATAGTTTTAGCCGAACTGTGACAATGAGACTGTCACAGGTCGGCTCAGTAGATCGGGAGGTGAGCGAACACATACCGGGTTCGCTCACCTCTCGATCCTGTCACGGCTCTCTGCCGTCACAGGGGGAGGGGCTGGATTCCCCCCGCCCCGCTCCGATCTGCCAGCGCTGACTGGCGGAACGGACGGGGGAGGGGGCGGGTACAGCTGGCTCTGCCTCTAGATAGGCAGAGCCAGCTGTCACTCACGCAGCTGGGCGGATCTCGACGTCGATGTCGGGATCCGATCCGGCGTCTCAGTATACCGCGAGCTGTAGCTCGCGGTATACTGAGCTTAGGGTAACAGGAGGATGCTAGTTTGTGTCCTCCCGTTACCCTAAGGAGAACTATGGGGAAAAACACTGACCCCATAGTTCTCCTTTAACCACCACATCAGCAAAGTCTTTGGCAACATAGAGCTTCAAATTTGGTTTTCACTTGCTGGGGACAGAAATGTTCCTTACATTTAAATATTTGCCCCATTTTTGAAGTTTAAAAGCTTGTCTAAAAAAAAGTCTAAATTCCATACTAAGTAGTTCAGTACACTTGTGTGAGGACTAGAGACCACCTCGTATATACTACCCAGTATATCAGACCAGCCGGTTATATCATGACAATAACCATTATATTAGTTCCCCTCTATGCTTTTCCATTTCAATACATTCCCTCATGTGCTCCTCTATACGCGGGGGGGGCACAGAAGGAGACGATTCCAGTAATTACTTTGGAGGTATCAGGAATACAATGGGTTCTGCCTTCTGTACACACTAGATTTGGGGACCCACCACTGCAAACTCTCTTGACACATCTACTGGACGTTTGTGCATATTATAAATATTACAGGTGAAACTCGAATAATTAGAATATCGTGCAAAAGTAATTGCAGTAAGTGCGGCAAAAGGGGCCCAAACCAAGTACTGAGTACATATGCATGCTTGTACTTTTCAGAGGTCCGATATTGTTCTATGTACAATCCTTGTTTTATTGATTGCATGTAATAATCTACTTTTTTGAGGTTGTGGATTTGGGGTTCTTGGGGTTTTCATGAGCTGTAAGCCATAATCATCACAATTATGACAAATCAGGGCTTGAATTATCTTGCTTTGTATGTAATGAGTCTATCTCATATATTAGTTTCACCTTTTAAGTTGCATTAGTGAAATAAATGAACTTTGCACGATATTCTAATTATTCGAGTTTCACCTGTATATCATTAGCTGCAATGCACCTTATCCCTACATCACCTGCATACAATATCCTTAATTCACCTGGACCCTTAAGGTGCCCATACACCTTACAATTATCTGCAGATTTTCTGTGGTCAGATGGAAAAAGTGCAACAGATTGGCCCAGGTGGAGATAACTCCATCCACACAGTTAAGTGTAGATGGAGGAATCTGTTGCACCTTTTCCATCTGACCACAGAAAATCTGCAGATAATTGTAAGATGTATGGCCAGCTTTAGTCTCTTTTAACCTAGGACTCCAGCCAATAAAAGCAAGATACATTTTCCTGACCATGCTACAAATATGTGCAAATACTGTACATTGTAGTGAAAATGTTTGTTCTTGCTGAAATCTAATCACTGTAGCCATAGATAAAATACAAAGAGAGAGCGCTGTCACCTTTAGATCATGAAAAGTATTACTGGAAGGATCACTATGGGGTTTAAAAGCTTTAAGGGGACAGTTTAGACCGAAATACTTTCTTTTTTTTTTTTTACTAGGCCTATTAAAATAAGACGCAAGAAAGATCAATTTTATGTAAAGTACACTAACTAATTCCAGCCAATTACAGTTCAGAACTCAATACTGTAGTCAGATCAGTGGGGGGATGATTCCTAGTTGCACAATTTACATAGTTACAGCGTTGAACCAATAGATAAATCTGTAAGATCCTTTGGTATCGCCACAGATGATGAATTATATTGTATACTGTGTTATTTGTTATGCTATAGCCCTGACATCTGAAAACATTTTACACTCCGTAGACGTGAGATATACAGTTAGTGTACACTTAACGAGACACAGTGTGATGACAATGAAACAGAGAACTGAGAATGGTAGCCAAGGCCTGCTCTAAAACATCATATAAAGGTGTGGTTCAACACATAACGCAGCTATGACCCCTAACCCACAGGCCTTTATGTACATGGAAGGCTTTATAAAACAAACCAAACTGAACCAGTCTAAGTGAAGTATGTTGATTTATGATCCATTTCTTTATTCCTTTCAAGGGCGATAAGAAAAGATTTCAAAGCGAGGGGATAAGTAAGCTGCAATATGGGAAACTGCTCATTAGCCATTCTCTTCCAAAATATTCTAAAATATGACTTTTAAATGAAACTAATTAGAATGTATTACAACACTAGGTTTAAATGTGCATTTCTTATGTGAAGGGCCCTCTCTTTCAACTGCCTGGTCTGAATGGGGCTGGGGCTGGGGCAGAGCCAGTATGCATACACATTATAACTAGTTTTTGGCGCTGTGTGATCCTGCACTGTAGTGCACATAAAACGTGATGGTGTAAATGGACCCTAATACTAGTAATGCTAAATGTCAAATATATACTGTTAAACAGTAAACAAAAAACAGTTATTAGTGATAATTACCAATATCTAGGACGCGCTGTTTTGCGGTGTGCTGCCGCGAATGCCAGTACTTCCAGTATTTCAATTGTTCATCGCGGTTCTTGTCCTCACTGAACACAACCATAACCACGCTCTGCAGAGGTAAAACCAATAAAAACAATAAATGGCAGAACCATGTACCAGAGCGAGTGCTGCAGGGACACAGAACAAGAAGCAACAAGTAAGTATCCTTGTTTTACATGCTAGCTAGTGTAATCAGCGTTCTACAGTATAACTCTGTTTCCAAAGATGGGATAACTTTTTAGACATTTTTCCGTTTCATGAAAGTAGTGTTTTTGGAATCTATTTTATGCATGATAAACCGAGTTCGCAAAATGTTTTAACCCTTTGACTATTGGGCCCAATATCCTGTTTTGCACCATAGGTGGCCGGACCAATTTTTCAGTATGGAATACAGAGGAAAGAGGCATTGAATGTGATAGAGAGGTATAGAGCATTGCATGTAATGGAGGCATGAAGCACTCAGTGTTATAGATGAGGCATTAAGGGGTCTATTTATCATTATTTTCAACCCAATTTTCGACCATTTTTTGACCAAGATTTGATTTTCCACTCTATTTACTGTATTTTCACGCATTTTCCAACAAGCTTCACTGGTTGAAAATCTGCATCATACAATAACTGCCAATATTAAAATTGCATCAAACAAGATTTGTTGACATCTGTTCTTCAGTGGGAAAACTGCGTTATACTATTGAACCAGAGAATATCACTTAGAGAAAATGGATTTGATTGAAATTCGTTTAACATTTGTCATCAATAGAGAAGATCTGTCATAAGAGAATGCTTCGGCCTCCCAAAATCAAGGGTTCTACTGCCCATGCTTCACAGGGAAAAACTGTTATACTCTCCATCCAAAGTTGCAGATTTTATCATGTTTAGTGCCATGCTGCATAGTCTTGCCAGCAAACATCACTTGCAGCCAGAGCAGGAAAAGTAGAAAAAGCAACATCAACAGCACCAGCACGTCTTGTAATAGTGTCCAGTCCAAAACAGTGAGGCAGGAAATAGGAAGATGGCTTACACAGAAAGTAAAAAGATTTCAAGGTGATTTATCAAGATTCACTGAAAAATTCAACAAAATAACTGAAAAATATGTCCACTATACTTTCAACATTTGACTTGGCAAGATTCAATTATGCAAGATTCACCAATTAGCTGCCTGCATAATAAATCAGGTGAATGTTGCCAGAAACTGATATGTGAATCCTGTTGAAACTTTTGGGGAATCTTTTGGGTGATGTTTAAAAGAAAATCCTATGAGGCTGTGTATGTTGGAGAGCATATCTCCCTAGTGCCATGAATACTGAGGACTGAGCACATATCACTAGTATACATATACGCTACATATCGCTAGTGATGTGGATACTAAGAAATTAATTTGTGCACTGAAGTAGCATGCATGGATACTGGCAGGTTTGTCCCTAGCATAATCTCCACCTGAGGCAGGGAGGTGGTGGTGGTCATGTTGCGGGGGGAGGATGGGTTGATAGGGTTCTGGTGGTGTACCAGGACACTAGCAAGATCATCCTGCTCAGCTCCTGGCAATCAGTGATGTCAGGGGTTGTCAGAAGCTGAGTGGGATGCCAACCAGAGCTACAGTCTGTGGCTGTTTTATTATAAGGATGGCCCTGGATACTGAGGAATGACCTTTGTGAATCAGAGTACATGTATCACTTGGATAATGAGGAGTGATGAGCTGTGTCTACCAATGGGCAAGCCTCAACGATCACTGTATAAAGGAGGTATAAATCACAAGACTAGTCTAAAAAAAAAAGTCCATCAGCATGATAATAGGTATATGGGCAATGTCAGACAGCGGAGGTATGGGTGTATAAAGTGACTTCATGATATTAAAGAAGCAAAAAAACGTGTTGAGATGCACAGGTCCTTCCCCTCTAGGAGCCAACCCCTGGTATAATGGTAACAAACAAGAGAGGATAGAGAGAGGTGGGGTTTTTGAGTGGCTCCAGAGGGGACACAACCAATAAACTTTAGTCTTATACCACTATATATAAAATATAAATGTATTAGACAAAGACTAAGAACAATGGGTATGCATCAAAAGCATATAAAAAACAAACATATAAAAACATATACAGAACAGAGATTAACAAAAGACCTCCTATCAACCCTTGTGTTCCACAACCTGGGTGGTCTATAGGCTCATAATTATACATATCTCGAGAACATCACATCTGAGTCAGAAAAGAGGATGTGGTTGAGTTACTGAACCTCAGGTGGGAGCAACAATCTTTAAAGGGTGATAAATTCTTGGAAGGTACATCTCGACGCGTTTCGCACCTAAGGCGCTTCTTCAGGAGCAGAGGGAGGTAATCTAAGAGTAAAATAAAATGTAAATAATGCGCTCGAAGCAAGGCATTTTATATGTCTATATTGTGTTTGAATTTTTGAATTTTGTGGGATCGATGAGTCTTACCCCTTCGGTGTGAGGTCACCAGATGTTCGGTACAGGGTGGTATCGGGTCAAAGAACACAGTAAACCCAGACTGGAGAAAGATGGATGGCTAATCAGAGCGAAATAAAAAATGTGTGTATGGGTAAGTTTAAAAGGTGTTTGCATTGAGAGGTGATAGACAAACCCCAGTGAGTGAGTTTCAAACAAGTATATATATATGTATGTCTAATATCCAAGGCTGGCCAGCAGAACCTGTTAAATACACACAGGGTGCAGTGAAGACATGAGGTTGTTTAAAAGTAGAGCCAGGGGTCGAGCGTCGAGCTTTACCTTCCAAGAATTTATCACCCTTTAAAGATTGTTGCTCCCACCTGAGGTTCAGTAACTCAACCACATCCTCTTTTCTGACTCAGATGTGATGTTCTCGAGATATGTATAATTATGAGCCTATAGACCACCCAGGTTGTGGAACACAAGGGTTGATAGGAGGTCTTTTGTTAATCTCTGTTCTGTATATGTTTTTATATGTTTGTTTTTTATATGCTTTTGATGCATACCCATTGTTCTTAGTCTTTGTCTAATAAATGTATATTTTATATATAGTGGTATAAGACTGAAGTAAGCTCTGTGTGTCTCCACAAACATTCAGACATAGTAAGGAAGTCCAGGGAACTAAAAGTGTTCGGAAACATGATGACTGTAAGTGTTTAAAGAAATACTTTGCAGGGTAATGTATATTGGTTTGTTCTTGATTCAAAAGGTTTGAGAGTTTAATACTACTTTAAATTATAATTAAACCCTCAAGCTTTTTTTGCATATATCTACTGTTAGCAAGCACTATATAGATATATGCAAAAACATTAAAAAAAGTTACCAAAAAGATTTAAACTTACCTGTGTCTCAGCCGCGTGCTCCCGTCCGAAGATCTGAAGATTCTCAGGCGGCCACAAAGGATCATGGGGTGGGCGCAGTAGAGATCTTCGGCCGGGAGAAGAGGAGAGACACAGTGTAAGTCAATGCAGGCAGAGTGCACCCGCACAGACTCCGTGGAACAGGAAGGGACAGGAAGAGACAGGAGTCAGCGCTGGACCAGAGACCGGCACCAGCGCTGGAGGGACTGCTGAATAAAAGTGGAAGGAAGAAGATGATCGGATCAAGAGGCATCATTTAAGGTAAGTCCTTACACTAACATGTTGGGGGGGAATTTTTTTTTAACTTGAATGTAATTTTAAGTCCGAACTGGGTGAGCAGCTCTGTGTGCTGGTAGAGGTGACTTTTCTCTTTTATAAATCACAAAACTGACTGTACTAAATTACAAATCCTTTGGCAGCTGTTAGTCTGGAGCTTGACTTTAAAGTACATTATGAGGACCAATATTTTATTATTTAAAAGGTGTGACAATAGGTCCGTTGTGATGAGTGAGATACTGAAATAATACACTTTCCCATGTTCATGCCAGCGTTTAAAGACATTGGCCTATTCTGTTACTTCACAGCAAACCTGTGCCCAAAGGCATCCATCTTGAAAGCAAGAAGTAGAATTTAGACAGCCACTCAATATGGGTTTCCTTCTCTTCTCTTACCCATAATTCCACCTGACATGGAAACACGATCACCTGTGAAATATATGGCTGTCATACATTGTCCATTCAGCTTATCTAAAGAAGTAGCCTGGAGGGGTAACTTAAACATCTGTAGCTGCCATTGTAACAGCAAAGCTTACAAAGGGAAATTTAACTGCAAACTTTCCACTAGAGATATAGTACTTGGACAAATTGGAGCAACAACTTCAAAACATTTCTTTCATAATTCAGTATAGGCGACTGTATAACTTTAGTCAAATTTTCATTATCTTTATGTACTGTCATCCCTTCCATGTTGTCTTTTACAGAGCCTTTGTTTCTTCATATACAATAGTCATCTGTTGCCTAATGCGAAAATAACAGACTTCCTAAAGATCTCTCGGACATGTGGCAGACATGTGTTTAATGCATATTGTATGATCGTTACATGGGTTGTAAGATGGGAATCTAAGCCTATTTCTGCTCACACAGTAGAGGATGGGGGTTGATGAAAACTCAACCAAGGCAATCAACTTTGCTTCTGCTGCTGATGTCCCAACATTATCTTATGAGGTTATTCATATTCCATGTAAGATGGTGCTCAGAAAGTCCAATCACCTACAGTGTATGTAAACCCTAACAATTAACTTATCTTATTTGCTCCCTTTTGGTATGTTAAATGTACCATTAAAAGCATTTTGTTATATCTTGAGCACACTTCCTGTGTTATATTAAGAAAACGAAATAGTCTAAATAGAGGAGAGTGCTTTTGTTTTCTTTTTTCTTTTTGTATAATTGGTAAAATACTTGAATAAACATTTATTATATCTAAATAGATGAGAGTTGGAGGGATCCTGTAATTTTACAAATGAAAATTGGGCAGAGCTGACACCATTCGTTGCTAATTTTTAGTCTAGTAAAAAGGCATGTGCTGTTGGCCCACATCAGCAGATACACAAGTATGTATTTTTCTGTATTTGTAGGGACCTCAAAGGGATAAAACATGGGGAAATGTGCATGCATTACAGATATATACTGTAAATGTTAGTTTCATTTTGCTCTCACATGTGCATTAAAGGTCTTTTTTTAACTAAAGATTTTTTCTTAAACATTCATTATGGCTTCTGCAGGCAGCCTTCAACCAAATTATCTCAAGAGGAAAAATGTAGAAATGTATTTTTCTGGAAGAAATTAGCACCCCTATAACAGCCTCAGCTCTAAGAATGATTGCTACAAAATTTTGGACTGTGTCTATGGGAATTTATGCCCATTCAGCCAAAGAAGCATTTGTCAGGTCAGATTCTGAGGCTGGACAATGAGACCTGGTTCACAATAAGCGTTCTACTTTATTCCAAAGATGGTCATTACAGCTCAGGTCAGGGCTCTGTGCAGGCCGTTTGAGTTCCTCTGTACTAAATCCATCCAACCATGTCTTTATGGACCTGGTGCACCATAATTTGGAAGAGTGTACACATACTTTTACCCATAAAGTACCTAATGGTAAAAATATAGTGTTTCCAAGTTTTTTCCATATATATATATGAACGTTATCAGCCTAATATACATAATTAACCTCCCACAATGATAATCTTATCATTGTGGGATAATGGCAAAAATTAAGAATAATATGAATGTTAGTCAACTGTAAAATTTCATACCCGGACTTTTGAGATAGGATGCCTGAAACACTTATTGGCTCCAGTTTCACTCAGGGTGACGGCATAAAACTGCCCTTTGTTCAAATAAGTCATTGGTCCCTCCCCTTGTTTTTGCCGAAGAGATTTTGTAGCTTCTAGAGTATACTGAAAGGTGCTGTGGGAAAAACAACAAGATGTTTATATGATCACATCTCACAGCCACAATCTTAAAAAACATCTTTATGTTTAACAAACTTTACGAGCCGTGTCCACTACAAGAACACTGACATTTCCTATAGTTCAATGCCCCAGTAAAAAAAATATATTTGCATGTATATTACCTGGATGTTTGATCATACAAGAATTCCTCCGTCACAGAGGAGCCACGGTACTTCTAAAAAAGCAGGAAATAATGTAATAGTAAGAATTATGCCTGTTAAATTGCTATATATAACATCATAGTGAACAACCCCCATTCAGCACTGTGGTGCACAAATATTATGTGTATATCAGTGATCTAGCACATGCTAGCAGATACAGTCTGCCCAGTCACCAGTCCTTGTTCACTGATATGCAGTGCACTCCGAGAGGAGCTGTGTATCTATCTTTACCTGTACAGTCAAAAAAAATGGTTTGGTTGGAAATCACCGCAAGTGTCTTCATGGACTTCAAGCTAGTGCAACCTTTGCAGCCCTTAAAGGTGGTCCCCACTTGTGTAACAGTAAGGGCACCATGGGTTCATTTATCTTGCTGTGACCACACACTGATTTGGTTAGCGTTCTTGGCCTCAATAATGTAGACTGATCATGTGGTCACAGTTAAAGAGGAACTTTACCCTTATCTTTGAAATTACAACAAACACGCCTTTACAAATGTTTAGTAAGGGCAATCTACAAACACATAGGGGTCTATTCACTAAGCTGCTGTAGGCAGCCAAGTGAAAGACCGACCTGAAGTGAAGTGAGTCGAACGCTGTTCGGCTATTCACTTCAGGTTGGTACGGCTGATTTCAGCCGTACATCGGGTGGCTTCACGTGGCTTCGGGTCGGCCGATGGCGGGCGGTTCTGCTGCCGTTAAAAAAAAAAATGGAAAAAAAAACTCTCCCGGGCGCTCTAGGAGTCTCCCGCACCCGGCCGCCCAGGAGAGAAACAGCATTGCACCCGCCCTCTGCTGCAGTTCTCCATCAGGTCCATCAGCAGAGGGTGGGTGCAATGCTAGTTTACTATTGGCTATTGTAAATTGAAATAGCCAATAGGAATCTAGCAATGCATTCCTATGGGCAATTTAAAAAAAAAAAAATTATATTCTGACACGGCTTCGTGTCAGAATAAAGAAAAAAATAAAAGAAAAGCAGTGCTTCTCTCCTGGGGGCCGGGAGCGGGAGACTCCCGGAGCGCCCGGGAGAGTTTGCTGTCTGGAGATCAGTGTCCCTGGTTAGCTGGTAACCGGGGACACTGATCTCTCTGCAAGTGACCGGAGCCAGCCATAAGATCACTGCTGGCTCCGCCCAGCTGTCAGAAGCAGGCTGTCGGCCGGCCGCTCGGCCAGCTTCGACTTTCAGCCGAAGAGATGTACGGGCTATTGTGAATATTGTGAACTGAACTGAACTGAAGGGTTCCTGGGGCAGAAGCTAGCCGAAGGATCGGCCAAAGCTACGGCTAGATCCTTCGGCTGCTTCGTGAATAGACCCCATAGTTCTAAATAATTGCCGGATTTGTATTCTTTAATTCCTTTTTTACTTTTCCACCCCATTCTGCCTCAAGAGGCCATATTTAGTAAAGGCAGATTAATGTATCTCCCTTTGCTTCCTGCAACTCTGGCACCTGTGACTAGGATATGTGACCATGCACATCATCTCAGGGGAGGGAAATTCCCGTCCCTGAGATCTTGGGAGATTACAGATGAGATTTCCCAGCAATGCTCTGCTGATGTAACCTTCCCAGAATGCCATGCTTAGGCACATTACATCACTAATGCCCAAGAAAACCAGGAAGTGGAAAACCAATAATTGTAAGTAAAAGAAATATATGTTTGTTTAACTAATGGATGTAAGATGATTTCATATCGGCATTCAGAGATGCATTGTAATTAGTTTTTTAGTGAAAGGTGGTAAAGATCCCATGTTGATTCCCTTGTGTTGGAATAAAAGAATGAAAGGGAGAATCTGTTGCTCAGGACCTCTAGAATAGGTCTTCCATCAATGACTTAAATAAATAAGATGAATAGAGGTCAATGAAAAATCTGGTGCATCTGTGCTTGACCACCAATCATCCTCTATCTTTCATTTTCAAAGCTTAACGGAACAAGCTAAAGAGAGAAGCTGATTGGTTGCCATGGGCAACTGCTCAAGAGTCTGTCTGCTCCAGTTTTGATACATCCCCCC
>NW_017306284.1:2063905-2087793 GCF_000935625.1 Nanorana parkeri | reverse complement strand
CCCCCCCCCCCCCCCCTTTTGTTTTAGTGATCTATTCAGGTACTACAGAACGTTCAACATATACTACTATCATTCCAATACTTACTTCAGTTTCCTTGAAGCTTTCATTGTACGTGCTGTCTGGAGTACTCCGCTGATCGTCTTTGAGGTAGTCTGTATGTTGGCTGATGTGTCCTCCGTAATGACTCTGCTCAAAAATCACACTCCTGGGTTCCTCATTGTCTCCTCTGTAAGGCATGGAGGGTGACATAAATACTGGTGTGAACTCCTCTGCTTTTACCACGGCGCCAGAGGAAGTGGGGGCAGTGGGACTGTTTGATAAGTTGCTGTTATACTGTTCTCTTTTGGAAGGCTCTACAGTCTCTGTGTTCAGGGAAAGGTTCACCGGAAGTGTCTTCAGAACTTGCACCCTGTTCTCTCCAGTGCTCAGGTTACCTGAAGATTCAGAATTCTGAATGCCATTCCTGGAAATACCATAATGAAAATAAAAATATATACTGTATATATAAAAATCTGAAAGTCACAATAAAAATTATTTCCATGTAAATTCTACAATAATAGTTGAAATGTGCACTTACTGAACTGCTCTAAAGTATCTTTTTAGAGAGGAACTTTACCCATATCTTCAAAATAACAACAAAGACACTTTTAGAAATGTTTAGTAATGACAATCTACAAACAGATACGTCTAGATAATTGCCGGCTTTTTATTCTTTGCATATTTTACTTTTATTTTCCTCCCTATTCTTCTCACAGTGGCCATTTTCACTAAGAGCAGATGAATTCATCTCCCTTTGCTTCCTGGATCTCTGACACATGTGAATAGGAGATGTGACTAGGACAAATGCCTTTCCCTGAGATTTCATGAGATTACAGATGAGATTTCCCAGCAATGCTCTGCTGATGTAACCTTCTCAGAATGCAATGCTTGGGCACATTACATCACTTTTGCCAAAGAGCCAGGAAGTAGAAAACAAGAAATTGCAAGTAAAATCAATATATGTTTGTTCAACTCATGAATGTAAAATGATGTCACATGAGCAGCCAAGCTGTTTTCCGGTGTGGTTTTCTAGCCAAAGGGGATAAAGGACCACGTAAATACGACCAATTATCCAATAGCAGTACAGCTTTAAATGCGATCTAATCCACACAAGGGTATATATCATTATTTGTTCCAGTAGCATCACATGCAGCATGCCAGATATCACAATACAGTCTCTTATCTTGGAGTAGCAGAAAGCCTTCAGTTGTTTTATGATTCCCCTTATCATTAGTAAAGAACGATAGGAAGACATTAACAGACAATTATCATATCCGTTGTAAAGTCACATTTCATCATTTTGGTTCTAACAAGTGAAATTATTTCATGCTCACTCTGGCCACTGTTACTACCATATAAGCCAAGATATATCTGAAACTGAATTCAGTTTAAATGGCGATGAGATTTTCATTCATATGGGTTATACATGCACGGCATCACAAGATGTGTCATCTTTAACCGGAAACGAGGCGCAAAGAAAAATCAGATATTTTATCAACTGTGGCCAAAAAGGAATGACCCTTTTATATGAGGACAGATGGGGCCATGAGTTCAAACCCCATCTACATTATCCTATATATCAAGTATCTGTAATAGGGCACTCCGAGTTCTTTTAAGGAGACAGAGTAAAGTTAAATTATTTCTAAAGCAAATTATTTATTTGCTGACTGACATTTTGGTGGGCACAGCCGACCTTTATAAGGGCAGCGGGCACAGTGATAATTCTGAACATAAATAGCAAATTACTCCTTATCTCACATCCCCTTTTTCTTCTCCTGCAGATATTTAATTTCTCATTCACTTATGTGCTGAATTATATGTGCTATTGTTAGCAGGGCCGTCCCTAAAATGAGACAGCCTAAGGTGGTTGCCTCAGGTGGCATCTCATTGGGTCATGTAGGGGGGTTGCAGGTGTGCCTGCTGTTCCCTTTCCGGCCAGGGCGTCCCAGGTTGCTAAGAGCTCTTAGCAACCTGAGACACTCTGGCCAGCATCCAGCCCAGCTTACTGACATCACAGGTTGGCAGGAGCCGAGCAGGAAGGTCTGGCTGGGACGCCAGACAGAGGCAGAGCCAGAGGTACATCAGCACCCCCCAAGGTAATATGTATCAACGCCACCACCACCCGACTAGCCCTGCCTCCCCACCCCTGACGTGCACCAGAAGCACCCTCCCGGTAATGTGCACTGCCACCAACACCCACTCTGCAGTCCCCCTTTTTGGAACATGCAGGGCCAGCACCCAATAACAACCCTCCACTCCCGGCTCAGGTGGTGAAAAGTGTAGGGACACCCCTGATTGTTAGATTTACCTCGGGTTATGTATAGAAAGTATAACCCAGAAGGTTATAGGGTATAAGGGACCATTCTCACTCATGCATTGAAGTACTGCACCCTGCACGCTATAGTGTGTGCTGGTGCCATACATTTCCAAGAGCACAGCAACACATTAAAGGAATGCACCCTCAATGCACCTGCATTGCGATGCGCCACTGTCATGTTTTGTGGTGGGCTCAGTTGTAAGAAAAAGGGGCATTTTCAAATTTTAAATAAGGAAACATAAAAAAATTGAAGAGTGATGGCAGAAAACAACCAAGTGATCCACCAAGTCCACCACTTTTTTTTATTTCTCCCTTTTCCTTCTTTCCTCAAGACCTTTCACCATTTTTGTTTCCCATTTCTGGACTTCATTTATATTGGTAAATGAGGTCTCCAGAAACGGACACAGTGTTCTAAATTAGGTCTATCTAATGCTGGCCATAAACTAGTTGACCCTCGGCCAAGTCAGCAGGAATTGACCAGTGTGTGGCCCCATAAGAACCCCAATCCTCCGTTCTACAAAAGTCGATTTTTCAATCAACTTCTGTCAAGGGTCCAAAAAATCTTGGTCGAATAGTGACTGCAGTCACTGCTTAAAAGAAAACTATGGGGTAACCTTTTTATCCCATAATTCTCTTTAGGATCATGGGAGGACATATACTAACCTCCTCCCGTGACCCAAAGCTCAGTATATAGCGAGCAGCCGCAGCCGGGACAGATCCCAACAATAGTGTTGAGATCCTCCTAACTGGCTGATTGACAGCAGGCTCTGCCTATCTAGAGACAGAGCCATCTGTGCCTGCCCCCTCCACCATTATTATTATTTATTGGCTTATTTAGAGGAATCCAGACCTCCTTCCTTCTGCTGGTGATTGATGCACCCCAGAATTCTGTTTGCTTCCCATACTACCAGGCCACACTGTTTGCCCATTTTGCAATCATCTGAAAAAGCACCCCAAATCTTTTTCCTCTAGCAGATTATTCTTTTTCCCTATATGCATTATTTTGCATTTGGAAACATTTACTTGCAGTTTTCACTGCTTTGACCAATCCCCCAGCAAAACTAAATCATGATCCATGTTAAAAACACTTCATTTCAACCCTTTTGCACACTTACTATTCACTGTGTTGGGAAAAACAAAGTGCATGTTCAATTATAGAATTATGGTGGTGAGTTGGCAGACCATTCAAATTGGGGGGCCCGCTGGCTCTGGGTACCGATCCGGCGCTGGGACTGTGCTGGGCCCCCTACAGGCCCGAGGCCCTGGTGCACCTGCACCGGCGGTAGTTCCACCACTGAACATGTCCATGAATGCACTGCAATTGATTGGATAAATCTGAATGGTCATTAAAGAAACCAAAACTTCTCTAAAAAGCATAACTGAAAGTAAAATAAAAAATACTTCTTGTACTTCACTTTACCTTTTCTCCTGCTCGTCATGAACATGTTCATTTATCTTATTTAGAGGCAATGACCTTTTATCTCTTGGCACCTGAAAACAGGATGAGATTGGAGGATAATTATTTATTGTCATTTATTTGCACTTTTGCAGCTAAATTGTGATAATTCCTATTTTATATTTGTTACATGTCCCCATTCACATAGTATTAGCTAAAAAGATATTTAAAAAATGCTTCTTGAGGTTTAAATTGCTTTTTCTTGGGTTAGGGTTTCTACTTGGCTTCTTAGGGTTAAAACTTCTACTTGCTTCTCCTTCTTTTGTAATGTTAGGAGGGGCAGTGAGGAGTGAAAGGATTATAGCCCTGGCTTCTGCATTCAAATATTAATGAAGTTAATGGGAACCACACAATCCTCAAATTACAGTTAAGTCTTTCTATAAGGACAGATCACTGTGCAGGGGCTGAGAAAAACCTGGAATCAGCCATGTTGCCTGCTGCAACAAAACATCTAAACAGTAAGGAATATTTAAAAAATATATATTTTTCAGCATACTCTGTGAATGCAAACAGATACCATATCGAGGGGTTTTCTCAAATTAGACTGCAAAAGTGTAAATACACTTTAAGAATGTACATATGGAATCATGTCAGTATAAACCCAGCAATGCAGATGTACATGCATTTTACCTTATAATAATCATATAGAAGGCCAAGAGCAGCAGCACTGTCTTCATCTCCATTTATGCTCATCATCGCCTTTGTGGCAGCTGTCAAAGGATTTTCCAGATACGTCTTCCAGGCCTCATCCTCACTCGTGTACGGTCGTCGGGGATTAAAAGCTGCTTCATTGGACACCAAGACCACAAGCCTTTTACTAAATTAAGGAAAACAATATTTGTTGACTCCCACATTAGATTACAGTCACACAAAGGTAAGGCAAAATATTTTATAATCATTCTTTTATATACATGTAAAAGAGAGTAACATGATTTAAATAACATTATCAATGTGTGTTAATGTTTTAAAAACTCTTTCTTATTACTTATGCAGGCTTTGCTTCGTGCTATGCATTGCTACACAAAGGGTGTGCTTTACTGCTTTTTGAGTACCTATGAGTTGACCAATGCATTAAAAACAATGCACTCCCTGTGTGGCTGATTGTATATTAATAGTTGTAAAGCACATAGGCTGAATGAGGCTGAGAGCTTCCTGTAGTAGTTATTACACGAATCCCTATATTTAATGCAATAACAAAACATGGAAGCATTGAAAATGTGAAATTCACATAAAAAATAAGTAAATATTGCAATAATAACATTAAATATGTGATCACTAAGCATATATTATACTTTCTCGTTAGCTATGACTTTTGCAAAGCATAACATGTGATAAAGAGAAACTGTACTGTGGAAGCTGTGACCAAAAAAAGCATGAAGAGCAAAAGACTAGTCACCAGTATTGCCTTGAGCGGATATTTGATTCATTATTGACTAAGTTTGTTAGTCATACATAGTACGATTACATGTGGTTTGGGATAGATGATTGTACCTGGATGCAGGATAGCTATGTCCTGGGACAATCAGCTACCATGAGCCCCGTGTAATCATACAATGTATGATTACATGCAGAGTAATGGCTGCTGTCACCGCTATCATTAACTTGGATGGGTACAGCGGCTGCATCTGGGAACACCTGGGACTCCTGCCGCAAGCACCCATATGTTCTTGCCAGGGAATCCCAGAAAGTAGCAAAGTCCCCATGTGAGTGGGGCCTTATCATGTTCTGTTCCAAGCTGTGTCTCGGTAGGGAGGCATTTATCTTTGTAGAGGAGCAAGGACTTTGCTTCCTCATGGCAGAGCTGCCCTCCTGATGACTGGTGGGGTAATGATCAACAAGCAGTAGTAGAGGTGAAGGAAGCACAAATCCACATAATGAATTAGGCAGAAGCAGGGAGATTATTGCACTATAGGTCATCAGGTGCATCTTTTTCTCCAGGAAGGAGAACAGTAAACTGCACAGTAGTGGCACCATCACATCTCCTGAGACTAGCAATCAGAAGCACAGTTCCTTAGAAGATTTCACATTGAAGATATACAGCTATTAGGCCACAGAAACAGAAGTGCCTAGGCAAAGTCAATGTCAGGAAGAGCACTGTGTTTTTTTATAAAGAATTAAAGGCAAAACATTTCTGAAAGTTCTTCTTAGGCACAATTATCATTTTTATCTGTTCCCTATAATATAACAAATCTTCAAATTTTGAGTTCTGGTCCTCTTTGACAGAAGCTGCACTGATGTGTATTGACATCTTTCATACTGGGTGCTCTGCGTTGGCCTTTGGAAGAACGTCATTAACTTGTGTGGCAAAATGCAGTTCAACACACTCAAAATGCAACATGCAAGACTTATTTCCAACACAATGAAACCCCAGCATTACTCAAGCATTTGTCTTCTGTGGAAAATATAGCAAAAATGCATACAAAGTATATGTTGTAATAGTGAACTGGTAGTACAATTGAATTAACCAGAAAGTAATGTTCAAAGCAGTGAAAACATACATATAGTATGATCCTTCTTTCACATATTTTTCAGTTTTGGAATCCCATTTAAACATAACATATTAGCGCACCTTTGCAGAATGTGCCATGAAGTCATAGTTGGCACCATGCCTGAACAAGTGCACAAAGCTCTGGCATGTACCATACATTTGCAATAATGTAGATGGGGGTAGGAGAGTAGATGTGGTTATATGTATCAAGGTGACGGCTTAGACTTCCACTGTTTATTGAGGAATGTTCTGCTATGTATCTTCGGAGATATTCATCTATAGGAAAAGAACTGCTCTGTGTGAAAATTCTGTGTTAATGGAAACTGTGTTTTGTTATACCCAATGCATCTCTAATAGTTCTGGGATTCGAGATCTCCCAGATGGTTTGTCTTCAAAGATGAAGACAGAAAAACTCCACCGACAGATATTAATAGATCTATTAAATACTTCACTGACTCTTTTATTGAGTGAGGATGAGCAGAGTCAGTCACTGTGAAGCATAGCATAATATATTACAAATAAACATATACTATATATATCTTCACAGAATACAGTACCTGACTTAGAGAGCATTACTGTCTAACCCAATGCCCCAACCGTATTAATCAAGGGCCAGTTTAATTAGAAGTCAATAACCCTTTCATGCCCGTAGGTATTTTGTGCCTTTTTGTGTGTTGTAAAGTAGCCATGGCTCCAAGCTCATTCCTGTGATGGACTACAATCTCACATTTAGTTTACTGATATATTTTGAGACTGTAGTCCATCACGGGAGCAAGATTGGAGTCATGGCTACTTTACAACACACACAGGGACCATGGGGAACAAAAGTAGCCACCCTCCAGAAGGGAGAACAGTGTTAGCACCAATTCAGAGATGACTTGAGGATCTACAGCCGAGTGATACACAGATAATAAAATTAAATACTTAGGGTACTTCAATGCATTTTTGAGATTTAACTCCTGGGTTTAGTGTGACTTTTTACCCTATCTAAAGCAAAAACCTTTTTTGGATTTGGATAGATTGGTGAGGGGTTAGAACCCATGGCAGGCCATTATAGCTGTCTGTGTCCTGCTAGGCAGACTCTCTCTCTCTTTGTTTCCTGGAAACCATTGTCACCGGGACTGAAAGCAAGGTATAATACATTTTAAGTTGTCAACAGGACAGGAATAATCTTCAAGTCTGGACACTCGTTCCAGTGATAACTAAGAGTACATATACTCCTCTTTAGTAAGATTTCCTCTTACTTCCTGTTGTGTCTACACAAGGACAGGAAGTAATGGGAAATTTCCCAAATGGGGCACAGTTAAAAAAAATAATTGGGTTTGCCGATTCTCTGCTCTATCCAAAATTAAAAAAAAAAAAAGTTTTGGCTTATGATTCATGAATGATTGTGACTAAGGTAGTGGAACGGGACTGCTCAAAAGAAATCCATATTGCCGGTGTCTTGGAAGAAAACAATAGTGATCAGGTGGGATAAATCTAACCAGGCCAATTGGCTCTGAGGATGAGGCTTTATACAGTATGGTTGGATAGAAATATACAATATAAATGTTTCCAAATCCAACCATAAGTGGCTGAATTGAGCAACCTTCTTTGCCATCAGTAGGCAACCTTTAGATTTGAAGCTCCTGAAAAGCTGGGAGACAACAAACTATGGACCATATCACACTAGTGATCCTGTCACTGATGGCAAATCACCAATAACAGGATCCCTAAAGAGAGCACTTACCTGCTCCAAAGAACTTTGCTGGCTAAAACACTGCAGAATCTCGCTCACCAGCAAGGAAGCAATGATAGATCGCCACCTTGTTGGTTTGGCCAGGGAGGGAGTGAATGAATGCTTGTGACTAAGGTAGAGGAAGGGGGAGTGTGCTACAGAAATCCATAGCACTGGTGTCTCTTGGAGCAAAACGATAATGATTAGGTGGGATAAATCCAACCAGGCCAATTGGCTCCCAAACTGAGGCTTGGGCAATAGATGTCTGATATGGTTGGGTAGAAATAAACAATTGCCAATGACTGAATTGGGCAACTTTCTTTATCATCAGTAGGCAACCTTCAGACTTGAAGCTCCTTAAAAGTTGCAGGACAGCAAACTATAGACCATATCACACTTGTGAGCCTTCACTGACGACAAATCTCCAAGATCAGAATCGCTACAGAGAGCACTTACCTGATCCTATGGTGCTACACCCTTGCTGGCCAAAACACTGCTGATTCTCACTCACCAGTGAGGAAGCAGTGACAGATTAACACCTGTTGTTGCTTTGGCCAGAGAGGGAGTGATGTCATAGGAGCAGGTGACTTTTCTCGCTGCTCTCTTTACATGCCCATCACTTTCAAGTCATCACAGGGTTGATAATCTGACCTGGCCCTATGTCTTTCGATTCCCTGGCACATGACCTTTCACCTTCGCTTTACTTGCGTATGGCTTATGTTGGGTATTGAGGTATCAGATGTGCTCACAAAGACAGTGCTATAACCTCTTCGATGGAAGAAAGTAACAATAAATGTTCATGCTTTGAAAGCTATGTCCTGGGGGTTGAAGCTGCCCAGAAAAAGAAACTCACTATGTAAGACAATACATTTTCTTTCCATCCACAACATTTCTCTTTTGTATCTAGAAGAAACTAGAAGGAATATTTTGAGTGAAGCGTGACTACTCCCATACCCAGGGAAGGGGAAAGCTTGATGATAATGAAGCTTACGGCAGATTTAATTTTATTCATGATTAAAATAATACATCTCGCTATTTGACCCGAGGGGCCGATTTTGCATAAAAATAATGGGCTGTGAGAAGGATCAATCTACCGTCACTGAATAATCTTTTTTTTAAACTTTTTATATATTTGATGTTATAATACAGAAATTCAGAAGAATATCCATTTCATACATATGCAGCAAATAGTTTTGTTATGTATAGAATATATTTGAATATGAAGAGTTTATTATACGTAATATTGTGAATTTATAGCAACAGCTTTTTAACTTTGTGGTCGGTTATAGTTTTTCATTTTGTATGCAAATAGTAGTTGCTATAGATACTCCTTTTTGAGCTTATTCCATTAAATAATGCAAAGTACAATTGCTTTGTCCAAAGTGCTGCAAGCCACTGCGGCCAATTGGATTTCAGATCTCAGCTAGCATCAGTGCAGTGTACCGTCTCATTGGTCCCAAAGCCCTACTGCATGGCTTTTGTACATTGCACTGATGATGGACAAGAAGCCTGAAACAGCTGCATGCATTTTGGAATAATGGGCTCTAGAATAATAGTCTGTATCTGTGCTGTTAACATCAGTTTGGGATGCTCACATGCAAAATGGAAACACCTTTGCCACCCCACCAGTTATGTGGACCATAAAATAATAAAGTGTATCTAAACGCAGAAACAAAAATTTAATATGACAGCTTTCCATCTTTTAGATTAGGCCACAATAGTTTTCTTTATTTCAAGCTAAGAATATTTTCAGCAAGTACAGAAAATACCTGTTGATCTTGCCAGAAATGCTGTATGGTTGTCACTTCCAGTGAGCAAAAAAATTATTTTTCTCTTTTGTAAACTACTAGCCATACCAATGCAATGGAGATGTACAAAGGCAAACATGTGCGACAAAGCCTATATGACAACTATAGCTCCTTCCATAGATGGAGAAATGTTGACACGAAGGGACAGTATATTGTGATTATTATTATTATTGTTATTATTATTATTAATAATAAATACAGGATTTATATAGCTCCAAAAGTTTGGATAGTGCTTTACAAAATAATTGTAGTTACCATACAATTCAAGACAAGAGAGTTAGAATGGCCCTGCTCATAAGATGGAAATATGGTATTCGCAGGATTACCAAGTGAAAATAAAAGCAAAAAAGACTGAAAAGTAAAACTAATGCAGCCACCATATATAAAGCCTGGTAAGCTGCAAAAGATTAATTTTTGGTTTGGAAGACCCATTCAGTCCAGCGACTCCTTAGGGGGTAATCGCTATATTTCTCAATAGCGACAAATTATATAAATTCACTTTATGTGCAATTCTTATTCTTTGCAAAATCAGACATTACCTTTTAAAAGTAGCAGTGACATCATTACTGTACTGTACATAGCCTGTGCAGAGAGCAGAGCTGTGGGAGGGACCCAGCAGGCCCCACGCACTACAGGCTGCCTGAAGAAAGCAACAGGAGGGGCGGATCTGACCTGTCACCCTGCACAAGGAGGGAGAGCAGCAGTGACCGGACTTTATTACAGGAAGTTCCTGCACAGAGGCAAAGTATGGAAGAAACAAACAAAGCACACAAAGATTCTATACACATAGAAATCTTACACATTCTATACATATAAAAATACACACAGCTCTCATATTTGCTTCTCCCAGACTCCAACTGTACATACACGAGCACTTTTTTTAACCACTTCTTTTCCTTGATATTGGCTTTCCAAAATGACATATACAGTAATTCAGAGTATGGAAGAAAGAGGTAGTGTATGACAATCCTTAGTACATTTCTTATAAAGGTCTATATGCGTTCCTCCCAACTTTGTGACATGAGAAACATTGACACCTTCCAGCACAATGTATTTAGACAATGGACACACTTCCATTCCACTGCCATTCCCCCAGTTATGGGGAGAGGGTAATTAGGAGTTTATATCACAAAAATTATTGGTTAAAACCCAGAATTGTTCTTTTTTTCATTATTACTTTTCCTTTATACTGCATTTTCGAAATAGCACACAAGACAACTAAGAGATAAGATGAAGGTTTTAGTGCAGGATAACAGTTTTGGTGGTAAATTAGAACCTGTTCATAGAAATCTGTACATCAGACCAAAATGAGGGACAATGGAGGAGGAAAGAGGGACAGAGGGATTTGGTTCCTAAAGAGGGACAGTTTGGAGGTATGCCTATATGTCAGACAAAAAGTGCCAACAGAGAAGGAAAGAGGGACAGAAGAATTTGGTTCCAAGTGAGGGACAGTTGGGAGGTATGTCTATATGTCAGACCAAAAAAGTGCCAATGGAGGAGGAAAGAGGGACAGAGGGATTTTGGTTTCAAGTTAGGGACAGTTTGGAGGAGTGTCTATAAGTCAGACCAAAAAAGTGCCAATGGAGGAGGAAAGAGGTACAGCGGAATTTGGTTCCTAAAGAGGGACAGTTGGGAGGAGTATCTATACATCATACCAAAAAGTGCCAACAGAGGAGGAAAGAGGGGCAAAGGGATATGGTTCCAAATGGGGAGGAAAGAGGGACAGTTGGAGCCATCGAGTTGACCCAGAGTCCTTTAAGAAGGCTCTTGTGTGCGAAAAAAATCTCAGATGCTGCATGAAGGCTGGATGCGCTTTCGTCCGTGTATCACATGGCTTTAAAGTAATGATATTCTGGCATCTGGCAGGAATTTAGTCTCAGGTAATATGTCATCATCTAATATTGTTTAACAGTGGACAAACACAGATAATTATTTCCGAATAGGCAAATGTTTTCTTTTTCCAGCCCAGGAGACCAGCCTCTGTGTGGCACACATGGTGCCAAGTTCTGTTTAGCTGAAACAATTAAGTAAACTCACATCAAAGAGTAGATAATGTTTAGATAAGGCTGGGGAGGTAGATAACATGCAGGGTAGTCTATTCATTATAAACTGGATGGACGGTGTGCGGTTTTCAGAGCAGCCAAGCTGTGAAGCGATCGGCCCGGAGGAGGAAGACGCACGTGGCAGCTGCCAGATTGCTCCATCACAGGTTTCATCATCTACACCCTCTTTCAATGAGATTGAAGCAACAGCTGATACCCTGTGTTAATAGAGGTGTGGAGGCTGCCATTGCCGAATATGATAAAAAAGAAGTTGTGTATTTAAAGGTAAAGTCCACGTTTAAAAATAAATAAATGCACCCTTATTCATAAAAGAAAAACATGTGCAATTATTATTTTTTTGCTTTGGAACAAGTAAGGCATTGCAACCACAATTATTATTAGATCACGGGTGCATTTATCTGGCTCCTGCAGACTCTTCTTTCCAGCTCCTGTCCATACCAAGGTGCGCACTTTCACCTAAAGGAAGGGAGGAATGAATGGACAACAAGTGTGGTGATGTCAACGCATTTGTATTCCATTGAGAAGTACAAGTCCATCTTCCACAGTGACTATTGGGACTTGTAGATTCTGCATTCACAAATTCTGTCAAACGGCTGTATGAGCGGAGTCATGCCATTATTACTGACAGCGCTTTCATTAAACTACCTGTAATTCAGTTAGGATTTGCATTCATTGTAACTAAAGATATGTTTGAAGGGACTTTGACATTTCCATATTTTATTGGCTATATTTCATATACAAACTTGTAGATTCTCCCTCTTGTAGCTCTCTGTATCTCAGGCACTGCAAAGAAAAGCCATGCAGATCAGAGTGGCAGAATAAGACTAGCCATACACTATGGGGCTGATTTATGACACTTCAGCACAACCATACACTGGGTGAATGCTATTCGCATGGCATTCCCGCCAGTAGATGGAGCTGAGGAGTATTTGCCCAGTAATAATATTCAGAGATAGTAACAGTATCTACTCTGTAATGTGAGTTTACTTAATTGTTTCAGCTAAACAGAACTTGGCATCATGTGTGCCACACAGAGGCTGGTCTCCTGGGCTGAAAAAAATGTTTTTTGCTTATTCGGAAATAATGATCTGTGTTTGTCCATTGTTAAAAAAACATTAGATGCCAAAATTGTATCACTTTGAGGAGCATGCTTGCTGGCTCCATCTAAGGACGGTAATGCCATTCGAATGCTGTGGGCTGAACGAGAAAAAAATCTCAACACGCTGTTAGTGTAGATGGGGAATCCCTGCTGGGCTATTGTATTTTAACAGCAGCAGGTGTGCCACTGTCAAAGTATATTAACAGTGACTTCAGCTGCGGAGGGCATCCCAATGGGGCCACATACTGGTTAAATTTTGGGACAAAGTTCAACTAGTGTATGGCAAGCATGATAAGGAACTTCATTTTAACCACGTGACTGTCATTTTCAGATTTCTGTGCCGGAAATAAATGTCACTTTTCTGAAAAAAAAAGGATTCTTAGCCTAATATGTTTGCTTTGTGAATTGAGCTGATTGTATTGTTTTAGTTATAGACTAGAATGGAGAGATAGAAACAGTGACCCAATGGGCTTCCTTTTAACACAGGGAACATTCCGTGCCAGCGGGACGATGTACTTTTTTTATCCCGGGGACCGTAAGAACTGTCCCTCGATGAAACCAATTCCCACTGGCTCTGTTTTCATATGCAAATGTCCCTTTCTTAGATCTGATACACTGACCTGTGTGCATAGCTTCTGTTAGTTTGAACTAACAGGAACTTTAGCTCATATAGTAATGGTGGCCATACATGGCTCAATTTTCTTTCATATCTCATACAGCCCTACGAATTGACTGAGAAAAATTCAATTGATTGCCCCACCCACTGGCGGCATCTCTGCTTCTGACTATTGTATTCAAACAGCTGCGACTGCCTCTGAAAATACGCATGCACTGTTCATTCAATAATCTTCACACTCTAATATTTCGTATATCTAATAAGTCACACTCTAATATTTCATTGGACCGTCTTTAGCTTTGATTACGGCACGCATAGTTTTAATAAGCTTATGCAATGTCATAAAATTTATTTTTATCGAGAGTTACATTCATTTTTCACCAAGATCTTGTAGTGATGATGGGAGAGTCGGACCTCTGCGTAAAGTCTTATCCAGCACATCCCAAAGATTCTCAATGGGGTTACAATGATGTCTCATGCTCCCTGAATCACTCTTTGACAATCCGAGCCTAATGAATCCTGGCATTGTCATCTTGGATTATACCCATTGTGCCATCAGGGAAGAAAAATATCCATTGATGGAAAAACCTTGTCATTCAGTATATCCAGGGTGGCAGCTGACCTCATTTTGTGGGGACATAATGTTGCTAAACCTAGACCTGACCAACTGAAGCCACCCCAGATCTTACCCAATAAAAGGCTCTGACATACTGTATATGCTTAGATAAATCCAGATGGTGACTTTTTTTTGGGGCCAGGCAATGCATTTTAAGAGTGAAGAATCAGATTCTAACAAATGTACATTCCTGATTGGTTCTCTTATTGAAAATGCATTATAGCTTTCCTTTTCGAGTCCAAGAAATATTTTGCGATACTTTATCATGTATTGCTTGCATTCCAGAGCTGTTAACACTGAAATACTCCAAAATCAAACATTTCCCAACTGAATAAATACACTGGAAGTCATTCAACTCCATGCGGGTCACATTCTGTTGGTGCTTCATTTATCACATTGTCCAGAAGTACACAGTGAGGAAAGACGATATATTTTACTACTGCGTGTTACACAAGTCAGGATTTTTTTGGTGGCTTTGTAAACATCAAGTGATTAAACCTTATTATGTCTATTCAGTGAGTAATCATTCTGGGAATTGTTTTCTTTGACTTCCAACTCCAGTCATAATTCTTTTTAAGTTTTGGATAAGTGGGGGAAGGATTAGAACCTCAGGTTGTCCCCCCTCAAGAGATTTCTTCTTGTTTGCTGTCCTGGTAGGACCCCGTGTATACAGCTAGATGTAAAAACTTGGCAGAAGTTCAGAAGCTGATACCGTTATTTTGGTACCGAGTATGAGTACCAATATTTTTTTTCGTTACTCGCCAATACCAAATACCGAGTACCGGAAGTCCCATTCAGGAAGCTAGGTGGCGTGCGTGTAATGACTCGCCACCTGGCTTCCTGATTAGCCGGGAAGCCAGGCAGCATGTAAAGACTCGCCACCCAGCTTCCCGATTAACAAGGAAACCATCCCATGGTTGTGACGCATGGGGCCGGCTTCCTGGCCAATCATGGAAGCCGGGTGCCATGTAATGACGCTGCGCCCTGCTTCCTGATTGGCCGGGAAGCCGGCTCCATGCTCCCTCGTCATGAGATGACGAGGGAGCATGAAGCCGGCTTCCCGGCCAATCAGGAAGCTGGGCAGCGTGTAATGACATGCTGCTTGTCTTCCTGATACAGGAAGTATCGGGCTAGGAATCGGAGCATTTGGGTGAGTACCCAAATACTCGGTATCAGCACCGGTATCAGAACTAGTATCGGTGCATCCCTAATATTTAAACATTGCTGGTAATATTTATAGAGATGTATTTAGAGACTTGAAGCTGCATCTTCTATCTGTATGTTAGACTTATCATCATCCTTGTCAGATTGTCAGATTGTAACAAGTATGGTGACCCCAAGACTACATGCGCACAAATTCTCTGAAGTATTGCACAGGTCTCCATGCTCTTTCTCCTCGGTTATGGTAAATATTATAAGCCTATTGCAATCCACTGTACAGTATGCACAATAGAGCTTAGAGAGGGATAGGAAGAAACAGCACAAGGAGACAATCAGGCTGATAGGAGGAGAGAGCGGAGTGACAGGCATGTGAACTCATCAGTCTACTTCTCCTTTCACTGTCCAACCACAAAATGGGAGGAGACCTGTATGTGAAAGTGAAACTGCAGCAGTACAAGATCGGTTCCCCTCCCCTGCCAGTCAGGCCTGTGCTGCGTGAAAGAGCTGTGCAGACCTAAACAGCAGTTCATCTATAATTGCTCTATGGTTGGTTCCATCCACCATGCCCTCAGTCTCAACTAGCCTTCCAGTACCTGCTGGTGAAAAGCATCCACACACAACATGATACTGCCACCACCAAACTTCACCTTGGGGATGGTATTCTTAGCATGATAAGCAGAGTTTTTCAGCTCTTGCTTTCTTCTCATCACTCTTCCAGCCCAGGTCTCAGGAGCATTCAGGTTATAGTTGGGGATGGTGTTCTTAGCATGATAAGCAGTGATGTCTTTCTGCTGCACATGATAACTGGAGCTAAGGCCAAAAAGTTCAGTAATGGTCTCATCAGACCAAATAATGTTTCTTCGTATGTTTGTTGAGTCTCTCACATGCCTTTAAACAACTCCAAGTGGAATTCAATATGAGTTTTTCAGCTATGGCTTTCTTCTTCTCATCACTCTTCCATAAAGCCCAGGTATCAGGAGCATTCATGTTATAGCTGTCCCTTGGATGGTTCCCTCATCTCATTTGTTTTTTTGGTTGCCTCTGGCTAATACTCTCCTGACCCAGTTACTGAGTTTTGGTGACAGCCTTCTCTGGGTAGTCACTCTTCTGCCATTTCTTTTCTATTGGATTTAATAGTACTTAAAGTTTGGATTTTTAACAACCCAACCCTAATTGGTGCTTCTTCACACCATTATCTTGGACTTGTTTTTATAAAACTTTAGTCTTTACAATGTTTATTTAGATAAGTTTTCTGGGGACTTTCAGAAACAGGTGTATTTATTTTGTGATCGCGTGGCACTTTGTTTTCCGTTCATCTACACATGACGTCTAATGACAACATTGCAACTAAACTGTATGAAATGTACACCTTTTAAGGGTTTGCCTGCAGATAAAAAGGAATACACTATGTGTGAATTAGGTGAAGTTTGTACTTGTGATTCACACACCTCTGGAACAATGTACTAGAGTACTATGAATGAGCTTTATTCCATTAAGCCTACCTAAACACATTCCCTTACAGCAACTAGTGCCTGAGACATGTTAGAAAGATAGTCCTGTGCCATGTAGTAGAACTTCACTGCCAGTCTGATTTCTAGTGCATGGGTGAATGTGGAATATTCAATTTGACCTGCACTCAAAAACTGAAGATTTGCTGCTGCTAGTTTCATAAGATTTGTAGTGAGATTTGGTGATGTTACCACTGAGCTGCTCACTGTTCTCCTTGCTGGAGGAAAAGCTGTATGTGAGAAGCTGCAGAATCGCCCTACTTTTGCTTTATTAATTCTGTAGATCTTTGATCATCCACCTCTTCTGCTGCTTCTTGATCATTACTCCACCAGTCATCAGATCACTAGTCATCAGGGTGGCTTTAACACAAGGAAGCAAGAGCTCACTGCTGACCATAGGCTTAGCAGAGTAGTCATTCCCACAACTCCCAACTTTCTGAGATGAAAAAGAGGTACAAAGAGTACAAAGTATGCAAGCAAAGGAAACGCTTCAGCCCACCCCAAGTTATAAGGAATACAAAGAATTATTATGCAAAATATTATTAGTTGAGCCCAAGCAATTATTGAAGTATATACACATCAGACCAAAAAGATGGACATCTACTGTAAAAAGGGAAAGAGGGGCAAAGGGATTTGGTTTTAAAGGATGGACAGTCCCTCTAAATGAGAGACAGTTGGTACAGTTGGTGTCTGAACTTTTTGCACACTTTCCTCCTCCTCTACAGTGATTGACCAAAGTTACACCCATCTGACTATTTTTGGCTTACACCCATCCGACTATTTTCAAGCAATTTTCATCTCTTTTTGATGGGCACCTTAAGCTGGCTAAACACCTGTCAATTGATCAAAAAATTGACGCGATTCCTCCATCAACACAAACAGCGTGTTGATGGAGCAATCGCCTCTGTTCGCATTGTATTCTGACAAGTGCCACCGGCACCTGTCAGAATACCCGATCAGAGCGGGCCGCTCATTGGCTGCCTGCTCTGATTGCACAAAGATTTTCCAGTCGGCTCCTTCAATCAGCTGATCAAGGAATGCCTGCTGAAAGGAGACAAAAGGGAGACAACATGGAAAGGGAGACAACAGAGAGACAAATTTTGGCAGGTACATTAAAAACCAGCAAAAATTCGGTCAGTGTATGGGCACCTTTACAGGGAAGTCTTGAGAACTTTTGGCTTGGGAGGCAAACACAGCTAATTGTCACTTTCATGGTACCCACAAAGGTTGCTGCAGTGCCACTGCTAATCAGAAAGCCGGGCGGCGAGTCTTAACACGCAAAAAAAACAACTGTATTTGTTCTGCAATATACCCGTGTGCATGAGACCTTATGGTCCTCATACCACTTTTCCATGTGTTAAGATATTCCTGGGTTTAGATGCATTTAGACTGAATGAACCTAGGTGCTGCTAAATCTCTAGCTGTGCATTCAGCCATAGCAAAGCATTACATGCTTCCATGTGTTTTTACAAATGAGCTTCAAATGCACCTGGATGCAGGGGTCCTAATTACCATGTGCATGAGGCCTAGGGCACACGAAGCATAGAGGAGTAACTTGTTGTTGAGGAACGCTGAAGCTGGCTGTGGAAATAGAACTATACAAACAATCCAACCACTGAATTATTGCAGATCAGATCAGTGCATGACCTGTGCATATCTTAGCAGATACCCGCGAGTGAGTGTTATCTCAAGGACACAATAGGTATTGCTGAAGGGTTGTGAGGGCTCGGCAGTATTAGTTGAATGAGGACTACAGCATCAATGATAATAGACAATGGGGCCAGACATTTTTCGCTGACTGATTGTGTGTATTCAACTATTCAGGTCTTTCTGCAGCATTTGCCCGCTGTATCAGCGAGCACAAGCATTTGGAATTTGCACCCAAACCGTGTTTTGATGCTTGTAAGCATTTGAAATAATTGCAGATATTCCCTATGTGCTCTGCTTTTGGTAATATGTGTTTGGCTCTTATTAAAAGGGATAATTTGCAGATTTCTGTGCATACCCGCTAGCGCTGCCACCCGTCTGATTTTCACCCAGACAGTGCGGTTTTGGAGTCTTGTGTCCGGGTGTCCAGCCAGGGGGCACCCGGACCAGAAACACTCAGTGTCGACACTGGCACTTCAAATTTTCTGACAGATGCGGCTGCCAAGGTCCCCGGCAAGCGCAATCTCCGACAGCCTTTAACCTGGATCTTCCTCTTAGCTACAGGCAGCCTGTGTCTGTTTACAGGATGCAGCTCAGAGGATTTAATCCGGTTTTCAGGCAGATGCACCGCCCCAGATTGCAGCCGCCCCAGATTGCACTTGCCAGGGAACTCGGCAGCCACATCTGTAATTGTTCCTGCTCTGGCTCCCTTACACCACGCTGCCTGCGGACCCCTGGTGGGACACCATTGCCCAGGCAGGCCTGAGAGTTGCACAGCCCACCTGAGAGTCTCACAGCCCGCCTTAGAGCACGCACAGGCCACCAGCCTACCTGGAGACATCAGGGCGGCAACCCAGAACAACACAGAGTATGTAGCTTCATATTATTTTGTATTGCTATATAATGTATTGCTGGGATTTGTCGTCCTCTATAGACTGTCTCCTCTATATCCTCCAAAAAGAAAATTGCAGCGCACGGCGCCAGAGTGCTTGGGTTATACTTGAAGAAAAGGTGGCAACCCTAATACCCAGCACAATGAAAAAAAGATGGTAAGTAAGGGACTGGAGAAAATTCAGGATGCACTGAAAATGTAGGTGAAAGTGCAGCTCAGTGCACAGGCTCAGCATGCTGAGATGAATTGCGCATGCACGGGAGTTACGCCATCGGGGCCCCACCAATCAAGCAGTTAAGAGTCACAAACTGGAAGAAGACCACAATTTAGAAGCACCAGCGAGGGAAGAGCGCAGCACTGGAGGGGATCACATTGGCAGGTAAGTCTGACATAATGTGCTAACATGCTGTGCATACTAGCACAATATGGCAAAAAGCTCCAGAGACATCCCCCAAATGTATTTCGCTTTAAAGGAGAATAATAGGAAGAGTGAAATACACTGATCCTCATAATTAGAGCTGACGTGTGACACTGCAGCTGTCACACATCGGCTCCATTGATCGAGAACTGAGCGATCACATACCACAATGAGCAAATAAAGGGTATCACACAGGGCCCGCACACATCTGGTGGTGACCTGCACTGTGCCGCACCAGATCAATAGAGGTCACCACTAGGACACATTGAAAACAATTCTTTTTTATTTGTCCCATTCACACCACAATGTGTGATAAAACATGCAGTAGATCCCAGTGCACTGTGCTGCTGTGCAGAGACCTGAATGGCGTGTACACATAGTACACTACCAATAAAGTTTTTTTAAAGAAAAAATTGAAACAGTGACGGCTCTGGTAGTGTGTGATACAATGCAGCGTTTCAGCAGACGGGCTAGTGTGAATAGGCCCTCAAACTTCAAACTCCTAACTTTCTGCTTTATTTGATGGCTACCCCAGTAAATGCTTTAAACAGTCTGGCAAGCATGAACAAATTAAAAAGCGAGCAGGCTTGAACAACAAATAATCAAAACAAGTTTTACAGTATTATTCACGAAGGAGCCGAAGGATCCAGCCGTAGCTTCGGCTGATCCTTCGGCTCTCTTCAGCCGCCGGAAGCCCTTCGGTTCAGTCGAACTGAAGGGCTGCTGTACAGGCTATTCACAAAGTGACAGCCGCAGCGGAGCGAACGGCACACCAAATGACAGCTGGGTGGAGCCAGCCATGATCTCACAGCTGGCTTCACTCAGTTGTAATGACAGATCAGCATCCCCAAATGACCTGGGGACGCTGATCTATCGTTAAACAATAACAAATGGGTGGAGCCAGCCGGGACGTCACGGCCGGCTCCACCCAGTTGTTGTTCATTGGCCCGGGACCTGCTAGAAGACTCTAGCAGGTGGCGGCCAATAGGAAACAGTTGGGCGGAGCTAGCTGTCATTGCTAGCTCCGCCCAATTGCATGGGTTTTTTAATCATTTTTTTAAAATCTTTATTTTTTTACTTTTACTATTTGTTTACATTTTCTAAATATTTTTTTCAACCTTTTTTTTTTTTAAAGAACTCTTTTCATTGATTTTCTATTCTGCTCGGTACCACAAAGGTACTGAGCACAATAGCCGAGCAGAATGCCGAGCCAAATGCTATTCACTCACTGCCGTTCGGCCCCTATGAGAATAGGGGTGAACGGCAGCGATTGAGCTGCCAGAGCTTTAGCTCAGGCGATCCAGATGTTGGATCGGTTGAGTCGAAGTCCTTCTGCACTTAGGCTCAGTCGAACATGCAGAGCATGTTCGGCTGACCGAAGTGCAGCCGAAGCCAGCCAGTGTACGGCTGATTTCAGCGTATGTACAGCTGAAATCAGCTGTACTGAGCCGAAGTGAATAGCCGAACAGCGTTCGGCTCACTTCACTTCAGCTGGGTTAAGCCTGGGTAAGCCTCCAGTCACACTTGTATATCTGCATTTTCATGTGATTTTTAATGCACATTTTTCATGCAGTTTTCATGCGTTATACATTTTTATTTTGACCAATGCAGGTAAATAAAATATAGATTGCAAGAGGGTAGGGGCTTGTTGTCATGTGCTAAAATGCATGTTGCATTTTGAACACTCCCATCGAAGACTATGGGGATATAAACCAACCAAAAGATGCGCCTGCATCAATTCTTCAAGTCGCACAGAAGAGCCTTGCATAGGTATAACCAGGCCCCATAGAAAATAATAGGATTCCTTCTGTCATACATTGTCATATGACAGTGGAAGCGCTTCAAATCACGCATGTGTGAACGGGGTCTCAAAGTACCAATGTAGTACGGCATATAGGTGTGAACAGACCCTATAGAAAATAATGGAATTCCTTTTGTCGTGCATTGTTGTGTGAAGGCTGAAGTGCTTCAAATCATGTGTACACGGATCACAGTTTCCTCCTAATATGCTGTAGAAAGTCAGCATGATACAGTGCAAGTGGAGGGCATAGACACAATATTGGACAACATAAAAGCTACTTCCCTGTCACTAGAAATAAAATCCTAATTTTAAAACAATTTATGTCCCATTACACCAGAGCTGTACTTCAAAAATGTGGTTGTTTTAATAGAAGCCCATATGTCCTGTACATCTGCCCCACATAGATGTCTGCCATGTTTTTCCTGCTTGCTCCCAGTCAGTAAAGTCTGCCCCAAATGCATACATTCCCCCAGCATGCAGTCAGCAAATGCAGCCGCTATGGTAGCAAGTATGGACTTTCTTCAGATGCAGTATAGAACACACGTGAAGATGTGCAGTATGCTTACACATATCTAGACCATAAACTGTCACTATAATTGTGGCATGTCTGTGATTGCAGAGCATGTGGGAGTATTGTTAGTAATAACAAAGACAAACACTGATTAACAGTGAATATCATTTTTGGTAGCACTTGTTGCCCTGTAATACAGAGCAGTCATGTTGGTTTTAGGTTTCCCAGTGTCCTGATTAACTCCCACAATACAAAAACATGCTGGTAACTACACAGGTCTAAATGTACCATGAAGTGTACCCTGGCTGTCTAGCCAGACACTGTTGGCTGGTCACTGGTAGAGTAAATTTAGTTAGAAATCCTCTGATAAGCTGACACCAACCTCTTCCTCTGTACCTCCACAACCACCTTCCTTTCTCCATTAACATGCTTGCAGATCTATAGGCCGCTCTGCAGAAGACTTGCCTAGAGGGAGGGCAGAATGTGCTGCAGCCCTCTTAAACTGGTCATACACCAGTAGACATGTGAAACGTCATTTTTGAAACATTCGTACAATTTTCTAATAGTTAATAGGGACAAATTGCTGATCGTTTGCAACTGTAAAAAAACGAGGCAAGATAGAATTTTATTCTTGAACAAGCAAAATTCTACCAGTGAATGTGGGTTTCATCCAAGAAACTTCATTGATTCAAAAATTGAATGTTAAAACCAGATTATGTTTCAAGCGACATTCGTCAAGCCTTTGATGGCATTAATAATGTTCTGATGAGATTTTGTCATCTGAACATTTTTATGAAAGTCTTCCAGTTTATAGACAGCTTTAGGTCTCTGGGTGGCTCTAGCCTTTGCCATATAGTGAGGATGACTCTGGTGGAACTAGACTGTAAGCATTGGGACAGTTACATAGAATGTTAGTGTTATATAAAATATGTGTCTTTTACAAATACCCTACATGGAACTGCTTTGGAAACTCTTTAATGTTAGGATGTTTATGAAGAGAGTAGAAGACACCAACAACTATCTAGTGTAGTGAAGAAACATCCCAGTGATAATCTCAAGATGGATCAACTAGAAGTGGTGTCAGCAGGGCTAGGAGGCGACCATAGACATTAGATAATTTTCTCCTGTTCCAGCTTTTTTTTCGCTAATTTGAGTGTTGATCCATTCCCTGTAGAGTCCAAAAGCCACAAACAAGTGTTGTAGGGGAACAAAACAATCTGGCAGGTTAGCCAATTTTGCCCAATCACTGACACTTGGACTCTCTGCATGTAACTCCCATTGCTTTCTCCATTGCCCAAAACAGGAGCAAGGCTGGCCAAAAAAACAAACTTTATTCTACATGCATCTGTACAAAGCACAATTTCTTTGGTTCCACAGTATTTGAGCCTATTACTCCGGAAGAGAGTCATCTGTGCACCGAATGTGGATTGCAAGGACGCATGATAGGGGTGAGCTGTGTACTTCATGTTTTCAGTCTGGCCAAAAAAACATCTGGAGATATTGTGTGCATGTCTGGCCATTCTCCTTTCTCTATATCTAGCTTTAGGTATAGCGAGAGGAGAATGGCCAGTGTGACTACATAATGTAGTGAGACAACCACAGATTCTGACATAAGTATACAGATGTGCACGAACAGATATCTCTAGCCCCACCATTTAGCCAGGGGAACTATAGAAACTGCAAGGGAACATCCATATTGAATGATCAATTATACCCAATGCAGCCCCCCC
>NW_017306284.1:2058388-2063486 GCF_000935625.1 Nanorana parkeri | reverse complement strand
TGCCGCCCCCCCCCCCCCCCAATTATCAATCAGCCAGGACATGATTCCCAATTTCACCATTATCATCCATCAGTCAAGGAATCTCTATAGGTGTATTTAAGCTAGAACAAAATAAAGCAATAGAAAACAATAAACTCCTGTTCACTGGACAGACACGTCTATTATTCTTTATATGTGTTTATGAGGAAGTACTGCTTAGTGCCATGCCACCTCTGTTCACCTCAACTTTACCAGCAGAAATGTGCAGAAAATTGGACATAATTTTGCAACCCATCTGTACATAGACTCTTTATGGGAACAGATAGATTGAGTATGTTTTGTGTGGTCAGCTGTACTATCTGTGTGGTCAGCTGTACTATCCTAAATTATGTTTCCATGTACAACAACATTCAGAAGTGTGGAATCCAGCAAAATCTGCCAAGCTTTTCCCCTTTAGATCCATGCAGTGAAGGGGAAGGGGTTCCCGTATGCTTTACCTGCACCATGCCATGCTCGAGATGCAGATCTGAGTGTTAACTTGCCCGAGCTTGCTGCTGGGGTAATCAGTATATCGGCTCCATCTATTCTGATGCCTGCAGCGTTTTATAGCTGCTCTGGGTGGACCCATTATTACAATCTCTGGATTATCGTCAATTGTATGTTTTGGAGAAGTGTCCCTCACCTCACTTTACATAGTTTGGGATCACACAAGGATGTTTTGTTTTGTTGATCTGATAAACAAGAAGAGTTGTTTGGACATGGCTGGAATTCCGAGTCACTGTCCGCTCACTTCCATTGTCCATGGTGCATTCTTGGTGCCAGGAACAATAGCTAATAAGGGCATGATGAGATAATCCTAACAGCAGATGAAGGACAGAGCTCAGAGGATTGAATGTCTTGACTTGTCTCCAAAGTCTTCAGTCACTCTGCCTGGGGCATAGAATCAAGTGTACAAATCCTAATGACCTAGCCCAGGTATGAAATAGCCTCTACTACACAGATCATACCCAAAATGTTGACTCTTCCCGAAAATGCCACACTGGCCCTTGTGACAGGGATGTGAGAAGTATTTCCACGGTGCAACATACCTATCCAGCATGTGTTTCTCACCAATTCTGTCTCTCTGTTAGCAACTACCATTCTAAATAACTAGCAGTATCCGCTGGGTGTATGTCAAGTGCTCTTCTGTACTAAATTGTGTGTACTGTCATTACCACCAGAATGCATGCCCATATTTTCTACACAGCCCCTTGAAAATAAATCAAGTGCATTAAAACGCGTTGTTCATAATGTATATCAATCGCTAAAATGGTTAACTGTTAATAGCTACGTTCGTTTGATGAGACAGGGGTACCCTGCACATTTTCTGGAAGTACCCCTGGGGTTCAGGGACTAAAAAATGTTTTTTAGACCATACAGTTATCCCATGTCTCTGCATCGTTGAACTACAAGTCCAAGCATGCCTTTCCATTTACAGGCTGTCAGCTAGCAGAAATTCCACTACATCTGCATAATGGCAAGCTGGAAATGTGTGAGGTGCACCAGCTATGCCCAATGTGAAGATAATGTGATTTTATTATCAAACATATGGCACTGCGGTTAAATAATAACAAGAAAGGAAATATCATAATCGAACAGAATTCTGCGGCATAATCCCATTCTAAAATACCAGCATGCTAAATTAACTGAATGCAAAATGACTACAAAAATAAATTAATAAACACAATTATATTCATTATTAAAAAGTTAAAAAGTTTTATCAACTTAGCACATTGAAGTCAAATTCACAAGCATAATTGCAATTCATGTATTTGTACAAAAAAGAGATGAAAGAACCTGAAAAAAGTTAATTATAGTAATAGAACGGGGTCAGTGATAGTACAGGCTGCAGGAATAGAGTGCTAATCATCTGAATTGCCGTTTTTTTTGTTTTGTTTTGGGGTTTTTTCTCTCCTCAGCCCACCCGCCCTATGTACCCCCATTGCTCAAGATCCCATCCCAGAAGATGGCCGTTTTGTGCAGCAGAAGAAAAAGCCTTTTGTTGCATGAACACAAAAGCCAATCTCTCTCTTTCCCTTGCCAGGCCCTTTTTCCCAGCAGTGCACACTGTCCCAGCGGCCTCCGGGAAGCTCTCCAGGTAGAAACAGTCCAGGTCAAACTCGCAGTCAGAGGCAACAAAAACTTTCTCAAAAGCCAAATATTCCAGCAGAGTTTCTGATCAGGGGAGCTGCAGGGGGTAGGGGGGTCAGCAGACTCGGGCTCCCTGCAGATCAGGTCCAACAGCAAGGAACGCAGAGGAATGAGGAAAAAAAAACATTCCCAGCTTGTGACTGCCACAAGATCCCAAAACCTGTATGATCACTTACTTGTCCGTCTCTTGTGACATGTTTGATCCAATGAACTCTCCCTTTATCTTCTCTCTAGCTCTCTGGTGGAACTGGACTTTCAAGTCTGTGCAGGTAAAGGTGTGTGGAAAGGAAAGAGACGGCAGAACAAGAGCTACTGGTAATTCTTCTTTTTTTTTTTTCCTTCCACCCCTTCCCCCCCTTGTTTTTTTTTTTTTTCTTTCTCTTTCCCAGCCCAGCTAACAGGTAAAAGACAGGTAGTGACACTCCCCCCACTGGCCCGTCCCATTCTCCACCTATTCTCTGCAGTCTATCAGCCTTGTACTGATCCTTCGCCTGTACTGCATAGCAGGGACATGGGACTGGCAGGGGGACGCCTGAGTACAAACATTCTTACACACATGGGATTATCTCATCCAGCCGAGCAGAGGGCGATGATAGAGCGTAGAGCGCTGCAATTCAGGGCAACCAGACCGATTTCTCTTCACTGTGTAAAATGATTACCCTAAAGCTGGCCGTACACTAGTAGAACTTTAGACAAACTTGCATTGGAAACTCTATAAAAACGTTCAGCAGAGCTTTCAGTCTTGCCATCATTGGGGCGACTAATTCAGTTCAAAAGCTCCTTCAATTTCGACCAAACCTGCTACTTGCATGGAATCTGAGATATACTAAATAGGCTTCTTTTGTGCCTAGAACATGGACTATTTTTCCCAAACAGAAATTAAATTCACATTAGAATCTTGTTAGTTCAGATAGGAAAGAAAAAAAACATTTGCTCCTGAGCCTTCAAATCTTCTCATCCATAGGGTCGAAAATGATCGACAGTTTGCTCCAATTAAAATCGATCAAACATTCCGAAAATTAATTTTTTAAACTAAGTTTTGCGGGTGTGTAGTCAGTTTAAATCAATGAGGGCAGACAATTTTAAAAATAGCGGCGGCGCTTAAAAATAGCAATGGTCGGTGATTGAAGATCAAATTATTTTCCCCCAAACTTGTAAGCTGTGTGGAGCAGCTGTCACCGTGATTTTACTGTTCTCCACTCTGTGCTATCATTCACATAGATTACAATTCTCACCGACAGTGGCGTCACCAGGCCGGGTGTCACCCGATGCACACATCATTATGCATACACGTGACGTCATTACGCATGAGGGTAATGAAGTCACGTGCACTTCACTGCCGGCAGCAATCTTGGTGATAGACGCTGCCAAAGAGAGGAGAGAACGTTCATCCAGTGGAATAAGGTGTACCAACGGGTCCCCTCCTCTCTTGCGCAGCTGTCGGGCTCTTAGTCCATGACCAAGTGTCCGACTTTTCAGAGGGGGTGACCTCAAAATGACTGTCAGTCATTGTGGTGTCTCACCCCCTCTGATAGTATCACTTGGACTGGGTTGCAGCCCCCTCCCCCCTGTGACGCCACTGGTCACCAATGATCATCCACCGAGATTGGTTTTCCATCATCTTGGGAAATCAACTTTGTTTGGTATCTGCTATTTAAAGTAGAATTGAACCAAAACTCTTTTTTTTTAAGTTTTGGATAGAGTAAGGGTGGGTTATCTGTGTCCCTTTCTCTTCACTTCCTGTCCGATAGGCACAGCAAGTGAGAGGAAATCCCTTCAGAGTGAGGGAAATCCCTGGCGGCAGCAGGGTCACCAGAACTAGTATCCTCATTGGAAGATTTTCCATTGATTATTGATTTGGTGACAACCTGAGATTTGGCATTTTCATTCACTTTCAGTGATAACAGTCACCAGGACACATAGAGAGGGGGAATCTCCCTAATGGGGACACAGACAGCAATATAAATCTGTAGGGTGTTGCAATTCCTCTCCATTCTATCCAAAGAGGTTTGGCTTCAGTTGCAGTTTAATCTGTCACTAGTGGATCAAATTAAAGGAATTTGTTGAATCTTTGTGAGATCAGATATAGTTTTGCCTATAAAGCTGACCATGGATGCTGGAGCAGGGGTGGGCAACTCCGGCACCCAAGCTGTTGTCGAACTACCAGCCCCATTAGGCATTGCAAGACTGACAGCTACAGGCATGACTCCCAGAAGCAGAGGTATGATGGGATTTGTAGTTAAAGCACAGCTGGAGGACCGGATTTGCCCACCCCTATATTAGAGGCAGGTCAATGTGATTGTCCTTGGGCTTCTGTGTTGGCCACTGGCCAGCATATCCCCAAATACCAGCAGTTGCATCCAGTGACCATTTGTGTTCAGTAGGAGAGGGCTGGGCTGGGGCAATACTACAACACCAATTCACAAAAAGTTGGGATGCTGTCTAAATCTACATAAAAACCAAATGCAATGACTTGCAAATCCCATAAACCCATATTTTATTCACAATAGAAAACATATCAAATGTTTAACCCCTTAAGGACAAAGGCCTTGTTTTCATTTTTGCACCCATGATATAATCCACATTTTAGGCCTGAGAATTACTTAAAACCCCCAAACATTATATATTTTCTGAAAGCCAACGCCCTGTAGAATAAAATGGTGTCAGTTGCAAATTTTTATGTTGCACTACATTAGCGCAACTTATTATCAAACCCAACTATTTAGTGGAAAATGCACTTCAGTTAAATTTAGTACCCCAAAACACTATATAAAACCATAATTTTTTGAGATGAGGTTACAACGAGTAAATAGATACCCAACATGCCCATGATATGGATTTCATGGGGGAACCCAGGATTAAAAAAAATCACACCAGACCCCTATCCAGGGATGCAGCCTGGCTACTAAGAAAGGATGACAGCAAATGA
>NW_017306284.1:2054270-2058106 GCF_000935625.1 Nanorana parkeri | reverse complement strand
CCCCCCCCCTCCAAAACTGGTATTCTGACATTGGCACACCCGCCGATGTCAGAATTTAACAGCCCAGCGGGGAATTCATCTATTCTTGCTGTTTAGAATGTTTAGAGAAATCTGTTATATTTCTTTGTTCAACCCTCCACTTGAATGGAAATTATAACAGTGTATGGCCAGCTTTACCATATACTGTACATGTAATGACTGTATATGTTAAAGACAATACAATTTGGACAATAACAACTGGATCAAGAAACAATTAGAGGTCCATTGTATGTGAGCTCTGAGGAAACTCCCTGACTGTCTAATCTTGGGAGAATAGTTGACTACTCAAAATAGATTGTTGGGGACATTTCTTATTGTTCTGAGATAAGCACAAAGGTAACTGTGAACACTTTCTACCATATTTGTAGGTTGCCATAGTTGTACTAAATGATATGGACTTGAACATAGTTATACAGAAGTATATGGATATGAACAGCCAGTTTCATTTGTTTCATTAAAGCTCCACACTGCAGCAATGACAGTTAGAAGTTAATTGGTTGCTATAGGGAACAAGAACTTTCATTGATAACACATCTTCATAGTCCTTTGGTGCATAGAATTGTGCTATAGGTGTGGATAATAGAGCATATTACAAAAGAGCAAACACACTGGTAGTGAATGGACCAATACCTGTCTGCTGGTATTCTTTAACACCTTTAGCACTGGGAAGGACCAGCAAAGAACGCAGCTGTCCTATGTACATTGTGCTTGTTCATGGAATCTGTGGCTTGTATATTGTGTTGAGAAGTAGCAAGAGAGCCCAACATGATTTTATTTGTACCAAAAGCTTATGATTACATAACATCACATCATTGGATGCAGCATCAAGGTACAAAAGCTTCAATTGTGTAACAGGATGAATAGGAATATTTGCTGCTATAAAAGTATTCTTGTCAGGATAAGGTGTGTGAAGGAAGGTCATATGAAGGCTCATTTAACAAGTGTCTGAAAGTGAACCTGTACTGAGAACAATATGGAGGTTGCCATTGGTATTTTCCTGGCTGCCTCTGGTCTTGTTACTTTATGAGGCAATGAAGTGGAACAAGATTGCAGCTAGAGAAGCCAGAGGAAAGTCAGAATTCCTGACCTGCATACTTTTTCCAGATATGTGATTCAGTCTTTGGCCTTACCATTTTCTCTTAATCCAGAAAGCATCCACTCAGTGAAGTCAGAAGTCTTGTTTTGCGTGTTTGTTCAGGTTAGTAACTCAAAAATGATTAAAGCCAATGAATTGGCCACCTTGTGACGGCACAGTGAAAGGAGAAGCAGCAGAATGACTAGCTCATTTCTTTGTCACTCTGCACTTTCCTCCTATCGGCATGCTTCTTGCGCTGCAGCAAAACTAATATGCTTTCTCTGCTGCCTCTACCTCCCCTAGTCAGATCAGAACTGTACATGGGACTGCAAGGGGCTGATACCAAGTCAAATTCAGGTGCATACACTGCTTACATAAAAAAAACAAAAAAAAAAACAATTTAATGATATATTCATGAATAATGGTGTGCATTAAATTGTGTATTGTATATCTGCTTGCAGTTGAGATTAAATGGAGTTATAAAGTCCCAGCATCGACTATCCTGTTATAACATCAGCATTGTCATAGAAATACATTGAATACATTCCTTTATGTAGTGAGTACTGCCTTCTGTCTGCCCATCACTTCCAACAACTTCCTGGATTCCCAGTGTGCTTTGCGTCTTTGTCCCTCCTGCTTTATGTGATGCAATCTCCTTTTCTCATGACTACATATCCCATCATGCATTGCTTACAGCAAGCAATGATACTGTTACATTGCCTGGACATTGAGTTGTAGATCGGAAGGCAGGCTCTGTGAGAGTGGTGGCACAGGGTTGTGCGTATTCACAGGGTTAAGTGAAATTTTTAGTGCATTGAGGAAGTGCATACTATGGCCATCTTCAATAAGTATGTTTACAAACTTCTAGATGGATATGGTTATTAGGAGTGGGATAGAACGTATGGAAATTCAATATAGAAATACAGATTTATTTTTAGTTTTTGACTATACATACCATTTAATGTTTTTAAATGATGCCAGGCATATAATGTACCGGGTCACACTGAAAACAACATATATGAGAAGTTAGTTGGCAGAAAAGGAAAATAACATGAAAACAGAAACAATCTAAGGCCACATTCACATGAGAAAAGGCCGGCACGTACAGCTCTGTGCTGTGTGCACGGCCGTATCGGGCAGCTCCCGGGAAGGACAGGTGCTGCGTGTAATTAGTACGCAGCAGCCTGTCCTTCTCTATGGGACTATGCGGTCATACACCGCCCTACGCTCTTCCACCCTGCACGTCTGTGCGGGTGTCCGTACTCATATGCTGACAGAATGGATCCTGTCTGACTCCAAGTGCAGGTCCATACGGGGGTGGGTGTCCCGGCTCGGGCACAGACAGGATCCATTCTGTCAGCATATGAGTACGGACACCCGCACAGACGTGCAGGGTGGGTGAGCATAGGGCGGGGTATGGCCGCGTACTCCCATAGAGAAGGACAGGGGCTGCGTACTAATCACACGCAGCACCTGTCCTTCCCAGGAGCTGCCCGATAGGGCCGTGCACGCAGCATGGAGCTGTATGTGTCGGCCTTTTTTCCCGTGTGAATGAGGCCTAAAGCAGAGAAAGTGTCAGTGTTCCCATGAAGTGTGCTGGCTGTAAGTAGAAGAAATGCTCATAGATTGTGGGATCTGTACGCCCTTTTCGCGCCTTTGTTGCCTCTGCAGGTTGATACAAGCATGCTGAACTCTTGGAGAATCTTGCAGCTTTAATAGGATGCTGTGTACTCATCAATCCTCCTCGTAGCATTTCCCTCCCCCACCTGTAATCCTATCACACACCCATCCTTCCTCCAGGCTGTCACTATTTGCTGGTGACTCTTGCAGACTTCTTACCTGCTGGAAGAATGAAGGAAACATTACTCGCATTTTCCTGCACAATACGTCCTGGCCCGGCTTGCGTGAGAAGTGCAAACAGTATTAATAATAGTCATGTAACCGGCTCGGACATTGGCTGGCAACGTTCCGCTGCCTCCTTTGCAAGGATATCAAGAGCCTAATCTTGTTAGGTGTGCTTTACCAATAACCTTTCGATATACAGATCAGAGCGATATAATATCCTCTTAATGGATGTGGGAGAGATTCCAAAACTTCTGTTCGGCTTGAAATGAAACAAGAAAATTGCAGTGGGGCTCAGTTTACAAACGGCCTGTAGAAAATTGCTTCATTGGGATTCTGAAGGTGTCTGCAAAGAACTTTCCCCCTATCTGGCCATTTATGTTCACACCAGCCCCAGTGCATTCCTGCCGACTCAGTGCGTTCTGGGTGAAAGGTGGCGTGGTATCATTGACTTCAATGCACCACCACGCCCCCTACCACCCCAGAACGCAGTGAGCCGTCCGGGATGCGATCCTGTGCGTTCCGGCACCGAATCGGGCCGGAACACACTGGGGCTGGTGTGAACTAGCCCTAAAGGATCTAGTGGTGCCTAAGATGCAGTCATTGTTCAGGTATTCAAGGAGCCACAGGTGTCGGCTGCCTGAATACAATGATTGTAAGGGAGATTCCTCCATCTGGTTTCAAATCTCTTTACTGATTTTGTAAAATTAAGCAATACACACATCATGGGATCCTTTCTGGAATTACCATTAAAATCAAATAATACATACACCATATACATTTAACATATAAACAGTCTATTCATTACACATCACAATTCACCTCTTAAAATTGACCTACTCTCATCCCTCCTTCCACCCTTGGTCTACATGCCCCACCC
>NW_017306284.1:2045625-2054158 GCF_000935625.1 Nanorana parkeri | reverse complement strand
TATATATATTTAAGAACATAAATATATAAAATCAATGTACAATTGTGTTCCTTCTCCTCTCTAAAACCTTCCTCTCCCCATCAGGGCCCTGGGTAGTCTCTATTCCTATCTGTCTACATCCTCTAAGAATATATCCAGACCTGATGGCATATAGTTTTAAATCCAGGGTTGCCAAACCTTCTTAAATTTGAAGATTGAATCTTCTAATATCGCTGTAATTTTCTCATTCATTAAATACCAAGATATTTTGTGCTTGACCTGTTGAACAACTGGGATATCAGACTTCCATGTCCTTGCCAATGTTTGCTTAGCAGCTGCGAAGATAACAGTTACCAATCTAAATTCATCTCTCGTGCATCCTTCAGGCTTTGAATTCAACAATGCTTCCTATGGATCTTTCCTTAACCTCCTTCCCAATACCCTGTTTATGAATTGATAGACTCCCGCCCAAAAACTCTGAATTTTAGGGCTATTCCACCATATATGGGCAAACGATCCTTGTTCCCTGCAACCCCTAAAAATAAGTGAGGAAGAATGCTTTGAGAACTTAGCCAGTTTAGTAGAGACCATATACAACCTAAGCAATAGCTTGTAGTTAGCCTCAACCGCCGAAGAGTTACTTGAATAGTGAGCTACTGTATCTCAAATCTGACACCATTCTCTATCTTGCAGTTGACTTCCTAGTTCCTTCTCCCAGGCTATCGCATACTGTATCGGCCGTGTAATAATTCCCTCAATCAAAGATTTATATATAATCGAGAGATTATCGTTACTCTGGGTGTCATACAGGCATTTTTGTTCAAATTTTGTTAATTCAGATGGTATCTTATCATTATACAGAACTGATTAAATAAAACTTGTAATTTGTAAATAACAAAATACTTCTGATTAAGGAAGTTCCTATTTGGCCTGTATTTCGGAAAAGGATATAATCCCTGTTAGGGAAAAAAATCATATATTTTTCTTAATCCAGTCTTTTCCCATGCTAAAAATCTTGCAGGCTCGTCATAGCCTGTGAGAAATTATGGATTATTTAAAATTGTCACCAAAGGCATATGCGGAAACATTAACCTTCCTAAGTATGTTACTTCTTGTCATACCGTGAGAGAGTGTTTAAGTATTGGGTTTATAATATGCTTTCAATTCATTGAGGGGACCTATAAAAGTGTATGTATCGCAATCAAGCCAACTTCCACTGCTTCAATGCTTACCCATAGTGGAGTATTCTCTTTAACAAAATATGAAAGGAGAGGGGTTATCTGGCTCGCATAGTACTAACTGCTCAACTGGGGGACCGCCAGTCCTCCTCTAGCTTGTGACCGGAACAAAACTTTTTTTAGAAACTCAGACCTTTTCTTCCCTGCCCATATAAATTTGTTCAATAGTTGTTGAAGTTTTTTTTTAAATATGTAATGGGATCTTTATAGGTAGGACTGTAAATATATACACGGGGGGATTTATCAAAACTGGCGCAAACAGAATCTGGAGCAGTTGTGCATAACGACCAATCAGCTTCTCTCTTTCATTTTCAGGGATTAAAGGGTTATTAAACCCTCATATTTGTTTGCATATATCTACTGCTAGTAAGCAGAAGATATATGCAAAAACGTTTAAAAAAAAACAAAACCTTTTGAAAGAGGTTTAAACTTACCTGTGTCTTCGCCGCGCACTCCCATCAGAGCATCTGAAAATTTCTTGATGTTCAGCCGCAAGAGGAGAGCCCAGCCTCCTGTGACAGCGCTGGCTGTCTCCGCCCCCACACCGCTCTGCTGCACTGTGATAGGCGGCCGAGCGGTGTGGGAGGAAAGACACCGGCCGCTCACAGCGCTCGTCCCGCAGCGCTCGTCTGGCTGTCATTTTATCTCTGATTCCTTTCATCCCTGCTGGGCACTGCTCTGTGTCCCAGCGGGGATGAAAGGAATCACGGCCGCGCCGACAAAACGGCAGGAAAATGTCACTTTCGGCATTTAGCCGAAAGTGCCATTTTCGGCCGGCGCCCCCCTTTCACTTTTTGCCCGGGGCCCGCGCCCCTGCTGCCCCCCTGGTACTCAGTACTTGGTTTGGGCCCCTTTTGCAGAACTTACTGCAATTACTTTTGCACGATATTCTAATTATTCGAGTTTCACCTGTATTTATCCCTTTATTCAACCTATTTGCTAAAATTTTTGCTAACAACTTTACATCCTCATTAAAAAGAGTGATAGGTTTATAATTTGACCAGTTGGTATGGTCAGTGTTTGGTTTTGGAATCATGGTTAGTGCTGCTGTTTAAGAGTCTGATCCTAAGTGATCCTGTTTTAATATTTGGTTAAACAAAGCTACCAAATAGGGTCCTAGGATTTAAAAAAAATTCTTATAGTAAAGTGCCGTAAAGCCATCAGGGCTCGGCCCCTGCAGCGTTATGGGGGCTTCCATAAATAACGCAAAATGCTCTGAAGGTCAAATCCGAGCAGAAAGTCTCTTCTCCCAAATGGTTCAACTCTGTTGATACTGCCACCAATTGTTGCATGTGCTTATGGAATTCTGCAACTATTTTAACTGGATCAATTGTGAATTCCATTCCGTTTATTTTTAACCTAATTGGTTTTAACTGAGGGCCAGAACTATGTAAACGATTAGTTAATACTTTATCTTGTTTATTACCGTTAAAGGGACATTAAAGTCAAAAATGTTTTTCCCTCCCCCCAATGTTAATTAAAGCACTTACCTGAAATGATGTTTCTTAATCCGATCTTTTTCTTCCTTTCTGTCCTTTTCATCTGTCCCTCCAGTGCTGCGGCGGTTCTCCGATACAGCGCTGACTCCTCTGGGCTTGCTGGCACTTCCTGTCCCACCGTGTCTGCATGCGGGTGCACGCGTCCATAGACTTACTTTGTGTCTCTCCTCGTGTCCTGGCCGAAAATGTGATCTGCACATGAGCCCGCCCCAAAATGCTTTGCGGCCGCCCGAGTTTTTTCACATTGTCGTATTGGGAGCGCGGGGGGAAGACACGGGTAAGTATTAACCCTTTTCAAAGCGTTGTTTTTTTTACACTTTTTGCATATATCTACTGATTGCTAGCAGTAGTTATTTCCAAAAACACCCCAGGCTTTAATTATCCTTTAATATAGAATTTATGTTTACTCCAGAGGAGGGTTTTTTCCGCTTGATGTGTCAAGCACAGGTTCAACTGCGTCTGAAACTCTTCCAATTTTTTCTTAGACTGGGCACTAGGGTTTTCTTTATATTGTGATGACAACAAAGCATAATTTTTTCTCCAGGCCTTTAATCTGTTCCTGTTGCTGCTTTTTCTTTCTAGTTTCGAGTTGTATACACGTCCCGCGGATCACTCCATTATGGGCATTCCAAAGCGTAGATACTAAAGATACTGACTTTCCATTTATTGGGAAATACTCTCCTAATGCTGATTCATTTGCTTAACTATCTTACCATAATTGGGATAAAAATATGATCTATCCTTGAAAGACTATTATGAAGATGTGACATACTGTATGCAGCAGAATTTCTTATGCTCTAATCTGTATGTGCATTACTAAAGCGTTTCAAGATCCTGCCCCTACATAGCTATCTTTAACACGTTTGCTCTTTTAATATAACCAGGAGAACAGAACATTTTGCAAATATCACCTCCAACCTCTGTCTTTTCTTTCCTTCTGCTTTCAGAGTTGTCATCAAAGGCCCAGAACAGACTAAACAACTTTGTTTCCATTCAGCTTGCCCGCAGTCTGCACTGTACATTAAAACAAATATGTAGATCGGACTGAGAACCAGAGAAGGTTGAGTTATCCCTTTAGATATGCATTCTGATTCCTACAATTGGCTGTCTGTATATGGTTTAGCTAAACGTTGCTTTCTTGTAGCAGTTTGTGACCAATACATGTAGACAAGAAGGGTGTCACGTACCTGGGTGGAGACTGGAAGTGTGGGGAGGCCTCCCTTGCACCTCGTGTCCCGAGGCCTCTGGGGATGGGTACAGAGACCTGGTGAACAACGAGTGGCACGAGTGCTAGTGGTGAGGAGCACCGTGCAAGCCGTAGTCCAAGAAACCAGCCGGGGTCAGATCCAAACGGGTAAACGAAGTACAGGAGGATGAGGCAGAAGGGAAGTCCAAATAACGAGACCGAGGTCAAGGGCTGGATGCAGGCAAGAGTAGTCGAGTCGATTCCGGGTCTAAACAAGGCAAACAAGATATCACAAAGCACAGGAACAGGGAATAGCTGACAATAATCCAGCAATCTGTTAGTGTTCATGCTGGGTTTATATAGGGGAAGTGATGAGAGAGTTAGGTCACTTCCTGTGCGCCTCCTTGGCACGTTTCTGCTTTGCGGACATGACTTGTCTGCGCATGCGCGGGTTAGCGCAATTCCGTGTATTACCAAAATGCGCCATTGGCGCATGCGCAAGTGGCGCGGAACTCTTACAAAGGGGCTGAAATGACTGGAGTAGTCAACAATACTAAAAAGTATGAAACAAGTATTTTATTACGAAAAATATGGCAATGGTTAATGATACACAGTGCAAACTTATCCACAAAAGGGTGAAGAGTTTGAAGAAGGCAGGAGAAGTGAACAATCTAGGACAGTGGTGGGGAACCTCTGGCCCCCCCAGCTGTGGTGAAACTATAAATCCCATGAGGCATTGCAAGATTCTCACACCCACAGGCATGACTCCCAGAGACAGATGCATCATGGGATTTGTAGCTTCACCACAGCTGTGGGGCCGGAGGTTCCCCACCCCTGATCTAGTACAATGTAGCTGAACTGGAAAGTGAGCTGAATTGGAGAATGTTTCCAAATCAGCTATGCTGTCCTAGATTGTTCACTTCTCCTGCCTTCTCCAAACTCTTCACCCTTTTGTGAATAACCCTGTAAATGTCATTCAATTAGGATCAGAACTAGATCATCAACAAGGCAACCTGGGCAGGAGGCTAGGGTTCCAACTACAACCTTCATGCTTTTGCAGTAAAGCAGAAAAATATACAGTTAGTCAAAGCTATGAACCTACCTGGCCATTCACAAGAAAGTATGCACTTGTAGGCAGTTTGTGTCTGATGGGCCCATAGCAGTGCACACAATGTAAATGGGGTGGCATATTTGTGCCTATTGCAGTCCTTATCAATGTCAATCAAAGGGATGGTGGGGGGTGGGCCCATTCTGCCTTAATCCATCTCTGGTTAGAGTTTAGGTCTACTTTAACCCTCTCTTGTTACCACCTACTTGGCTTGTATTGGTGCAAGTTTTAATCCAATCTTTGGCATCAGTTGCATCCAGCAAATGACACCTGATGGATAGATCTTTCATAGATAACAACAGGCCATAAGAGACCTGACCATCATCGGCCCATTAAACCTCACTGAACATGCATTGAAGAGTTCATTCCCTTTTATATATTTTTAGATGCAGATTTTTAATATCCAATGTAATGTTTTCATTCTGCAGAGATGAGGGCTCTGCTTTGTTTTCATAATGCTTATTGATATCACACAGGAAACTACAGCTTATCTAAGAGCTAAAAATAGTTCCCCTCTTGTGATTGTAGAAGACACATCTAGGACCAGTTCCACCTGCTACACATGTTCACTTGGCAGGACTATAGAGAGAACCGGTATAGCAGGTGTACAACATACAACACGCCAGGTCAGAGATAAACTGTTATTTGGTACCGGTCAGGTGAGCAGAAGGAGAATTAGTAAAAAGGGAATTCCTCTAAAAGAGAACGGGGTTCCTAGATAGATATAAACAGACAGAACGGTGCATAGAAAATGTGAATACACTGCAGAGCCACAGATCGATAAAAAAACGACACTGCGACTTCTAAAGGAGTGCTCTTTTATTTCCAAAGCCAGGAATATTGGACAAATATTTGGGCTGGGCAAACAAAAAGCATACTGACAATAGCAAGGAGCCAATAGTCTGCGTCACGTGGGTTTTTTAAAGGCTTCATGAAAGCTACCCAGCTCATATTATGGCAAACATGTTACGCAATTACATTTTTAAACTAGGAGTGTTAGCTTTTATAGTGTTATTTGTGTATATATGGGTCTCATGAGGCTGCAATTAACACTTTATGTACTCTGTGTAGTCACCCAGCGTGCTTCCTGTATGGTGTGTCTTGGCAGATCACTTTTATAATCTACGAGAAAAATTGGCATGCATTTTACTAAGATATCCACCTATAAACCTGCAAAATTTCACATCCCTAGCACATCTAGATCATGGTGAGGGTAAGAACTTATTGGCCTCCCCTCGTATTATCTATCTATCTATCTATCTATCTATCTATCTATCTATCTATCTATCTATCTATCTATCTATCTATCTATCTACACTGATAAGCCATAACATTTTCACCACTGACAGGTGAAGTGAATAACATTGATTGTCAGAACCTACCGAAAATGGTCCAAGGAAGGAAAGCCGGGGTGTCAATGACAGGGTCATGGACGGCCAAGGCTCACTGATGCATGTATGGAGTGAAAGCCGGCACGTGTAGTCCGATCCAATAGAAGAGCTACTGTAGCTCAGATTGCTGAAAAAGTTAATGCCGGTTCCGAAAGAAAGATGTCTGAACACACAGTGCATCAGAGTTTGTTGCTTATGGGGCAGCATAACCACAGATTGGTCAGGGTGCCCATAATGACCCATGTCCACCACCAAGAGCGTCTACAATGGGCACGTGAGCATCAGAACTGGACCACGGAGCAATGGCCTGGTCTGATGAATCACATTTTCTTTTACATCATGTGGATGGCCCGGTGCGTTTGTGTCACTTAACTGGGGAAGAGATGGCAGTAGGATGCACTATGGGAAGAAGGCAAGTCAGAGGCAGTGTGCTTTAGGTAATGTTCTGTTGGGAAACCTTGGGCCCTGCCATTCGTGTGGATGTTTCTTTGAGCCTCTTTCAGCAGGATAATGCCCCCTGCTACATGTTATGTTATGGTTGATCGGTGTATCTCTCAATGATCTACCGATCTATCTATTATCTAGCTCTCTATTATCTATCTATCTAGCTATTTTATACCTATTTGTTTATCTGTCACGCAGTTGATTAGAGTGTTTTAGAAAAAATACAAAGATATCTCCTAGCAGATATGGAATAACTGTGGGAGATAAAAGGTTGCAGAATAACCACTTCTGATTTATCACATGATCCATTTCCCCATAACCTGGACATTTTGGCTCAACTATCAAATTTCAAATCTTTCTGCTTTGACTGACGGTTAATAGCCAAGTACGATGCAGCTGCCTATGTTTGGCTGGAGAGTACAGATCTTTTTGGGTTGGCCACAGGTTAACAACATGTGGGGTGTGTAAATGAGAAAAAGTGTAGGACAGTCTTTATCACCCAGGGTGCCTTCTGGCTTCTATAGGGGGTGCCATCATATTTTCGCACAGTATGATGCTGGCCACCAGCATCATGATAACTAATGGCGCTAATCCAGGTAGGTGTCATCCAGGGATGCCCCCAGCATTCAGGATTGGAAAGGACTTCCGTCTTCTGCCATGCTACTTCAGCCATGCACTGTTGTGAAAGTAGGACTCTGGTATTAAAGGGGGACTCTGATGTAAAGGAGGGACAGACAACTCTGATGTGAAAGTAGGACGCTGATGTGAAGGAGGGACTAAGAACTCTGATGTGAAAGGTGGACTCTGATGTGAAAAAGGGCTCCTGATGCTGTAAGGGGGGCTTCTAACGAGAAGGGGGCTCCTGATGTGAAGAAGGCTCTTGATGTTATGGGGGGGGGCTTCTAATGAGAAGGGGGTACCTGATGTGAAAAAAGCACTTGATGTTCTAAGGGGGCTTCTGATGTGAAAAGGGGGCTCCCGATGTGTAGATGGCTATTGATGTTATAAGGGGGCTCCTGATGTGAAGAGGGACTCTGGTGTAAAGGGGGCTCCTGATGTGAAGAGGAACTATGATGTGAAGTGGGTTCCTGGTTTGAAAGGGATCTTCAGCTGTGAAAGAGGGGGACTCTGATGTGAAGGGGGACCCCACTTTTTTTGTTCATTTTCCTACCGTATCTAGGATAAGAATCTGGTATGTATTTTGGGAGAGGAACACACATTGAGGGGAATTTATCAGAACTGGAGCAGACAAAACCTGGTGCAGCTGTGCATGGCAACCAATCAGCTTCTCTCTTTCATTTTCAAATCTTAACGCAACATACTAAAGAGAGAAGCTGATAGGTTGCCCTGGGCAACTGCTCTAGATTCCCTCTGCTCCAGTTTTAATAAATTCACCCAATTTTCTTTTTAAATTTTTGCATTTATATAACTTTTACATTGTAGGCTGGGGTGACTTGAGATTTTGCATACTTTTAAAGTGTGCCATGACCGAAAAAAGGTTGATAAACACTAATGTAGGGTGTCATTTACACTTATCTATGTTCCAGTTCTGATGTTCTGTTTCTTGAACGTCCTGGGTTGAATTGACAATAATGGCTTCTCTCTTGCCTTTGAACCTCCTCTTCAGTGGGTATCAGCACGGTAAAAGGGTATGGAGTTTTTTTTGGGGGGGGGTTGAAGGTTGGGGA
>NW_017306284.1:2029904-2045542 GCF_000935625.1 Nanorana parkeri | reverse complement strand
AAAGTTTAAACCTAGAACCCCCCCCCCCCCCCCAAAAAAAACTCCATAGATCCTGGAAGTCCACTGTAAATGGTCTTTTAAATAATAGATAGAAAACTGGGGCATGGGGACGTGTTTCATTGAAAGCGAACTTGTCAGTAAAGCATACAGAAATAAACTGGCATAACAAGGTGATGGAAGGACACATTACATGCTGGTAGGTACTATTCCATTATCATACCTGTTCTGCACAACTCAGAAGCCTATGAACCCCAAGCATGTGCAGCGTAATAACGTTGACTTCACTCCAACCTTTGATCACCCACATCCCACAATGCACTCTGCATGACTCCTAGCAGCTCACTAAGGCGCCTGCATTGGCACACAAAGAGTTTGCCTAAGCTTTGACTTGGAGAAAGTTGAGATCTGCATATTGCACACAACTCTGGGTTGCATAAGGTCTGGGAGCACATGGGGAGCGCAGAGAGGACAGAGGAATAAAAATAAAAACAGTGATATCATCTAAAACCTGGTGGTATTCCTCTTTAATGCCCATTTCATGTTTGTTCCAGTGACAGGTTCCCTTTAAAAGATATCTATGATCAAAAACTAAATATGTAAATCTATATTGAATTTCCATAAGTTCTAGCCCACTTATAACAACCAAATTGATGTAGGCCTTTGTAAATGTACTTATTGAAGATGCCCATAGGATGTACATCCTCAATGCAGTGACACAATTTCACTCAGCCCTGTGACTATGCAATTCCCTGTGTCACAATTCAACATCCGAAGAATGTAACATTATCATTGCTTGCTGGAAGCAATGCTTTATGGGATATGTAGTCTTGAGATTGCATCACATCAAGCAGCAGGGAAAGAGATACAAAGCACACTGGGAGTCCTGGAAGTTGATGAAAGTGATGGGCAGACGAAAGGCAGCACTCACTACATAAAAGGGATTTTTTTTTCAAGTAAGCTTTGATTGCATTATCTAAAACAACTCTAGCATGTATTCCTATTACAATGCCGATGTTATAACGGGATAGTGTATGCTGGGACTTTACAACTCCTTTTAAACACTCACCTCTTTCAACCCTTTTACTTCTTTTTACTTTACTGATCCCCACGATCTCAATTTGCATGTAGTTACCTATCATTTCCATTCAAGTAATGGCCAGTACAATGATAAAATAATAAGTCCTGGATCACAGCACTAAGTGAATAGCAGTGTTTATGGAGGGAGGACTCGGCTCACAGTTCTATAAAGCTCACACTTTGCAAACTCATTGTGCCTCGCTCTGAACAGGTGAGTGTTTGTTTAAGCTCTGCTAAATGGCTGATCTATTATAAAAGTTTTCTATTTGGCCTATTGACATAGTAAATGAATGGGAATATATCTCAGTGTTCTTTGTATTGCTGCAGGAGGTGGGGAAGGTCTTTTACACGCTATAAAATGTGATCGCAATGAGCTGGAACAATGTTTAACAGAGGTGCTGTCAGGCTGTTGACTGGATCAACAAGCCACATGGGGGGACTTTAAAAAAATGATCCTCTAGTCAGTGTTTTGTTCTTAGTTTTGGATAGAATGAAGAAGAGTAAAAACCTCTGTCATGTGTTTATTGCTATCTTTTTCACCATCGGGTTTCCCTGGAGTTAAAGGAGTTGTAAAGTCCCAGCATATCCTATCCTGTTATAACATCAGCATTGTAATAGGAATACATACTACAGTTGGTTTTGATAATACAATCAAAGCTTACTTGAAAAAAAATCCCTTTTATGTAGTGAGTGTTGCCTTCCGTCTGCCCATCACTTTCACCAACTTCCTGGATTCCCAGTGTGCTTTGTGTCTCTTTCCCTGCTGCTTGATGTGATACAATCTCCTTTTCTCAAGACTACATGTCCCACCATGCATTGCTTCCAGCCAGCAATGATAATGTTACATTGTGTAGACGTTGAGTTGTAGTTCAGAAGACAGGCTCTGTGAGAGTGGTTACACAGGAGTGCATATTCGCAGTGCTGATTGAAATTATGTCAGTACATTGAGGAAGTGGATCCTATGGGCATCTTCAATAAGTAAGTTTACAAACTTCTAGATCTATATGGTTATTTGGAATGAGATAGAATTTATGGAAATTCAATATAGAAATACATGTTTATTTTAATTTTTTGACCATAGACACCCTTTAAGATTTGAAGGACAGTTACATTAAAATAAAAAAGTTACTTTTTACAACTAGTAACAGTCATGAATTTTTACATAATACCCTGTTTCCCCGAAAATAAGACCTACCCTGAAAGTAAGACCTAGTACTATTTTTCAAGATTCCTGTAATATAAGACCTACCCCGAAAATAAGACCTAGTTTGGTGGTAGCATGTTAGGGGGAACTTGCAGGAGAGATGGTATCAGCCTGCAGGGACATACTGTATTAAGGGGATGACAGGGGACTCCCCCTGGCCAGCGCAGTGACAGGGAGCACTCCAGTACCATACTTCACCAACTGCTGTCCCCCTGAAGACACTGCTTAATGTAATGGTACCGTACTGTAATGTGTACCGGTAAATGGTACCGTACTTTACCACGCTGTCCACTGCCTGATGTCCCCACTGCTTCAGCACTGGTACCACTGTCCCTGGTGGCAAAGGAAGCCAGCGCTGTAGAAAGCAAGGCTGCGGCGGCGGAGGGAGCATAGTCGCATTTGCTGATATTCCTCTATAGCGCCAGTTACTGTGACAGGCGGAGTGATACCAGATAACTTTGGATTGTTGTACATTTTGTTGCACATTAAAAAAAAAATAAGACATCCCCTGAAAATAAGACCTAGTGTGTGTTTTGGGGGCAAAAAAAATATCAGACAGTGTCTTATTTTCGGGGAAATACGGTAGTATCTGACATCTATGGTATATATACCAGTGGTAGGCAATCTCTGGCCCTCCAGCTGCGGTTAAACTACAAATTCCATCATGCATTTGCCTCTGGGAGTCATGCCTGTGGCTGTAAGAGTCTTGCAATGCCTAAAGGGATTTGTAGTTGCACCACAGCTAAAGAATTGTAGTTTGCCTACCCCTGGTGAATACAGTGTGTACCTACATTCGCTTCAGTTGGAAGATGTCAGTTCAGTCTATGCAGACAGAGCTTGTCCCATCAATCTCAGGGAAAGAATTACTTAGCCAGGTTGAATCTCCCCAACTGATGGTTATTGTCACCCTGTTATAAGGCCACAACCAGTATCTGCTCAGCGTAATCATTAACACTAGAGGTGCACCGAAATTACATTTTGAAACCTAAAATAAAAAAAATTCAGACCGAAAAAAAAACATTTCTAACCTTTTTAAAATGTTTAAAATATTTTTTTTTAAATTTCTAAGCTTTTAATTTTTTTATATTTTATTTATTTTTTATTGATCAATTTATTTTTATTAAAAAAATGTATTTTTTAACTTTACTGTTGGGGGCTTCAGGGAAATATTGGGGGTCTAAACAGATCCCAGATATTTCCCTTTTACAATAGAAAAAGAGATTGAGGACACAGAGTCCTCGATCTCTTTTTCTGCAGCCCCAGCACTGAATGAACAGGAATCTTCTATACTGTACTGAGTGTTCCAGTTCATTCATAAATTGTGAATATAGTATGAGTTACTACGTACACAATCATGAATGAATAGGAAGTGATGTAGAGCACTTCCTGTTCATTCATAACTGGTACATAGTACGCATACAATGTCCAATTATTTACAAACATTTAGCAATCACTGATCGCTGAATATTTGTATACCGTTCTCCATCCTGGATCGGCTTTCACAGTAGACTGTGCAGGCGGTGCGGGGAGGAGAGATCGGATTGATTTGACAGCTGTCGGCTCATCCTCCTGGAGACAGCTGTCTCCACCCACACACCGCTCTCCTGATCTGTTACAGGAGGCTGAGCAGGGCCGTGTGGGAGGAGAGCTCAGCCTCCTGTAACACGCTCACATTGCTCTCCTACCCCGCCCTGCTTGGCCTCCTGTAACAGATCAGGAGTTAATGTACATGTGATCCGTTTGCACTGATCCGAGGAATGCGCTGCCCCCACCCCCCTCCGCTGCCGCCGATTTACCCGGGCTCTGCTGTCCCCCGTGCGGGTCCAGGACCGGCATGGCGGGTCTCCCAGCAACGATCGGAGAGATATCAGAAGGCTTCTAGCCACTGGTCTCTCCTCCAATCCCTGGATTTGGTGTCACTGTGCACATTCTCCGGCTCTTAGAGCCAGGAGAAGAAGCTGGGGAAGCAGATCTCTGCTTCCTCAGCTTCTTTGAGGTCCCTAGGTGACATTAGGGGTCTGAAAGACCCCTGATGTCTCCATAAAGAGGACCCTTCACATCCTATCTGCTATTACATAGGGGGCTTGCTAATATTATTATTATTATTATACAGGATTTATATAGCGCCAACAGTTTGTGCAGCCCCCTATGTGATAGCAATTAAGTTAGTGTATTAAAAAAGTGTTTTAAAAAATTCAAAAAACATAAGTAGAGTAAGTGAGGGTTATAACCCTTGTCAGCCTTTTTTGCCATCTGTGTCCCATTGGGGGGAGGGGGGGTTCTTTTACTTCCTGTCCAATAGCCACAACAGAAAGTGAGAGGAAATCCATCAAACAAGAGAGAAATCCCTGATGGCCAGCAGTGTCACCAGAACTAGTGTTTCAATTGGAAGATTTCCCGTCTATTCCTGTGCTGGTGAAGACCCAAAATTTTTAATTTTCTTTTACTTTCAGTGATAACAGTCACCCCAACAAATAGAAAGGGGGAATCTCCCTAATGGGGACACAGAAAGCAATACAAACCTGACAGGTGTTCTTGTCAGGTATGTTGAACAATTCAACCATCTCCATGGGATGTTTCCTTTTTTTTCACATGACTGTAAATGGGGCAAATAAGTGGGATAATCATTCTTGCATGGTGTTCTGTATATGAGGATGCTTTATTTGCTTAGCACATACAGACTCTGTTTCCTACTTGCAGAGCTATTGGGGGGTTGTGCTTTTCTGCTCCTCTTCAAAATTCGAGTCTATGGGGTTGATTTACTAAACACAAATAGGCAGTATACTTTGCAATGGAATTTGCATATTGCAGAGGAAGTTTCCCCTAGCTTGTTAAATGTGGTGAAATTTCACTTTGCCAAGAAAACTCAATTACATGCAAGGAAAACAACAAAAACAGTATTATTGCTTGCACAATACAGGATGATGGAGGTCAGCAAGGTTTCACCTTATTCACTAAACTAAGGGAAACTTCCCCTGCAAAGTGCAAATTCCCATGCAAAATGAACAGCCTATTTGCCTTCAATAAATCAACCCCTATGACTCTCTTCTGACTTACAGAAAACAATGTACTGCACAATGTGTTGTCTGATATCTTTTCAGTATTACTAAACCGTGTAATGAGAAGTATCATGGACTAGTCTTCAGGACCAGAAATGAATGCTGAATCCTTCATGCAGAGTTCAACGTGCAACATGGTTCTGCCAGAGACAGTTCTACACACCAGTTTTTGCACCAGGTACAGGACATCATCTACGGATGGCCACTCTGGTATATCACCAATACTCTATGATATCTAAACACAGATCAGTGGCCCACCTTGTCTATATTTGCATCTACTGTTTAGGCGTCGGGGGCCCCACATACAGTACAGAAACATTTGCTTACAAAGGATCTCTTTTTCAACTCCGCAAGTGGCATATTGTTGACCAGATCCTTGGGAAAAACTGCGATTGTGTGTGTCTGTGTGTTTGCTTCATACACCACCATATTATAATAATAATTCTTTATTATTTGTTGATTTCAAATGCATGAATGTTTATTCTCCAATATGTTACAATGACACATAAAACAAAAATTTAATATATTGCAGCTTACCATTCCTTAGATGTGGTGGCTGCATTCGTTTTCCGTAAACAAGCTTTTTTAGGCTGGTGATCCTGCAATTACAAGCTTTCTGTCCCTGGGTGTCCACGTTCAGTCCTCCACTGTATCTATGTAGGAGCCATGGTTGTAACCCAGGCCGGACTTCAAACATGTTTTCCTCTCTTTATCTCCATTACTTGGGAGGTGTGTGTGTGGGAGGTAGTTTACAGAAAGAAGATAATATTGTTTTTTCTGCCACTCCATCTCACTGGAAGTGACAAGGAAACTGCATTTCTGGCAGGATTAACACGTATTTTCTGTACTTGCTGGCAATGTCCGTAGTTTAAAGAAAATTAAAACTAATGTGCTGCCACAATTAAAGCAGAGCAATATACAATATGATTGTACAATCTCCTCTAGTTCTACCAAGGACCTTCCTAAATATAAATGGCGTGGATTGTTTAGGTGAGGTAGATGAGGTAGGTTGTCATATTATATTGTTGTGGCAAATCTAAAGGAGATTGTACAGAAATTGTACAATAAGGTTGTATAGTGTACCGCCATCTTAAAGGCTAAGTTTTCCATGGTTAACCGATATTCAGGGTGCAACATGAAACACGGCCACATCACAACCCTGGTAACAGGGGTGGACTGACAACACATGGGGCCCTCGGGCAATATATGATATTATGGGGCCCCCTTGTGCTTGGCCCAAATACAAGCCCTGCCCATCCGGCAGCTCCACCCACATATACATTCTTGTGTTACAGACTCTATCTCTCCACACTATTTTCAAAATAGCAGCTCTATTCACTAAAAGATGAATGACAGGGGAATTGGTAGAAGAATTTAAAAATCTAGACCATAAAGGCAATTTGCAAAGTGAGCTACATGGAAGAATTTTTCTGGTTTGGCTTTACTGTTCATTCATTTAGTGTTGCACATACGATAAGTTAAACATCATCCAATACCCAATGCCCATGTGTATATATCTATATGTGACTATACCTTATATTGCAAATGTATGAATAAATGAATAAATTACTCAAACCCATTTGTTTTAATTCCATGTGTTTAAATTCATCCTTTTAATTGATGATATATACATATATGACCTACCCATCGGGCTTTGTGTGATCCAAACAATGGAAAGAAAAATAGTAAGTGTCAGGACCGAACATATATCTTGTATTAGCAACCAGTGCAATAATATTTATCTTAGTGTGAATAGTAAAGTGTCAAATAATGTCAAAAAATTGTTGTGTGTGCCTTAGAGTCCGTATAAACAAAGTGAATTTCTCCCCTTCTTGGAATTGTGTTGTCCACACAGTCAGTTAATCAATTAGTTTGGAGTTTCCTCTTGTGTATTTCTAAAAGTAATGTGATTCCTAGTTTAACTTATCGTATGTGCAACACTAAATGAATGCAATCACATACAAAAACAGGTCTATGGAAGTTGAAGCATGAGAATACTACAAGATAAGCATAGGCAGTCCTGCCCTCCTGCTCACACCCGAAATCCCTCCCTCCTATCGTGGCCCCGAGGTCCCTGTGACAAAAACTGGGCGGAGTGTTTCTGTCGGAGGACTTCTACCCCCGCCTACACTCCGTACAGGGAGCTCTACCCATATCAAGCTACTCCCAGTGGGTGGTGAGTGCCGGGTGTGCGATGGTGAAAATGGTCATGGGACTCTCTCCGTTTGGTTTAGGTGCCTATGCACATCTCTCTAGACACTCTATGCTATATAATAGACCTACTAGCGAATTGTTGACATGCATTGATTACATATATTGTTTTTTGTTAGATCAGTTTATAATCCCCTGATGAAGCCAAGTTGAGAAACGCCTAGGGATTGGACACACTAAATGAATATTTATCGATCTATTATGGATATGTATAGTATGTTAAATGGGTCTATGCTCCTGGTATAATGATCTTGTTTTAATCTATCTCAACTACTTGTTGCTTTTTATATGTATATTTATAGCATATGTTAAATAAAAATATTTTTTTACAAGAACTTGGAGCGGTGGTGAAATACCTCTCAAAAACCCCTGTTTTTCTTCTTGTGTTACAATTATCCAAATTTAAGGGGGAGAGGTTACACCCCGCGGGGCCACTGTGCTAGCTGCTCACGACTGTAGTGCAATATTCAGTATATGAGATTTATGTGCTTGGGTTTAGACCTCTTTCATGTAGTTTAATTTGTAAATGGCTGTATTACATTGATCTCCATGTTTGTCTCTGTGGGACATGATGATCATGTTACAGTACATTGTTATATTTTGCCAGGACAGAATTTAATAAGAGTGTGTCATGTAGTGACATGTCGGCTTCACAGAGTACAAACCTATTGCACAACCTCTCAAGTGGGTTATTTTTGTTCAACGCTTTGCTACTGTGTCCTTCATTGTAGAAAAAAAGAGAGTGGTTTAAAGGTAATACGTGTTACAGAAAAGACACAAGGGACTGAAACTTCCTCTAACACAAATCATTTTAGGACAACCCAAAACCTCTCCTCTATGTAATGTATCTTTATGATGGGCGTAATCAAAACACTTGAATAAAATATTAATAAAACACTTAAAACAATATTTTATTCCGTCTTATTATTGAGTTTCTGCATGTGCAAGAATTCTTTGTCGTTGAAAGACTCTATTTTTCGAACAGAATATGAAAAACACATATTTGTATCTGCAAACACACGGAAAAACATGCGTCTATTACAATTATGCGTTTTTGTACGCGTGTACAAATGTGCACTTTTCCGAACGCATAAAAACATGCTGAATTTCAAACGCAGATGTGTGAATAGAGCCTAAACTCAGAAGTTAAATCTTGAAAATACATACAAGTACCTTAAGTATCTTGGTTATTGTTTTTCTTTTAAATAAATATTCATGTTATTTTATTGGTATCTATCTTCATTTTGTACATTTACCAGTAGCTGCCTCATTTCCCACCCTCGGCTTATATTCGAGTCAATACTTTTTCCCAGTTTTTTGTGGTAAAATTAGGTACCTCGGCTTATATTCGGAACGGCTTATACTCGAGTATATACGGTATTCTTTTCAACAAAACCACCATTAAAAAGCCTGGAAGCCATGAGATGCATACACTGCACTTTATCCTACTTCCATATTATTTAAAGGTGTTTTCCAGGTGAATCCACAGTCTATTTAGGACCCCTCCATGCATTAACACAGATGGGATTCCAACATTCTGAAGATCCTGTTTCTTAGAAAAATTATGTGAAATATAGGTCTCGCATACTGGTGAAATATGGTACTACAGCACAATCTTAAAAAAGAAGAACTCCAGGCAAAACTTGTATTAACTCTTGCAGTGGGGATACCCCCGCAATGCAAGAGTTCACTGCTCGTTTTTGTCTAGGTGCTAAAAAAAGTTATACTCACCTGATCCTCAGAGTCAGTTTGCTCTTAGAAAGATCCTTCCAGGAACATTCCAATACTCATGCCCATGAGCATTACAGCAGATTTGCTGTAATACATAGGAAAATACCAGAAATTTCAAGTATGGGAGAAGAGGTGACTGATTCCTCTTTCTCTAAGGTAAAAACCCGGGGTATGTCTGTAAAAAATAAATCAAGACAACCAGGTCAGGCAACCAAGGTCATCTAACCAGCTTTCTCAATTCAGTATGACTTGTACAAAAATTATCTGGGAAAAAATATGGTGACTGTTGCTCCAATCCACATAATCTATTAATCATAACCAGCATGGGATCAGAGACCTCATGGAGGTAAGGTGTTTGAAGCATTTACATAATTGGAGCCAGCAGGTGTTAATAACCCACCCAGAGAGGGGTGTTAAAACAGCATTGTATGTGGCAGACAAGATAGATGTCTATCCCCCACCTTCCCCACCTCTATTCAAGCTTGGCTTCTCCATTTTTACATAAATGGCCTCTTCTACAACGCTTTTATACCTCTTTTAAAATAACACTTGAATTAATTGAGAAGTCCAGTTGCCTTGATTTATGTTTTACAGATATACCATGACCTGGATGAATGCAAACCTTCACAGACACACTGGGTTATGCTAACTAAACCAGTGATGTCACACAGGGGTTTGGGAGAATTCTCTGCTATGTGCAAGCTCAGACTAGAGTAACTTGGAGTTTTCAGGGTCTGCCTTTGCGATCACCTAGTGGCTACGTCATTGACCCTGTTGCTTTGCACTGTGTGAGCACAGCATAGGTTTGCTTTAAAGCAAAATGGTTTCACTTACTAAAGCAAAAAAGTGTTCACTTCAATAATCCAATCACCTGCCAGGGGAGCTCCTATGCACATGTCTGAGTATTTGAAGGGAAGGTCAATAGGCTAGCTGAAGAGACTCTGTCACCTTGCCTATTTAGGACAGTGTCTCTGTAAGTGGTCCCCTCGGCCTACTGATACTCACCTTGCTAGCTCTCCAATCCTTCCCACATCAAGGCTGGCACCATAATTCCCAGTGGCAACTGGTGGCAGGTGCTAAGGGAGTGAAGTCACCACTCTCTTTGTCATCTGATTGTGAAAAGCTTAGGCATAGCATATGGTTGCTAGACCTGCGTACTACCACATGGAAGGAAGTGACATACTCCCTCATACCCTCATTCATTGGAATAACAGGCAGGCGGTGTCCTGGCAAGGTATCACTGTTTCAGACGCAGCTTCAGACACCATCACTTTGTCCTGAATGGTGAAGTTGACAGTTTTTTCTATAGTTGAGCCTTATAGTTCCCTATTGCTAGCTATGTTATTACCAGAGTCAGACTTCAGTTCTCCCACTATGTCAGATAACTGCAGAAGTGCTCCAGTGTGTTTGCTACAATTCCGACCATGTGCAGGTGGGACTTCTGTGGTAACCCAACAGTCAGTTCCAAACTCACTATTCGTTGTATAGTTTGGCATGGACATATAAATCCCAGGAGTGACCATATATAAGCTTAGATATCTGCAGATATATTTTACTTAGAGCTTGGGATCACCTTCAGGCAATGGTTCAGGATACTTTGCATGAATATCATCAACATTTGGAGGGTGTTTGTTCTGTACAAGATGCACCTGTACTTTAGCTGTATACATGTTTAAGCTTTTATAGAGTTTAACGTGCCTCAATGTATGCTTTGAACTTTTTTGTGCTTATTTAATTTCATAAAAGTGAGTGACATAGAAAAAAGGTGGGTGCTCAGTATTTCCTGTTTTATATTGTTGAAAAGCCCATTCTGGGAAGTTAATTACCTTGGATTTTCTGTGCACAGGTTTACCCTGTTTATTCAGTCACTAATGACTAGCACAAATAAAGCTTGTTTGCCAACTAGAATGGAGTAAAATATAAAGTGGTGCTATAATGGCTCTTGGGCTTAATTCACTTTGGTTTGTGAAGTGCAGGTAAAGTCAACAGTTCTTTATGTCCTGACATCTTTTCTCCAGAGCTGTGTACCTGATTAGAGAGAACCTGTTAACAAATGAGACATATAGACTGTGAACTGCTTTTGTCTCCACCTCCGTTTTAGAATGGTGATTGTCTTGAGCCCTTAGCTATAAACACATGGGCACTGGAGGACCACATACATCAAGTACATTAGCAGGCCATGTGTGAAGTATTGGCACTACCTCATGTTCTTTAACCACTGCTGCATCATTTTCATCTTTAGCAAGCACCCTTTGAAGATAGCTTTAGACTGGCAATTGGATGCTATGAATAGGATGTAGACTGGCAATCCAAAGAATAAAATGGGATAGTGTTATTGAGCAACAACAGAGATCCCTTGATAAACAAGCTGGGGTCTTAACCAGCCAGCTGTAGAAGTCGCCAAAGCATGAGACTGGGAATGTTCAGATACCAGTGCTGATAGTAGGCATTTTCACTAGACCTACCAGGGTTGCAGCAGTTAAAGCTGTGGCAGGGCCCTGGCACTCCACCACTGCCCTGAAATCAGTAGTCTGTATTGTTTTAGGAAAAACTGTCACATGACACTAAACAAACATTTATCAGTAATTGTATCTGTGAGTACTTGGACAAGCATTTGTACTTTGTCTGGAAAAAATGGTATCGGTGCATCCCTAAAATATATATATAGATATCTATATGTATAGATATATATGTGTGTGTGTGTTATGCATTTATTTTGCCAGATGAACATTTTCATTGTGACCAACATCTTCTCTTCTGAGCAGTGAAGCAGTACAGCACGTGAGTATAATCAATAATCAAGTTTTTCAGCACATGACTATAATCAATATTTTTACTTTATTTAAACCTTCTACATTGCTGCTGAAATACTATTTCATATCAGCTTCCATTGTTGAAGGAAATCAATGCTTGGGGTCATGATCATCGAGGGAAATAAGTGGAAGATGGTTCACCAGTACAAAGTTGACATTGCTCCATAAAAATTTGTGCCTTGCCCTTTTCTTTAGGACAGAGTGGCTGATGTATTTATTCAGTGAGCCAATAGGCGTGGTGCCGAGATTTGCTAAGATTTCCTTCTCTCTAACCCACCCTCTGTTTTATTAGCAAACAGCCTCCGGGAAGGGAGGATTAGGTATTTCGCAATTTTTTAAAAACATATTTTCTATGGCATCAAGGATTACCTTACAGCATAGTTTACTCAAATGTGTTCCTGTTTTCTTTAAAATTCCAATTCAACGGTTTATTACAAAGATGTGCTCGATAAATATGTTTTAACATTTATTTATAGGGAGGTTTTATTTAAACTGCATTCATTTTATAGTACAAATAGTGGGAATAACCACAAAGGTTTCTGTCTGCCTGCCAGGCTGGTTTCTGGTTTAACATTACTGCTTCCTAGGTCATCTATTTCTGTTTTTCCTGTACATAACCGTTATACACCTCTTACAAACATGAGAGAAGAAGAAACCAGGAGACCACCTTTTTTAGGGGGGAGGCACAATGTCTACCAGGAAGGAAAACGGATATATAAAAAAGAAAACAGCAGTGGTAGGGAGAAGACAAAGTCATAGAGCAAGAAAGCAAAATAAAAATTAAATAAAATTATTAGGTGAAGGTATTTTCATTTAAATACAGTACCTCCGAGTCAAGAGGCGATACCTGTTTTGGATAAAGGACTAAAATATGCACCCAGTAAAAGTTTGAACAAATTTGAAAAATGTATCTCCATCCATAAATGTATTCAAAAGCTGAATATTAAGAAATACTGTATTTCTAATCGGGTTGAGAACCAAAGAGACAGGAATGTGAATAAAGAATCACTATTCACACATACACATCTCACGCAAACTAATAATTCTACTTTTAACCCCCCTGTTAGTAACAATAAATATGTAAAAGTTTTTGGATGTATGGCCTTACAAGATGTGGAAAAATTGAAAATAGAGCCTGCACAAATACAGTGTGTGGAATTAAAGAATTGGAACAAAAAAAAAATAGATAGTTATTAGACCAGCAGACAAAGGAGGGCCTATGGTAAGTCTTAGATATAAACGATTATAAAATGGTGATGGAACAATTATTATCTGATCAGAACACTTATGACATTTTTATGAAAGGATCCCACTGCCATGTATAAAAAAGAATGAATTAAACGATTCAGGAAAGAAGGAAACCAGGTTATCCTAAACAAAAAGGAAGTAAAATACCTTATGCTGTACCACCTGAGTGCAGGCTCCCCATTATATATTATCACCCGCAAATTCACAAAGAACAGAATAAACCACCTGGGAAACCCCATTGTGAAGGGGATCGGATCAGTGAGCAATAGACTGGGGAAATATGTAGACTTGTTCCTGCAGCCCCTGGTACAACAGAGTATTAACTATTTAAAGCAGTGGTTCTCAACTCGTGGGTCGCGGCGTCATGTCTGAATAGACCGGCCTGAGACTGAATAGAGAGGGGGAATTTGTGGTTTAGCCTGTGGAACCTCATGTCAAACTGTCCCCTCTCTCCCGGCCTCCCCCGGGCTCTCAGATAAAGTGGTATGGCCCGGGGAGAGAGGGGACTATTTCCTCACTTTCGGGCCGGCGCATTAATATCAGGAGCCGCGGCTCCCGACAATTAAGTTAAAGTTCCGGCCTGCACTGGAGAGTACAGCAGATATCAATCCGCCGCTGTATCTACTGTACTCTCCAGTACAGATAGTTCAGTCGCCTGGAATCAGAGAAAGGTGGGCAGGCAGATAGGGAGATGTGCACTGTGGCAGGACAGGGGACACTGATGGATATTATGCATTATATATATATATATATATATATATATAATGTTGCTGAATACTGCACAAGTTCTTTTGTGTAATAAATTTAAATGTTTCAGAAATGAAATCATTTTTGGGTCACGCCTTAATGACCAAGGAAACATGTGGGTCCCGAGGTTACACGGGTTGAGAACCACTGATTTAAAGGATACAAAATATACGTTACAAATATACAAAGATGGGTGGTCATAATGTTATGGCTAATCGGTGTATATACTATCACTGATCATAGAGAGGCATTGACGGCCCCTAAATGGCTACTACAAAGGGATAACATCTTAGGTGGATTAAAGAAAGAATTTGTATTGGAAGCCCTTAAATTTGGGCTGGACATGAACTATTTTTGGTATGATAAAAAGTATTGTAGCAAAAAACAGGAGTGGCTATGGGAGCTAAGTTTGCTCCCATCATTGCCAATGCATTCATGCTAAAATGGAAGACTAAAAGCATACTGAATAATAGACCTAAAGCGTTACTAGTTTACAAAAGATTTATAGATGATATCTTCATGGAATGGAGGAGAAACAGAGAAGATCTGGATATATTCTAGGGGCCCTCAATGAAAACAGAAAAAGACATATTACTAACTTACCAAGTATGTCAGACACAAATAAACTTTTTGGATGTGCAGATCTTACTTTGAGGAAAATAACTAACTGCCCACAAAGTCATTTTTTTAAAGATAGGGATAGAAATGGATACATCCCCAAGACAAGCTGTCACCATCCTACTTGGTTGTATAGCATTCCTAGGGGTCGATTTCTAAGAATGAGGAGAAACTGTACAAATGAGTATATAAAAAGGCAAGAGCTTTGAAATATAGGATCACAAGGAGTGTAGTTGACCCCACTAATAATAAAAAGAAAGTGGCATTTTTAGACCTTGAGGTGCCATCGCTGTTACGCATGTAAACATGCGGTTAACAATATAAGGAAGAGAACGAGCTTAATTTGATGACTAATAAGAAAAAGGTTGATACAAGGGACTTTCTTTTCTGTGATACAAAAGAAGTGATATATGCATTACATAGTACAGTACATGTGGATTGCAATACATAGGGTGTACTACTAGCAAATTGGGAACTAGAATAAGAGAACATATCTATAACATCAAACTGGGCTTTAAAGATCATCTTGTTTCTAAACACTTTTTGGAACATCACAACAGAGGTCCGAGTTGTTTTGAGGAATGGAAAAAGTACGCAGAAGTTGGAGAGGTGGTCATTGGAAGGGCCACCATATTTCCAAAAGGATTAAATGTAGACTTCGACCTAAACTGTTTTGTAAGCGACACATAAATAATGATTTAATGCATGATCATTTGGAGATCATGGAAGGCACTGGGGGGCTGTGTTCATGAACACTAAGCCTTAATTATTATTATTATCCATTGACTATAACTTGTTTATATACTTACTAAGGGTATTAGGTATGAGGTAGACATACAACTGGAGATATGTACATCATGTATACCAGGGGCGTAACTAGAAATCCCAGGGCCCCATAGCAAAATTTTGTATGCCCCCCCCCCAACCATG
>NW_017306284.1:1983688-2029821 GCF_000935625.1 Nanorana parkeri | reverse complement strand
CCCCACCACCAGTTTTGTCAACCCTGTGTGAGTGTTCACACCAGGGCGGTTCAGTCGCACGGATTTGTCCGCGCTGAACCACCGACATAAACAAACCTAAACATTCTTAAGGGGATTGTTCATGCAATCGCACGGCTCCGCGCGATCTGAACCACCTGCTGCACAAAATGCTCCCTGAACTACTTTTTTTTGCGCTGATCAGCACATTTTCCATATAGATTTCAATAGAAATGCACTGATCAGCACCTTTTTGAGCATTTTTTATTGCATTTCAGCGCTGAAACGTGACTAAAAACAGCCATAAACGCTCTTTCAAAAATTGTGTGGAAACCACAGTGAAACGCTTTCGCCCTGGTGTGAATAGCACCTGAATGAGGCCTAACACTTTACTTTAATACTGCTACACCAATGAAGGCTGCGGAAAGGGGATTATAAAAAAAAATGAAGGAACGCTAAACTGTAAATAAGGGACTTATGTTAAAAATCGTTTTTGCGCTGTGTTGGTGTTTGTGTTGTGATAAAATGATACAGGCATATATATTTAATTGCAACACAAGCTATCACAACGCACGGCAATGCGTCACAAAGCTCTGCCATGCGCTGCCATGTACGCACTGCAGCACATGTGCATGGCATACACCACAATATGATGCACGTGTATGTTATGTGTGTGTGGGGGAGGGGGGGTTGTGCTTTTTTTTCATTTTTATTTACACATTTTTTATTTATTTATTATTTTTTACTGTTGTGGGGGCTTGGGGGAAATATCCAGGGTTTAGACAGACCCCTAACATTTCCCTTTTGAAAAAGAAAAAGACACTGAGTCCTCAATCTCTTTTTCTGCAGCCTCAGCACTCAATGAATGGAAGCACTCAGTACAAAGGCTTCCAATTCATTCAGAAACTGCTGATAGTCAAATATTTACTATCAGCAGTTTATGAATGGGGAAAAGCCTCTGTACTGAGTGCTTCTCCCCATTGAGAAATTCATGAATGAACAGGAAGTGATGTAAATCACATCCTGTTCATTCATAACTGGGGACACAGAGTACTATGTGTCCCCAGTTGTTTACAAACATTGGAGTGATCAGACGATCACTCCCGTGTTTGTGCCGCACACGGAGGATCGGTAAATATCAATGATACTTACCGATCCTCCGCTCGGCCACGCACAGAGCCGCTGTCATCATGAAACTGACAGGAGGACAGCGGCTCCGCTCTCCTCCCCGCCTGTCACTCGATTACCTTGGTCGAGTGGCACGCTCCTCCCCCCTCCCCCTCGCCGGCCATTTCTTTTTCGGATCCCCGCTGCCTCAGCCCATACAAGCGGGGAAGAGCAGCGGGGATCCGGGCCCCCCTCTGTCGCCGGCCTCATAGCGACCGCATCGGACGCTATGGTGGTAGTTCCGCCACTGATGTATATGGTATATACTAGAAATTTCATACTTAAGACATTTGAGTCGAAGTACGCATTAAACAGATTATATGATGCTTGTTGTTTAGTGATGTTCTCTCTCTCTCTCTCTGTCTCTCGACAAGGCTGACGCCAATTTCTGCAACTATGTGACTATTCTGGAACTTTGTAATCATTTCCACAATTTGATGTTAAAAAAAAGGGTGGAGCGGTGGAGGCACGGAAAAGTGGTGGAGCCTCAATAGCGCTGCCATATGTTTTTCTATGCTGCTTTTAGCGAGTGTGGGTATCCCGCCTGGTACTATAAAAGGGATCAGCATTATTAGACCTCATTATAGGTCTATATAAGAGGTGATCGGCTCTCTGTGAGTGGTGCGGGCACGGTGAGCGCATTTCATGGTGGACGATTGAAGAAGTCTTGTTTTGTTTTCTAATATCGTCTTTGTCATGTTGCAACTGGGGACTATTGATGCACAGTACTGCACACATTTTTTACATTGGGAATTTGTGGGTTACTGGTATTAGATGTGAATTTCTGTATGATTAATACACATTTGATTTAGAGCACAGCGACTTAACACCAAGTATATAGTGCTACCTCATGATATGTTGGATTATTTGAGCACGGCATGTATTGTTTATACATATAATTGGACAGAGATGATGATGATGCTGATTTACTGCCCAATGTAATGACTGGAGGTGTTGTGTTAACATAGTTAGCTAAATTGAATAGAAGCTAGTTGAATAGAAGTTGAATTGCAAAGCCAGGAAGATGAACTGTTTAATTAACAACTACAGGTGTCACCTGACCTGAATATATATCTTTTACAACTGTTTGCCTGGAATATCAGCCTAAAGGTGCTCATACACTTGGACTTTTGTCTTGCGAGGGTTGTAAAGTAATTGTAAAAAGCGTACGATCTGCCCATCTTGGACAGGCAGATCGTACTTGCGATCATCGCAAGCCCGCCCTCCTGAGGGGCGGGCTATCGGTGACTGCAATGCTGAACGGGCAGTGAGCGCGTGCGCACACCGGCCCGTTCAGCAGTCATCTCTCGATCATGTTAAAAACCAGCCGAAAATCATACGATTCTTCATCTCTCGATCATGTTAAAAACCAGCCAAAAATCGTACGATTCTCGGCTGGTTTTCCAACATGCTCGAAATACAAAAGTCGTGCGACCGTACAGTAGAAACGCTCACTCGCCTTCCATACACTGCACGATTCTCGTACGATCACGGGATTTCCCGCGATTCTCTTACGAGAATCGTGCAGTGTATGGGCACCTTAAGGTCCTATTCACACTACGGATTCCTGCCAATGTATCCCAGGTGTCCCCTTTCAGATGTAGCCGCTGTACCCAAATAAATGATAGGGTAACTGGCTGCATCTGTCAATGGCAGTCCACATGTAATCAGCTAGATACATGTGTCTAGCGACAATCATCTATAACAAAACAAAACTTAATCATACCATATGATAGGTCATATCTACCATTGGCCACTCTCTGCTTTACCATGGGCCACTGTCTGCTCTACCATGAGTCACTCTCTGTTCTACCATCGGCCACTCTTTGCTCTGCTAAGGGTCACTATCTGCTATACCAAGAGATATTATTGACTGCTCTGCCATGGGCAACTCTCTGCTTTACCTCTCTGCTGTCGATATCTGCTCCACCATTGATCACACTCTGTTTTACAATTGGCCAATATGTACCACATAATAACCCTTTTAATGACAACTTGCAATGATGGCAAGCCACGTCAGCTAGTCTCACTAAATTAGGCTACAGCCAGAGATGTATGTATAGTCTATAAATGGGCATGCTTGGCCAGTATGAACTTACAAGCGTATCTTAAATTCCTATTAAAAAAAACAATTTTTTGCATAATTTGGCTACAAAACCAAATACCATCTTAAGTCTTCTGGGCACCTTCGGACATGGTATAAGGACCCCTATGACAAGTTGCTACAAGCTATCCAGTGGAGGTATTAAGTGGGATAAAACTTTCTGTTGTATTCACTACCCGTTCATATATGTGTAGGGTTGGGCTAAAGCTGTCTAAATCCTTGTAAGCCTTTCTATGAAGATCAAGGCAAAGGTGCAGTCCACTTTTTTTGCAGACAGATAGAATTAATTAGTCTCCTCTAGGAACTGGTGTGTATTATGTCATTAAGAACATTTGCTTCCACTGCAGCAATTTGGACCAGTCTCAGTGTAAAGCATTATAGGGGGTTTGTGGGCTGACATCAGAGAGCTATTAAGGTGGATTGGAGCAGCATTAATTTTCTCTTAGCCATTCCCCCAGTGTTTTTTTAGGCTTTAGGCATAGTACGCGGAGAGCAGCCACTGAATGATGTAATACCATGCTACATAATTCTCGACGTGGCCACACACAGCCATTATATTGGAAAACACTTAGCTTATTTTAGAAAGACATTACTTGAGACTGCTGAGTGTGTGGACCCTTTTAATTATGTATTTTTATGGTCCAGATAAATTCCCTTTCTCCACCACCCTGCCTCACCCTCTCTTGTGGAGAAGAAAGCCCTTGGCTACAGAGACCACTTCTCCAGGAGCCGAAGGTGGCCCAATCTGTCAATATACCTGCCAAGACATATGGTCACTTGAAGGGGAGGAACAGAGTTCAAACTAGCTGTTCAATAGTTAGCTCTGCCACCTTTGTCTGAGTCTTCAGACAAATTGTGCCCCAAAGTGCGCAGTAACTGCTGGGCTGCCTCTTTGGATAATCCTATCTGATTTAAGAAACATTTGTCATGTATTAAATGTTTATGTGTAAAAGTAAGATTGTACATACACTATATGGCCTAAAATTTATAGACACCTGACCATCACACCAGCCAAAAGTGTGTGCACAGGCAGGGCCGGCGCTGCCGCTAAGCAAACTAGGCAGCTGCCTAGGGCGCACTGTCAGTTTTCTGTGGGAGGCTCCAGTAAGCGGAGTGCCCGTGCAGCCCGGGAGAGGCAGGCAGTGTTGTGCAAAGGGATATGGAGTGGCTTGCGTGGCGCACAGGGCAGGCAGCACCAACGGCTCTGGAGCAGGCAGCAGCAAAGACGAAGCACTGAGGATGGTGTAATCAGATCTAGGCAGAAGAGGTGGGACCGGAGGTCCAGAAGAGCTGAGGAAAGGCGGAGGAGGAGTAGAAAGGGGGAGATTGCAATTGCTGGGAGTGGGACTGGTGGTGCCATCTTGGTCATAATCTGCCATCTGAGGCGTGTAGCCCACATGCCTGGGTCAGTTTGCCATCCTCAGGAGCTTTTTTTGCTGTTGTGTTACCCATTTAGTTTGAAGCAGACGAAAGCAAACAAGCAAATATGTGTATTGTATTTGTCTACGTATGCTTCTGTGTGTGTGTGTTTATATGTATGTATGTATGTATGTTTTTTTTAATATAATGGTGCCATCATAGAAATATTTTTTTATAATGGCACACAGCGAAATAATTTTAAAAAAGTGGCATTTGAAGAACAATATTTTTTTTTGGGGGGGGGCAGTGGGGTCACTAGGGGGGTGGTGTCACCGAAATGGCTCACTAATGGTTATGGACCGAGAGTCTGACAGTTGCACGAGAGAGGAGGGGACCCGATGGCATACCTTATACCGCTGGGAGGACGACCTCTTCTCTCTCTGCCAAGATGGCCGCTGGCAGGTAGCAGCACAGATTATGTCACAGTACCCGCTCCGGGTGACAACCTGCCTCGGGACACCCCGGGGGGAGAATGTGTAAGTGGCTGGTCTTGCCTAGGGTGCAAAATAGAGTAGCACCGGCCCTGTGCACAGGTGCACCCAGTGAAGGGACGTTATAATGCAACAGTATACAAAGACATTTTAGACACTTCCAATCTTGTAGCAACAGTTTCTGGAAGGTCCTTTTCTGTTCCAGCATGACTGTGCCGGGTCCATAAAGGCATGGTTTGATGGTTTTGGTGTGGAGGTACATGATTGGCCTGTACAAAGCCCTGGCCTTAACCCTATTGAAGATAGATTACGAGCCAAGTCTTCTCATCGAACATTTGTACATGACCTCAAATATGTTCTTTTAGCCAAATAGGTACAAATTCTTGCAGACGCACTCCAACAAATTGTGAAAAGCCTTCCCATGAGGTTGGAGTAGAAATAGAGAGATGTATGTGCTCAGATCCATGCCTGACCACATGCTAATACTGATGTTTCTGAAACAACCCTTTGCACACTGCAATACACTCTTACATGGCTCTAGAAAACTCTTGCATTAAAGCAGGGATTCTTGAGATGCATATATTGTGATACATGTTCAAGCTGGCCAACTGTGTCATGGTGATCTCTCTGGCCAGTATTTACTCTACTGTGCAAAATGGCAAAAACATACTGCTAACAGCATAATTTAATGGATATACTGTATATTGCCAATATAGTGCAGACAGACACAGCTGGGGGAGAGCTACAGACTCAGGTCGGTCCACTGACCTTGCACCATGCATCAGAAATAGAGAGATGTCTGTGCTCAAATGCAAATAACCTACATTGATATGACACATGAGGTGTTAAGGGGGTCTGAGCACATGTTAAAACTGAAAATTCTAAACTAACCCTCTGCACATTGCTATACACCCTAACATATTTCTATCATAAAAGCAGGGATTTTGCCAAGTACATAGTACAGTCAAGAATGGCCAGAGAGGGATCGCTATGATTCAGCTTGAACATGTTTTGCAATTTATGTGAAACAAGAATCCCTTTCTTAGGCAAAAGTTATAACCATATCCATCTAGAAGTTTGTAAATGTATGTTTTGAAAATGCCCATAGAATGTACTTTGTCAATGCACTGACACAATTTAATTCAGCCCTTTGAATATGCATTTCCTTGTGTTACAACTCACAGAGCCTGCCGTATGAACTACAACGCAACACCTGAACAATGCAACATAGGAAGCAATGCACGATGGGATATGAGGTCTTGAGAAATGGAGATTGCATTACATCAAGCAGCAGGGAAAGAGATACAAAGCACACTGGGAATCCAGGAAGTTGTTGAAAGTAAAGGGCAGGATAGAAGGCAGCATTCACTATATAAAAGGGATTTTTTTCAAGGAAGCTTTGATTGCATTATGAAAAACAACTGTAGTATGTATGTATTCCTATCACAGTGCTAAAGTTTTTACAGGATAGTATATGCTAGGGCTTAACAACTCTTTTAAGGGTGTATAGTAGTGTGCAGAAGGTTATTTCAGAAATTTTCCAGGAGACTGGAGACTGTATTAGCTGCAAGGTGGGGAAGGGGGTGGGGGGTGCAGCAGAATAACAGAAATAAAACAATAGTTCAATGATGCATAAACCTGTCAAACTGATATAACACTTGTTTGTGCTATAGCCTGGAGGCCAGGACATCTCTGTTTTTTTGCATTCCATTTTGTATTTTTCTATTTTTTCTATTTTGCTTTGCTGTTTTCAAGCCACAATTTCCATACTTCAATACTTTAATTAAAAGGCATCAGAGTACCTCCAATTATCCAGTTACATTAACGGATTAATAAGTCACTTATCCCAGACAACAGACATTAGTCGCATTCCTTCGTTTAACTACAGAGCGCTGGAAATGAGCTTCCTATTCAGAGAGCCTAATTGTTTATCAGGTTAATTACATTCAAACATCCTTGAAAAGTGGAGCTGTTGAACAGCAGGAACCAGTACACGTGCCGCCATGTGGTTTTATGGCTCTCAGATTATGAGGGCAGGTGCTGTACTTTCTATGTAAAGAGAAAGAGAAGTGCTGCTCACACATCTTCCCATTTATATACATGTGATGTGTTTGCTGACTTCCCCACTCAAGTTATCAAATAAAAAATTTCTGAGATGCTGCAGCCATGGCCAAAACTAGGGGGGTAAGGAGGGAAGATGTGTCCTAGCTGTGGCATTAAGAGCGGTGCCCCATACAGGTGACTAGGACGGATACCAGGCATTTTCATGAGTACTCGTACTTGTGAAAATGCCCCCATACTAAATGCTGACACCAGTGCAATACATTCTTAAACTGAAGCTTCTCTCTGAGGTCCAATGCTTGCTGGGACCTCGGTAGCCTTCCTGTGAACCAGGCGGGGCCAGTTTACCGTGCCGGCCTGCACATCTCCTCCTCCTTCCTGGGGAACCCTGCCGCACCACGAGACCTCCGCACAGCCCATCTGAGACCCTGCACAGCCCTCCTGAGACCCTGGGGACATCAGGTCGCCACCCCGGAGCAACACAGGGTATGTAGCTTCATATTGTTCTGCATTGCTGTATAATGCATTGCTGAGATTTGTAGTCCTCTATAGCTGGTGGTATTCTTGCTGTATAATGTATTGCTGCGTGGTGGACACCTGTGGCAGATCAGTGCCTTTAGACCCGCTTATATGCTCTCTTCTTTTGGTGCTCGGCGCCCCTCCTGATCCGCCACTGAGGTAAAATCACTTAATTCAAGTCTTTCCTCCATGACAGATTAGAAGGGCACTGGAGAATAAGGCAATTTGAAGCCTCACCTCTGTGGTGGATCAGGAGGGGTGCCACTGCGACAAAAGAAGAAGAGAGCCCACAAGTGTAGTTTGGAGGAAGGGGGTGTGTGGATGGAGAACTCTGAGTCTTTGCCCCGGGTGATGGAATGTCTAGCTTCATCATTGGGTGCAACCACCAAATGTGGAACCAAAATTTATTCCATGGCCTCTTAGATTACTCGTCCTTCTAGTCTAATGTTTGGGTGAAATATAGCTGAACCTTTTGAAAAACTAGGGCGAATCTTTTGTGTTCGATTTACTGGCGGGTTCGCAATTTGCAAATCCCCTAGAAGTCAATGTGAGGTGAATCTTCAAAATTCTCTCCATTTCCAAGGCTAATAGGCACGGGATTGTCAGACAAAGGACATAGTTAGCTGGGCAATGTCAGGGGGTAGCAATGCAAAACGTATTTTTTTTTTAAATACCATTCAGCAGAGATCAGGTCTTTTAAAAGGAACGCTTAAAGCGAAACATTAAAAACACACAATTCCTTCTGTTCCTTTATTGTATAACTTGGAAAAATTAGAAATAAAGATTATTTAAAAAAAAAAAAACACGCAATTCCTTTAAGTAACATGCTTGGGGGATGCCTTAAACCTGCAAGTTGTGCACTTATAGGCTGTACTCCAGAAAAAGTAAAATTTAGAAAGAGCCAAAGAGAGAAGTTAAATCTCCCCAGTGGGGACATAGACAGCAATAAAGCATTGCCAGAGGTTCTTACCCTTCCCGACTTAATCCAAATAGAAAAAATTGTTTTAGATACACGTCAATGCATTTACAGTGAAGCATTTGGTGTCTAGTCTGCAGGGTCATCATACCAGTAGATCTTGTATGGCAGATGTGTTAGTTTGTTGCCCCAAAAAAATGAAGATCTACTCTACTTTTGCATCATCGCTTACAATTAAATCAAAGAAAGATATTGCGTTAGGAGCTGTGAAGAGGTGAGAGGTTGGAGGGTATAATGTTCCATGGGAATGAGAGCCTGTGTGGCTCCTTTACCTGTCTGACAGGTAACAATTACAGAGTAATAGCTGGAATGTGTGTGAAGGCCCAACACCCAGTACTTGGTTTACATGGAGGGCAGGTGTGGGCCACAAAGATTGAAATCCGTACATACATGCATAGCATTCCAAGCAGCAATTGTCTCTGAACACACAAGAATAGCTGCAGGGGAAAAGGCTAGATGGTTTTTAATAACTTTTATGTTTTAAAAGATAATTCAAAACTCAACATTTAGTAAGAAATAAGTGAACTGGGGAGTTGTCTACCATGTCTGTATTTGGTTTTAGATGTATCTGAATGTTACATCGTGTTTTGGGTCTGAAACAAGGAGCTAATTACATCCAGTATCTGTGGGCTTTGGACACCAGGCAGCCACAATGCAGTTCATCCTAACATTAGCAGCACCCCACTATTTCCTTTTTATTTAGGAATTAATTCTCGTTCTCTGGAGGGTGAAATTACACATCTAATGCATAAGCTGCTAACATTCAGAATGTATGCATTTGGATTTGAATCAGGGCCAGATAAGGGGAATCATGGGCCTGGTGCTGAGGATTTTGGGGGCCTTTTTAGGGAAAATACATAAAAAGAAAACATTTTAATTACCATTAAAGTGTATTAACAAAACATTGGATATCTTAAATACACAGAATAAACAGGCTTTTTCACTGAACCCCAAATTACCTAAATTAGGCAAATTGGTAATTAAAATTAAACTACACATTAACTTTTCGTGTTGTATTGCTGGAAAATTTGTCTATTGTAGAATCGATCAATTACACTGCAAACACATTTTATATATAATATATAGAAAACGTAACACGGAACATTCTGCTGAGTCCTGCGACATCTGTTGTGGCTGCTGATGGGTTGAAGTTAGCAAAAATCCTGTATAATAAAATTAGTTTAGGAGGCCTTACACTTACTACCAATGTAACGGAGGTATTCATACTGACCAGCAATGTAACAGAGGTATTCTCACTGACCTGCAATGTAACGGAGGTATTCACACTGACCACCAATGTAACAGAGGTATTCACACTGACCACCAATGTAACGGAGGTATTCACACTGACCACCAATGTAACTGAGGTATTCAAACTGACCTGCAATGTAACAGAGGTATTATCACTGACCAGCAAAGTAACTGAGGTATTTTCATTGACCAGCAATGTAACTGGGGTATTCTTACTGACCAGCAATGTAACTGAGGTATTCAAACTGACCTACAATGTAACGGAGGTATTCTCATTGACCAGCAATGTAACTCTGAGGTATTCACACTGACCAGCAATGTAACTGAGTTATTCTCACTGACCAGCAATGTAACTGAGTTATTCTCACTGACCAGCAATGTAACTGAGGTATTCACACTGACTTCGTTCTCTGGAGGGTGAAATTACACATCTAATGCATAAGCTGCTAACATTCAGAATGTATGCATTTGGATTTGAATCAGGGCCAGATAAGGGGAATCATGGGCCTGGTGCTGAGGATTTTGGGGGCCTTTTTAGGGAAAATACATAAAAAGAAAACATTTTAATTACCATTAAAGTGTATTAACAAAACATTGGATATCTTAAATACACAGAATAAACAGGCTTTTTCACTGAACCCCAAATTACCTAAATTAGGCAAATTGGTAATTAAAATTAAACTACACATTAACTTTTCGTGTTGTATTGCTGGAAAATTTGTCTATTGTAGAATCGATCAATTACACTGCAAACACATTTTATATATAATATATAGAAAACGTAACACGGAACATTCTGCTGAGTCCTGCGACATCTGTTGTGGCTGCTGATGGGTTGAAGTTAGCAAAAATCCTGTATAATAAAATTAGTTTAGGAGGCCTTACACTTACTACCAATGTAACGGAGGTATTCATACTGACCAGCAATGTAACAGAGGTATTCTCACTGACCTGCAATGTAACGGAGGTATTCACACTGACCACCAATGTAACAGAGGTATTCACACTGACCACCAATGTAACGGAGGTATTCACACTGACCACCAATGTAACTGAGGTATTCAAACTGACCTGCAATGTAACAGAGGTATTATCACTGACCAGCAAAGTAACTGAGGTATTTTCATTGACCAGCAATGTAACTGGGGTATTCTTACTGACCAGCAATGTAACTGAGGTATTCAAACTGACCTACAATGTAACGGAGGTATTCTCATTGACCAGCAATGTAACTCTGAGGTATTCACACTGACCAGCAATGTAACTGAGTTATTCTCACTGACCAGCAATGTAACTGAGTTATTCTCACTGACCAGCAATGTAACTGAGGTATTCACACTGACCAGCAATGTAACTGAGTTATTCTCACTGACCAGCAATGTAATTGAGGTATTCACACTGACCACCAATGTAACTGAGGTATGCTGATTGACCGGCAATGTAATGGAAGTATTCTCACTGTGCAGATGAATGCCACACTCAGCTGAACCAAACCCACCTGTTTATAGCACAATATTTGATTAGCTAAATCCATCCCTGTCTATTATTACCCCCAATCCTCCAGTGAGGAGACCACCTGTGACCCTCATCACCCCTCTGCTCCCACTCTCCCCCACATCCCCTTTGCTCCCACATCTCCCCTCTGGTCCCATTTTCCTCCACATCCCCTCTGGTCCCACTCTCCCCTCTGATCCCACTGTCCTTCACATCCCCTCTGCTCCCACTCTCCCCCACATTCCCTCTACTCCCACATCTCGCCTCTGCTCCTACTCTTCCCCTCATCACCCCTCTGCTCCCACTCTCCCCCTCATCACCCCTCTGCTCCCACTCTTCCCCTCATCACCCATCTGCTCCCATTCTCCCCCTCATCACCCCTCTGCTCCCACTCTCCCCTCATCATCCCTCTGCTGTGTCTGCGTACAATCGTACCTCTTGTGTATCTCAGCTTCTGGATGGCAGCCGGGGAGATCTCCCCATTCTCCTACCTCCACAGAATACTTTTTTATTTTTTGCATGTTATCACAGACATTTCACATAATTGATGGGAGACCAACATAACCCCTCAAAGAAATACTCATATTGTCAAAACTAAACCCAGCAGTATTACTGGCTTTGTCTGCTCAGTCAGATTGTGGAAGGGTTATGAATAATGATCCAATCTGTATTGCTTTACTAGACCACAAATGCATTGCAGTAGCTGTACATCAATAGTACACACAATCTCTTTTCATCTTCTTCTTCCCCAAATATGACAGACCCTGATCACTGACATGTTACCACAGAGATACCACACAGATAAAGCAGACACTGGATGAAGAACAGCTGAAGTAAAATACCTTTCATGCGAGGAGACACTGCCAGATTCCTGGACTGTACCATACCTTCTATAATTGCGGGTAGGTGTTTGCGTATAATATTTTGCATTAAAATGCATAAATGAGTCGTTCATATGTAAATACCGTGATCCATTCATATGTAAATCTAATGGCCAGGCCTATTTTCAGTGGTGGGCTAACACCGCACGTGTTGGGCGCCGCCATCTTGGTGTATATCTAGGTATACACCAAGATGGTGGGGCCAATATCGGCGTGTGAGGTCACCTGACGCCACGCATGCATGGCGTCATGTAACGTCATGCTCCCTGCCTCCAAGATGGTGGCACGCATTCAGAGAACACGCTGGTGGCCAACATGGCCGCCGCACATTCTCAAACAAATTATTATTATTATGTGTCTGAATACAATACAGACCCCTGGCTTCATTTACATGTAGCCCGGGGTCTGTGTTCTGTTTTTTATTTTTACTTTTCTAGATGCACTTACTTGAAAAAAGGGGTCAGCATGACGACCTGACACTTTATTTTTATAGACTCTATTGTAGTTTGACATTTATTGTTTACCTTCTGTTGTTTTATTTGATAAGAATACTTCTATTGTGCCTACAAGTTTAATACCTTTGAATAAAAGTTTTATTTTTATCACACTTTTTAATATGTTTCTTTGCGGCTTAACAAAATAGGAGTCTTTAAATGGTGCATATATTGGGGGAAATGGGTGTGGTTACGGGGGCGTGGCCACTAAAGGGTGTGGCCACTGAGGGGCGCTGTAAAGCTTTCTCGCACAGGGCGCCTAAAGGCCTAAGGCCGGCCCTGGGCCTAGAGCTGGTGCTCCAAATGCCCCTATGTTAATCTGGCCATGATTCTAATGTGTATCCTGGTTGGAGTTCCCCTTTGATTCTGGAGATAGCCATAGATATTTTTTTAATTGGATAGTTTTTAAGAACTTTTTCCTATTGTACAACCCTGGTACCCCCCTATCTCAACACCTTTTCCCAATGAACATGACTCCCATTTTACATACTGTAAGTAGGAATAACGCAGGATATTGGATAACATAGGCAGTACAAGTATCTAGATAAGACAAAACCAAGCCAGATACATCAACAAAAAGAATACTGCAATACTTAGGCCTGTCATCCAGCTGTCATTACATATAGACCTCATACACAGAAATATACATGCAGTGTTGATGGCATCACTCTGTTGTCAATACTGTCTACCACCAAACCAACAGCACATATGCATGCTGAAAACTCCCTGCTGGCTGTAGAAGCCAAAGGCAAAGCTGGCCACACACTGGTAGATTTTTGTACATATGTTCGCACATAAAAAAAACTCTCGTCAGGACATTCGATAATGCCAACAGACCTTTGAAATGTCGTTCAAAATTTCATTTGATTTTAACATTTGATTTTGTAATTAATGAAGTTCCTTAAATGAAAACCACATTCACTGTTTTTTTTTTAAATTTTGTTAATTCGGGAAAAGTTCATCATATTGCTCCTGTGATATTATTCATCACTACAAACACGAAAAAACTATTCAAACGTGACGTTTTTCAAACAAAATTGTACTGGTGTTTGGCCAGCTTTACAACAACCGCTGCCAGTTTGCAGAGGTGAGAGGGATAGTGGAGCTAGCTCTCGCTCTCAATCCCCAGGTTTTCTTTTTACAGTAACCATATGATTTTGAGTTCTAATTTTTGAAGTTGGAATTGTTCCAAAGAGGAGTATTATGGGTATTACCTTTATAATTAAGAATACATACTTCATATTGGTCCATACGTTATACACTCCTGTCCAGTGGAGTGCTGGTAATTTTTGCCTGGGTGCCAAACTCAATCATGCAACCCTTGCATGATAATAACATATTTCTGTGGGCTAAAGTGTACTATACAAAGTGTGATTTGTAGGTGGGTAAATGTAGGGTGAGCCTAAAGGACATGGCTTTTTGACACGCCTTTTCACATTCTCCATGACTAGCTTTCTTTGTAGCTACCAGTCACATGGCATCTCAGAGCCACAAAGAAAGTTGGTGATGGAAGACTTCCTTCTTCCAGATGCTGATATATCAGGTCTAAATGGGGAGCAGGAAAATATATAATTCTCAAAATGGGTCACAGACTGTGGGTCCCGCTCTGAACAATGTATAAATGGTGAATTATCTCCACGCAGGGCCTCAGCCCTTACTAGTACTGGCCCTGGCCAACCTGCAGGAGTGAAATGAGGCTGTCCCTCTGTATAATAGTAGGGATTGAATCTCACTCCAGCATTAGTATTACTGCGAATGAAGTGTGGCATTTGTGCAGCTTTAAAATATAGCCACAGATTTGGAATGACAAGACCTCCATGTTCTTCAGCACTTGCAGCTTTATTAATGGTGGACATTTCTTAAAATTATGCACTCTGAAATAGCCATAGGCATTATATTAGATAATGACTGTCTGGTTCTACTGAGATTAGGCAATGAGAAAGATGTCTGTGGGGGTATCACAAAATTCACCACTGGCCTGTATTCAGACAACTGTAGGTATTAGAAATGATGACACCCGCTCCATACAATTTTAACCAACAAACCCTAGAAACTTGATCTGGTTTTTTTTTTTGTAGATCTTCAATTGGATTGTTCATTCCATTGATCAGCAGCCGTGATAATGACATGCTCCATGAGCTACAGAGTCTTGTGAATCCTTTGAGCTGGCCAAACCTAAAAGAAAAAATAATCACAATTTATAAATACTGCCCTTTGGGTCTGTTTCTATTGCCCTGCTGCCCGAGGTACACATCTATGAGATTGCTTTATTGTAATTACTGGCTGTCTCAGCCTTCTGTTCTTGAAAGCAGTTTGACTGTGCATACATGAGCGACCACTTCCTCAAGGCTTTGGGCAATCTTACATGTTTGTAGGATCAATAAAGATGTTTATGAGCCATGCAGAGGGAAAAACATCAGTCCAAAAGCCATTGCATGTCTTATCTGAAGATTAACATCTAACATCTGTAGTTAAATGTATTGTTGGCATGGCTATTACACCATTTTCTGTATTTAGATGCACTAAAAGATTAGTTAAATTAATCTGGACAAAATACAAGGGATACAAACACAGTCTGGGGTTATGCTGGACATTATATGAATGAGCCTGCTATGAATCAAGCCATAGAATAGCCATACACAGGCCAATAAATGTAACTTGAGCGCCACTTGTGTCAGGCTTTATATGGATACAATAACCAGAAAGTTACAAAATCTCTTGTGTGCAGAGATTTTCTGTTTAAATGTTTTTATCATTTTGTCAATTAGAAACAACATTTCTAGGCACATTACAAAAGGAACAAGAAAACACTTGGGTTTTTTAAAGGAGGTATCACAAACTTGCAAGGAATAAGGGATGTCCACCAGCAGTCTGTTATAAAAAAAATGCAGTAAAAAATTGACATCATAATACAGTTAGGTCCCATTCACGTGGGAACTTTTCTACATTGTTATATTCCTGGGGCAAGAACATACAGATTCTTGCGGCAGTAATCCCAGGTGTCCTGTTCAGATCCGGCCGCTGTACCCATTCATATAAATGACAGGTGACAGAGGCTGCATCTGTCATTGGCTGTAGGCATGTAATCATATATGCTAAGATTACATGCAATTTGGAATAGATGACTGTTGCCTGGTGCATCTATCCTGTGTCCAGTGACAGTCATCTATTCCAAACCATATGTAATCATATCAATCATGAATCACTAAACAATTACGTATGATTACATGCAGACTGCCTCTTTCAGACAGTCACTGGCCACTGTCATCCGGTAATTAACTTCAATGGGTGCAGCGTCCGCATCTGAACAGGGAGACCTGGCAATCATGCCGCAGGAATCTGTAGCTTCTTGTTGTAGGAATGCCAGATTGCCCTGTGTGAACTAGGTTAAAAGGTCCAGTAGTGGTACACATTGGATTAAAGTAGTATTAAACTCTCAAACTTTTTTTCAGTATTGAATTCAGATCAGACTAATATACATTGCCCAGCAAAGTATTTTTTAAAAATCTTTTGCCACTTACAGTCATCATGTTTCTGAACAGCTGCTTCCAGCTCTCTCAGCTCGGCTTTCCTGAACTTCCTGTCCAGTGCAAGATCACAAGGGACAGAACAGTCTCCAACAGCTGTCCATCTACTAGCTAAGAGAAGGGAGGCTTGCCTTGCTGTGAATTACTAGCACACACAAGGGTGACTCCATAGGCCCCGGCAACGAAAAGGAGCCACCCTGAAACAGGATATCAGGACCAGTGCTCAGGAGACCAGCTTATTCTGCAGGAAGCTAAAACCTTCAAACATCAAAGGGCAGCATCCATTGTAAGTGATTTTATCAGCATTTGTAAAAGCTTAAAAACATTTTGACTTTAATATCACTTTAAGGCTCATGTGCGACTAGTGATTAGGAAACATAATTGGCAGGCGGCTCAGAATGTGTCCGTATGGTAACGATAAATGAAAATCGCCACAGAGTAGTGATTGAGTATTAAGAATTTAATGAAGGAACAAGAAAGGAAGAGAACCAAGAGCGGGTTAGAAGAGGAAAGAAGAGGGAAAAAAAAGGAAAGGGGAGAGAAGCATGCAGAGAACCCATCACTCATGGATCATATACTGTAATCGAACACGATGGGTAGAAATGATGAGTTCTTAGCTATACCTCTGACAACAACCCAACTTCCACATCCCTGTCTCTTTAAGACATCTGAGCTATAGTTTGCTCTCACAGTTTGCAGACTGGCTGAAGCTTGAGCACTGAGCAGGACAGAGAGAGTGCAAACATCCTCTTTTTAACTGGAGCCAAACTCCGGAGGCACAAGTCGCTGTTGACAATTTATCTTTCGTTTGGATAGAAGCAGCACAGAGCCATCAAATCATACTGATTTAATACGGGTGTGTCTCCCTGGCGCAGAACACGAGGCGCTGGAAAAGAAACAAACTTGTTTGGACGCATTTTTTTACTTGCTGGGCTGTAAAAAAGAAAAAAAAAATTCTTTGATTTCTCTTTTTTTTTATGGAGCAATGAAAGCTTGATCGAGGTTCTGACTCTTACCCACTATATAGAGAACTACACACATTTGGCTGGAGTTGCAATGAATGATTGTAGGGTGTTCTCCCTATACATACCGCCCTGCAGCGGAAAACTACTGTAGTCTCCTAGATTATTCTAGACATCCAAGTTCCACATACGAATGTACAAACAAAAACTGCATTACCGCAAAGGGTTTTACAGCCTTTATGTGAAAGGAAAACGTCATGGGTAAAGGGGAACTGTTATGTACGTTCACTGAGCATTTTATGTACACCTGGACTCCAGGCAAACAGCTAAACATACAGCTGAAATACACCAATCATCCATAACATTATGACCACCCGCCTAATATTGATTAGGTCCCTCTTGCTGCCAAAACAGCCCTGACCCATCGAGGCCTGGACTCCACTAGACCTCTAAGGTATGTTGTGTTATCTGGCACCAAGCCATCAGTGGCAGATCCTTTAAGTCCTGTAAGTTGTTAGGTGCGGCCTTCATGGATCAGACTTGTTTTTCCAGCACATACCACAGACAGTGGTGTATTCTGGTTTGGGGCTGCCCTAGGCAAGGCAAAACTCGGGCACCCCCCCCCCCTAAATTTACCCCAACCCTTCCTGTTTAATACTTTTTGCGTAACCTGTCAGTCACTGGATACAGTGCACACACTGTATCCAGCTTTTGACATGTTCCGCTATTAGCGTAGCAAGAAAGCTGTGGTCTCAGGTGGGCTCTGCAGGATCTGTGGTGGGCAGAGCCCACCTCAGATCCTGCACGGCCCCCTGAGACCCTGCAGAGCCCCCCACAGATCCTGCAGAGACCCTGCAGTCTGCAGGATCTCAGGGGTGCTGTGCAGGATCTGTGGTGGGCTTTGCAGGCTGCAGAGCCCCCCAAAGGGTATTGCACAGCCCACCTGAGACTCTTTGGTGGGCTGTGCAGAATCTATGCCGCGCCCTGCCTGCACAGTTCTCCTACCTGGCACGGGAAACCCAGCCTCCACCGCTGCCTCTGTGCCCAATCGTCACATCTTCTCCGGCGGCGCCTCCCGCCTCTTCCATCGCTGTCCCAGGACTCGATGAGGACTTCTATTGGAACATCTACTCAGGCCCTGCAGATTATTTACCATATACACCCAGTTACACACCACTGCTCCCCTTCTCAGCAGAGCATTGCACCCATGTACACACCACTTTACTCATACATTGGAAAACATGACACCCAGTTACAGATCGCTGTATTGCTACCCTGCAATGTTATAGCCCACTGCACCCATACCTTGCAGAGCATAGCACCCAGTTTCGCCGGGCACATCACACCTCCTGCAGGGCCCCCCGGAGCCGGCCCCGGGCCCCGCCTCCTCCATTGCCATCTTCAAATCCCCGCCTCCTCTGTATCCACCCCGCCTCTTCCATCTCCGCCCCCGATCTCCTCTGTCTCCGCCTCCTGCCGCTCCGTTCCTGGTATCCTCTTGCTCCCCGTCCGCCGCTTCCTCCCCGTTTACATTAGGCAGCCAGGCTGCCGGTTTCGGTGCAGCCCGTCTGCCTAAATGTTTTGGAGGGCGGCATTCCTGCCTCCCTCCTGGAATCTGCCGCTCGAGGCAAACGCCTTGTTTGCCTCGCGGCAGATACGCCCCTGACCACAGATGCTTGATTGTATTGAGATCTGGAGAATTTGGAGGCCAAACCAACTTTTAACTCCTGACCACGGAAGACCGGGAACATCCCAAAAGAGCTGCAGTTTTGGAGTCACTCTGACCTAGTCGTCTAGCCATCACAATCTGGCCCTTGTCAAAGTTGCTCAAATCCTTCTACTTGCCCATTTTTTCTGCTTCCAACACATCAACTTCAGGATCAAAAAGTTCACTTGCTGCCTAATATATCTTAATGTTGTGGTTGATCAGTGTATATACAGTATATGGGAGCTGTTTGCCCTGCTGGAGGATTTGTATTTTTCTCTGCTGCAGTTGAGTAACACTTACAGGTCTTGTCCCTCCCCAACCTTGTGACGGAACCCCATAAGGAGAAACAGCAGACTGATTAACTCAGTGATCTCACTGTGAGTCTTCTCTCTCCTCCTATCAGCATGTTTCTTGTTAGCACATGAGCACTGCAGTGCAATCGATTGGCTGCTTATGCAGCTGCTGCCTCTCTCGGTCTGAGCTCTGTTGTACAGGGGATTGCCATAAGAGTCAATATATAGAGTATAGAGTCAAATTCAGATACTTACATTAAAAAAAGTGTGTTATTTAATACAGAGCTGCATTCTTTTGTGTCTTTCCTATGTGCCTGGAGTTCAGCTTTAATTTTCACATTTACAGGCTAAGGCATCTAAAGAGTAAATTGTTTTAGTATGAAAATCAGTTGTTATATCCTCACATTCCTGAGGGCATCTACAGACCTAAGACAGCGATAATAAGAAGTCACACTTTTGTTTGTCTTAGAAGAATGTTGTGAATTGTTTGTGACGCAATCCATGTAACAGACAGAAAATCAATTAGTAGGCCTGGAATATCTCTCCATCAGTACAGTATTTACAAGTTTCTATCTGTCCATTGCAAGACATTTGAACTGTCACACACAATACTTGTATAGGTTTAACACAATCTATATTATCTTGCACCACAGAAAGTATAGTTTGCGAGCTTACAATTATCTAATGAAGAAAGGAGTTTGTGGTAATGATGTTCGTATGGAAGTCTGTTTGATCCAGGAATAACCCAAAAGGTTGGCAACCAGTGTGTACAGGTGGTCATAGACAGCAGAGCTTAGTTGGCCATCTAGGCACCATCAGACCTCCTTTAGGCCATCAGAGACATAAATACAAAGGTCTGCCTGGGTGACTCTTCAGTAATGAAGTCTATCTATACTCAATAACAAAATGTAATATATTTCAGCTTACCAGTCCTTACATGCCTGCATGCGTTTTCTATTGTCACCTGGTGATCATGCCAATAGAACACTTCTTGTCTTAGGATGACAACGTTCATTCCCTGTACTTTATCTATGAATGCACAGTAAATGAAAAGAGCACGAGTAGGCAACCTTTGGCACACCGGCTGTGGTAAAACTACAAGCTCCATCATGCCTCTCGAAATCGTGTCTGTGGCTGTTAAACATATGAGATTTTTAGTTTCACTGCATCTGGAGTGGAAAAAGTTGCCTACCCCTGCCATAGACATTTGATGAGAGCTCTCAGTCTGGCCATTTTTCCCTTAACTAGGCAATTATTTAATGTCTGCTGGGTAGCACCAGAGAGTGCTGGATGACGTTCAAGAAGAGATTAATTGATGTGGCAGATTATAAATTCTTTATAATTTTTCCCTTGAGAGATATCAGTTCCTGGAACTGTCTGCAAGGAGAGAAGCCAAACTTCCCTTTTCTGCTCCAAAGCCTAAAGAAGGACACTTGTGTAACCTGAGCATTTAATTTAGGAATGAACCCCATACAGCCAACTTTGTGAGATGGTTGCATTGTGGTCTGATGTCATTGGCCAGTTTTATCCTTATTGTTTTACAATAGCCCTGATTAAGAGTATGTTCCAACAAAACAAATAGCCCAAACTACCGTAAATTAGGCTATAATACTGTGTGAGCCAGCCTAAATTCACACAGTGGGTGCCCCTGTCGGCACCCTTCCGTCCAACTTCCCTTGATCAGTTAATTGAAGTAGCCGGTTGGAAAATCTTCGGCTGAACAGGTATTCTGACAGCAGTACAATGCAAAACCGTAGTTGACTCCTCCATCCACAATCATAAGCATTGCTTGAGGAATCTGTTATATTTTCATTGTTCAGCCCGCAGCTTGAATGCATAAAATAAGACTGTGTATACCCATCATGAGATTTGGAATTGAGAAGGCATTGTGGGTTATCACATGTATAGCCCTATATAATAATGAACTGGGAAGTGTGTTTGTTTTTAATGAAGCAGTTATACAGTCACATAGTTAAGGAAGTCCTATACTGTGGAAGTTGTGCCCAGCAAAAGGTAGTAGAGGACAAGTCACCAGTATTGCCTGGCTATATGTTCCCTGCAGCCAGTGGCTGAACTACCAGGGTCGCAAAGGTCGCAGCTGCGACCGGGCCCTGGAGTTCCGCCACTTAGAGGGGGCCCAGGACAGGAGGATGGGCCCCAGAGGCGGCTCTTTAATTAGGCAAGTTAGGCGGCTGCAGCCGCCTAACTTACCTAATGTACAAGAGAGGTCAGCAGGGATGGAGCGCCGAGGGCGGGTGGTACAGGGAAATCCGCATCTGACTGCGGGTTCAGAGCGCTCCGCCCGGACGGCACTTTACTGAGACACGGCTCCGTCTCCAACCCAGCAGCGAGAGCAGGAGGGGAGAGAGAGAGAGCCGACACACAGAGCAGAGGCAGCTCCCGCGCCGAGGCTGCACTCCCCATTGCCCTGCAGACAACGGGACGATGGAACTACCGCCGGGCGGGCACTGACAGGGGAGGAGGTGGAGGACGCCCGGGCTGTAAGAAGCCCGATGCGGCAGGTAAGGGGCTGCAAGGAAAGGGCCCCCCCCCCGACCGGCCCACCTGAGACCCTGCAGAGCTTATCAGAGACAGTCTCTGTGGGCTGTGCAGGATCTATGGTGGGTTCTGTGGGGCCTCAGGTGGGTGCGTTACTATGCCCTTCTCTCTCTCTCCTGGCTGTCTCTCTTTGCTCGCCCTCCCTCCTGGCTGTCTCTCTTTGCTCGCCCTCCCTCCTGGCTGTCTCTCTTTGCTCGCCCTCCCTCCTGGCTGTCTCTCTTTGCTCGCCCTCCCTCCTGGCTGTCTCTCTTTGCTCGCCCTCCCTCCTGGCTGTCTCTCTTTGCTCGCCCTCCCTCCTGGCTGTCTCTCTTTGCTCACCCTCTCTCCTGGCTGTCTCTCTTTGCCCGCCCTCTCTCCTGGCTGTCACTCTTTGCTCGCCCTCTCTCCTGGCTGTCTCTCTTTGCTCGCCCTCTCTCCTGGCTGTCTTTCTTTGCTCGCCCTGCCTCCTGGCTGTCTCTCTTTGGCTGTCTTTCTGTCACTCTACCTCCTGGCTGTCATAATGAAAAAAAAAATTCATTATGGGTGTAAGTGGGGCCTCACATGTGAGTTTTGCCTAAGGCCTCACAAACTCTAGAGCCGCCTCTGCGTGGCCCCTAGTAACCGCTGATTACCAGGATATTTAATATCCCGGTAACCCCTAACATCATTTTTTTTTAAAACAATGTACCTACTTTTTTTCCTCTTGGTGGGGGGGGGAGGGCCCTTCACGGATTCTTGCACCGGGGCCCTGAGGTCACTAGTTACGCCACTGCCTGCAGCCAAACGGTCAGGAAGCGGATCTGAACCCAGGGCCTCTGCTGTAGCTGGCAGTGGTTCTACCTGTTGAGCCACCTTAGAACCTTGGATAGCTCCTTGCCTGATCTCCTGTAATCCTCTGTTTAACCTAGTGTCTGCTGAACTTCTTGCTCCTCCCTTGAACTTCCTATTTAAGCCATGCACTTCCTGTTTGCCAGATTATTGTGCTCCTGCCATTATCTTGCTCCTGCTCCCTCTGTGCTACAATCTAGTCATACTACTACCCGTATACCGACCTTTGGCTGCTGATTCACCAACTACTATCATCGTCTGCTGCTTCGAACCCGATACCTTTGACCTCGGCTTGTTCGCTGACTATGCTTCTGCCTGCTCCTACACTACTACCGTCTGCTTGTGTACCGAACCCGGCCTGTTATACCACTAATTTGCCTGCTGTTTCAGCTACTGGACTCCGAGCCTGATTCCAGATCGTGACACAATAATTTCCCCAGATCAACTAAACATGCTGTATTCCTCGCTGAGTCTCGGAAAGGAGCTGGCCACCTGGCTAGAACAGGGCTGTGCTTCCTCAGGACAAACCTGCCCTCCTGATTGTTAGGAACCGCATCTGAACCAAGGGCCTCTGCTGTAGCTGGCAGTGGTTCTACCTGCTGAGCCACCTTAGGACCTTGGATAGTTCCTTGCCTGGTCTCCTGTGTAATCCTCAGGTAAACCTAGTTTCTGCTGAACTTTGAACTCCTTGCTCCTCCCTTGAACTTCCTATTTAAGCCATGCCTCCACACTTCCTGTTTGCCAGATTATTGTGCTCCTGCCAGTATCTTGCTTCCTGCGCCTTCTGTGATAAAATTTGCTCATACTGCTACCTGTGTACCGACCTTTGGCTGCTAATTCACCGACTACTCTCATTGCTTTGCGCTTCATACCTGATACCTTTTAGCTTCTGGCCTTGGCTTGATCTCTGACTACACTTCTGCTTGCTCTATACTACTACTGACTTCTTGTGTACCAAACCCGGTCAGTTATACCATCAATTTGCCTGCTTTTTCAGCTACTCGACTCCGAGCCTGATCCAGATTGTGACACTGATGTTTGGTCATTTGATGACTGGTGGGAAGAATGCTGAAAAGGCAATAAGAGAGGTGGAGAAAGAGCCACAGAGTGAATGAAGCAGAAGCAGGGAGATCCTTGCAAGCACAGCTCCTTCTCCGGTGACATTATTAAATCTCATAAGACTAGCAGTGCTTTAAAAAATGTCAAACTGTATATATACAGCTATAGGGCTAAAGAACTCAAGTCACATGTCAGGTAGCACCCCATTTTCTTATAAGAGAAATGCAAGTAAAAAGGTAAGATCTTCAGGGTACTGCAAAGGCACAACTAACATTTCTACATGTTCACGATTACATGGCAAATCTTTACTTTTGAGACTAGGTCCACTTTAACCCATCTACCATAAATGTGATACTTTTTATATATATATATTTTTATTATTTATGTAAAAGTACCTCTTGATGTTTCCAGTAATAATTGTTTATTACCAACTATTTGGGAGACATGCCAGCTCTTCCCTACCATACCAACTCACCCTACCATACTCACCCCTAACATGCCATATAAACAATTTTGTGTATATAAATGTTTCTTGTCAAGGTAAAAAATGAATGTAAAGGTTTCAAAGGGAACATCTGCATTAACCTGACACGGCCGCATTAAATGTATAAATGATTTGCATAAACAATTTACATGGCCGACATTAATCCATTGTATATGCTTTGCATTATATTGCTCCTGTGTGTATATAAAATAATATATAGTGAAAAGATTGGTGGGGGTCTGGAAAGGTTTGCAAATTAAGGCATAGTTGTATACTTCATTTGCAAAAAGCTTCAACAACTGCCATAGAGATGAAGCAAGCACAGACCAGTAAGGGGAAATATCAGTCATCCAGAAAAAAGAAAGGTGACATTGTTATGCATGTAGAAAAATAATTTGAATACATACACAATGAAAACAGACAGGAACTCAAGGAGGATCTATCCAGGTGGGACATAGCATGAAAAAACCTGATTCGGTTCTAGTCTTCTACTCTGTCCAAAACAATGAAAAATGTTTGGGCTTGCCTGTTCTAGGGAAAATTATATAGTCTATATGAGGCCCACCCCTGACCCAGTTATATGCCCTTTTCCCATGCTCTTCTGCCACTCTGTTTTTCTCCGCAGTCCTAACCCTGTGTAAGCTCTGCTTTGGATGGTAGCTAAGCTTACACATAGTTGATAATGTTACCTTCTCCCTCATGCGACAATGTTCAAGCCTAGCAATTGGTTTCACATGCATCATGGGAGGAGGAGGTTCCACGCTCCCCCATAACCGCAAGCAGCGGGTATTTTGTATAAGTTTTTATTTTGTATGCATATGAATATTTCATATTTACCAGCTGCAAGAAGGAAGTGATTTTACAACTATACTTTGAAAAGGATGCAATTCAATCTGCTATGCAGAACACACAAAGCTGAATAGGTCAAAGCAGGGACACCCCCCCTTTTCACCTTGTTCATATAGTTATGTATAAAGCTTCAGGTTGTGAGCAGCTATGGCTGGGCTTTCTTATCAGTAGGCCCAGAATTCCTGACTCTGCAAATACTGTATTATATGGGTTTTTTGCCAAATGCAGGTATCACATATGTTCATAAATGTTTAAACATTGCAAGACATCACCAAGAATACACTGAATAGTGGATGTGGATGCCAGGTGTTTTCACTAGACCATTTCTCCGCACTTATTGCCCTGAATACCCAGGTCTGCCGGCTCTACCGATATCATCTGGCCATCTGATTTCCAGAAAATATCTATCATGTAAACTGGATTTTTCCAATATAATACCAGTGTTACCACATATACTTACACAGCCTAAATATATAGCGGTCACATCTTCTGACCATCTCCACCATCTCCACCATCTCATGCCCACGGTTAGCATGACTTAGGGCCTGGCTACTTAGTGTGAGTCCTTAAAGTACACATACTAGTCTTGACCAGTGGAACACAATGTAGGCACCTTGCAGTGCAAATGCCTTCAAATGTTCTCTCGAGTGGCCAGGGAGCCCTGCAATCCAAGGGGTGAGCAATATACTATGCACACTTCATTGTTTGGAGTTGGCCTCTCCTAGCAGTAAGGCTACCAGTAATAGTTATGAACCAATAAGTCGAAGTTGCAGATATGGATGGTGGCAGGTCATAGACCTAAAAAACTTATTTTGGATAGAGTAAAGAAGGATTAGAATCGTTATTTGATTTCAGTTGCTATGTCTGTGTTATGGAAATGTCCCGTAACTTCCTGTCCTAGTGCAAAAAAAGGGGTCACCAGGATAGGAATTGAGGGGAAATTACTCCAATGGCCAATAACATTTGATAGATGTTATAAATAAATGTTTTCATTGCCGTTCGTGTCTCTGTTGGAGAAGCAGTCTCTGTCCCCTTCGTAGAAAGTGAGGGAAAATGTTGCCAATAAGGACAAGGATAGTAACTGATCAGAGATTCTGGAACTTCCCTACTCTATCTTAAAATAAAAGAACACGTTTTGGCTGGAATTGAGCTTTAACACATCACACCCCATTCAACTCCTGTATTATGAGATCATGGTCCTTTATATGGCCCTGGAATTTCATTGCCATGGGCATCACTTGCTTTCCTTTGTTTTCATGCAGCAGCCCAAGCGTTTTAAGAAAATATTTTTTAAAGGAAGTTCAAAAAGTACAAAACAAAGTCGAAAATGAAATAAATATCCATACAGTTTCCAATGCTCCCCCTGTCCCCGTCCCATTACATTTCTTTTATTGAGAATAAAAGGCTCATATGCTGTTTAAATGTGTAATATTTGTGCAGAATGTTCCTTCCAAAGAGATCTCACACTTCTGCATGCTTTGAATATACAGGAGTTGTAGTGCCATCTGGTGGTTACAGGTTGTACTGTGACTTTGTATTGGTTCCCAAACTAGACACTAATGACTGTACTGTTCTTTTCCATCCAAGTTAATTAATGTATAACTGCAAACATTGAAATTATTTTGTTTTCAAGGTGTTTGAGATCTGAGCCATGAATCTGCAGGAAAATTGGCAACAACACAGTGCTGGTGCATTTTAGTAATGAACTAGGTAGAATAGGTCTGGAGTCTTGTATTCAAATACCAGCCCATAGCCAAGAGGCATTAGTATGCCGCCCTTCTGTTTACAGAGATTTCCTTCAGGTGCCTTGGTTACCTACTATAATGCAAAAATGAGTTGATAGTTATTGCCTGGCTCTAGACTGAATGAGTGGGTGCTTCTACTGTAAGCTTGGGAAACATTATGAATTACATACATGATATGGATGGCAAAGGCGCCCTGTAAATTATACTGTAAATAGGATCTTGATGCTGTATAATTATATCCTAAATAGATTTACTGACAGTGGCTTAGTAGGTAGCACTTCTGCCTTGCATCACTGGTTGTCCCCCCGGTTTGTATCCTGGTCAAGACACTATCTGCAAGGAGTTTGCATGTTTTTCTTGTGCTTGTATGGGTTTCCTCCCACAATCCAAAGAGTGTATGCATGTGAAACAGGGACCTTAGATTGTAAGCTCCTCAAGGGCAGGGACTTATGTCAATGTACAGAATGTAAAGTGCTGCATAAATTGTTGGCGCTATATAAATACCAATAATAGTATGACAAAAAAATTCTGCTTGATTTCCCTGTTCATAATAATGTCCCTATAAAATAATACCAAATCTCAATTTATGTATAATTTACCACACTGGGTCTAGGGATGGCAATTGTCTATCAGAGATGTCCCAGCCCAGGCATTCTTGTGGCCGCTCTGAATCTCAACACTCTGTGCTCACTGCTTGCCTGGACAGTGTGGTAGGGGCAGGCCTGGATTCCCCACAAGGCCACCGGGGCCCGGCCTAGGGGCCGCAGCGGTGTCCTTGTGGGGAAGTTCCGGCCATCGGGCGGTAAGTTGCCCTCTCTACATTTAGTCCTGCTTTGCACAAGCAGGACTTAATGTAGAGTGAGGCAGCTGATTGTTCGTTTACATGTGAACTCGGCGATGTTGGCGCGGCGCGGGGAGACGTATCGCGGAACCTGGTCTTGGGGCGGCAGGGAGAGTAAGTCCGGCCCTGGTTAGGGGGGAGGCAGAGAAAGATGGAAGGAGTACTCTGATTAGTCCCAGATGCTTCTTCTGGAATATAGCCCCACCAACTGGACCTAGGAAGACAGAGTGAGGATACGCGAGAGCGCTGCATGCAGAGAGCTAAAGTGTGACAGAGGGAAACGTTGTGTGTGCAGGCTGGAATCCCAGTAAGAGGGTCGCTGAGACTACTAGAGAACCCACTAAGCACTAGGGAGACCTCCAAGAGTGAGCAGAGAGTTGGGAGCTAGCAGGGGGATTGAGCACTGGACCCCCGGGAAGGTGGAGCACATGCGTGCAACTATAAGCAGTACTAGGTAAAAGGAGGACCTGCTTGTGTGCCTCTATACAAGGAGCATCTGAGCTGCCCACTGTGCTGTTGAACACTGAGCCCCTTTCCTGCAAAGTGAACATCTTGCAGGGGACAGTTCCTTCCATGGATCGTTTCCATTGCACCAGAGCGGGCATGAGGTCTACATCTTATCTTATATGTCATGGTTCATATGACATAAAACTTCAATAAATGAAGCTTTTGCTATCCTAAAAGGACTGGTGTGCTGGTGACATTTCTACAATCTACATCTTATCTGGTCCCTTGAGATGGAGATCGAGCGGCCTGCCCAGTCCATTTGCATCTATCCTACAGGAGTGACTATCGGGGGACGGACTACTAACTGGAGAACACCTTTGTTGGATTGGTGAGCCTTTTGGCCACTCTTATGTGTAATAAACGTGCTTGCTGTCTTTGGAACCTTGCTACAGCAGAGCTGTGTCCAGGACACTTTGGAAGTATTCCCTCCATAGCTCGTGGATAACAAATAGCCTCACTTTCAGGGTGAGCACTCCAATGTGAGTCTAAGGACTCCATTGCCGGCAGACTCTTTAATGATTCCAATGGCTAGTGGCTAGACAAGGCTTTTACACAGTAGTTAGGTTACATTGTTATCTTAAATTAATAATGGTAGTTACTTTATTTACAGCTGTTACAGTTGTGTTAAAGCCGTTCCCCTTTTCTCTAGTGTGTTCTGGAAAGGCGGTTTCAAAAGCAGCTAGGGAAATGAATGGTATTTACTTATAATTGTTCCAGTAACATATATCCTGTCATCATTACAACTGTTCAAAAAGTACTTCCCTTTTAGGGCTTCCAATTACAGTTTCAACAAAGCCTTTTTGTATCACTCCTGGTGTGTAGGTGAGTTCCTGGGTCCATTTAGGACGGGTCACCACTGGGGACAAAAGAAGGGACCAACAATCCAGCAGCTCCTTAGGGAGTCAGTGTTACACACGTATCGAGAAAATGTAGCAAAATGCTTTTATTGGTATATTTAAGAAACCAAAAGGGTACAAACAAGAGAATTTTATTATTAGGGCTTACCCACACTATAATATAATGGTGTCACCATTCCACCCATTTTGCTAACAATGCAATACCTGAAGAACCTATAAAATCATCAGCATGCAGGATTCCTATACTAGGTTGTCATTAACTCTTTTCTTAGGCTATTAGATGACCTGGGACATTTATTTAAATGACACCCGGGAGTACTGTCAATCTATTTACTTCTACTACTTACTTACTTTTCTTCAGAATGGATTTCAGTGACCTTCGTACTACCTAATTTAGCCAACATTCGGTCTTATAAGAAACAAGACCTTGACAGAAGTCACATTCAAGATCAGAAACCATATGTATAAAAAATATATACTTTATTTTGTGAAAAATACACAAAATGCATAATCCCATAACCGCACCTCCAGCTTCCTCCGGTTAAAAATTTGACAACATTGTCTTTATACCGACACACATTCATACAACACCCCTTTTTCCACCTAATTGGCTCTGTATGATCATTCTTAATGTTGATAGCAGGGGCGTAACTACATATCACAGGGCCCCATAGCAAAATTTTGTAAGGCCCCCCCCCCCACAAAGTAGCCCCCCCCCCACAAAATACCCCCCACCAAAAAAACCCACAAAAAGAAAAATAATAATGCCATTGACTCAAGTGATCATATACACAAAGTCTCCTTGCATTCTGGGGTGAAAGGGGGCACGACAGTGTCATTCATGTCAATTGAATTCCAGACACCCCCTGCCCGCAAAAAATAATGCAGGCAGTGGCGTCACAAGGAGTTACCCCCCACAAAAAAAACCCACAAAAAGAAAAATAATAATGCCATTGACTCAGTGATCACATACACAAAGTCTCCTTGCATTCTGGGGTGAAAGGGGGCGCTGCAGTGCCATTCATGTCAATTGAATTCCAGACACCCCCCTGCCCGCAAAAAAATAGTACATGCAGTGGTGTCACAAGGAGGGTGCGGCCCGCACCTGGATGCCACCATTGGACTGACGGTCATTTTGGTGTCGCCCCTTATGAAATGTCGGGCACTCGTTCTTGGACTGAGAGCCCGACAGTGTCAGGAGAGAGGAGGGGACCCGGCGGCATAACGTATCCTGCCGGGTGAACGTCCCCTCCTCTATCTGTCGGCGTCCATCACCAAGATGGCCACTGCGCATGTGCGACACCGGGTGACACCCAGCCTCACAACGCCACTGAGTGCATGCAGGGGACGGGGGGGATGGTGTAGGTATTGGCAGTGCTATTCATGTCATTGGCTTCACCAGAATGCATGGTAATACAATGTCCTGCATTCAGGTGTAGTGCAATCACAAAACATGTGCATACACTCAGTGGCGTTGCGAGGCTGGGTGTCACCCGGGGTCGCACATGCACAGTGGTCTTTTTGACACCTGCCTGACGTCACAGCCGACTCCACCCAGTTGTTATTTATTGGCCGGGACCTACGAGAAGACTCTGGCAGGTGCCGGCCAATAGGAAACAGGATGTGCGTCGTTTTTTTTTTTCTTTAAAATATTTTACATTTTTAAAAAAGTTTTCTACATTTTTCTCATTTATTTACTTTTTTTCTATTCTGCTCGCTACCATGGAGGTACTGAGCAGAATAGCCAACCAGAATGCCGCTTGCGGCATTTGGCTATTTACTTATTGTGAGCTTACTTATAGAGTGAGCTGCCGGAGTTTCGGCTTAGCCGATCCAGATGTTGGATCAGCTGAGTCAAACTCCTTCTGCACTTCGGGTCAGCCAAGTATGTTCGGCTGAGCGAAGGCAGCCGATGTACGGCTGATTTTAGCCGAGGTACGGCTGAAATCAGCCCTACAAGGCTGAAGTGAATAGCCGAACAGCGTTAAGCTCACTTCGGCTCTGTTATTCAGTCGGTGAATAACCCCCATATAGTTTGCGCACGTATATAACGCTATATGTGAAACAACTGCACGGATTTCACTCATTTGCAGCTATTATATAGCCACAAAGGTGCATAATCCGCTGGATTATTGCACTTGCACTATTTTGGGGGCCGTGCGGTTTCGTACCGTGCGGTCCCACAACAGTCTGGACAAAGCACATAAAAGTGCATTGTTTTTTCTGTTTAGAGCGGCTCTGCTCGTATTCGGACAGCCGCTCCAGTGTGAACGGAGCTTTAACCCACGCAAACCCCAAAATACTGCAAGCGCAATAATCCGTCTGATTCCACACGTTCGCGGCTATATAATGGTCGCAAACGAGCGGAATCCGTGCAGTTCAAATATAGCATTGCGGGCCGCACCCCCCTTGTGACGCCACTGCTGTAATGCCTTCCTTATAGGGATGCACCAATACCAATATTAGTATCGGTGCCGATGCCGAGTATTTGGGCAAGTACTGATACTCGCCCAAATGCTCCGATGCCTAGCCAGATACTTCCAGTATCAGGAAGCCGGGCAGCGAGTCATTACACGCTGCCCGGCTGCCTGATTGGCCGGGAACCCGGCTCCATGCTCCCTCGTCACCAGTGACGAGGGAGCATGAAGCAGGCTTCCTGGCCAATCAGGAAGCCGGCGCCATGTAATGACTCGCTGCCCGGCTTCTTGATTGGTTGGGAAGCTGGCCAATCAGGAAGCCGGGCGCCGTGCTTTCCGATTGGCCGGGGCTAATCGGGAAGCCAGGTGGCGAATCTTTACACGCCACCCGGCTTCCCGGCTAATGAGGAAGCCAGGTGGCACTGGCAAATCATTACACGCCACCTGGGTTCCTTAAAGGGACTTCAGGTATCGGTATTTGGTATCGGCGAGTACCGGAAAAAAAATAACAGTACTTGTACTCGATACTGAAATACCGGTATCAGTGCATCCTTACTTCCTTATATTGTAAAGCGATGTGCAAACTGTTGGCGCTATATAAATTCTGTATAATAATTATACCCTGATCTGACATAATTGGTGTGGGAATTCCTGCCTTCCTACTGAGTTCATGGAACATGGTTAAGCTCTCCTAGGTCGGCACCCACAGTTTCAGAGGCGGGAGAGTTTCACGCAGGCTTTGAGCAATGATCTTTCTACATGTCTATTGCACATGTGACCTACTTTAATGTTCTCCCAACTTGACTCGAAGAGGTTTAATATAGACGCCATCTGTGACCCAATGCTTTGCCTCTTGTTTACTTTGTCCTAATATTATCCACATACCCCTGTTTGTTGGCAAGGTGGCCAAACATCTGTTGGTTGGCAGACAGGCAGCTGAAGCTGAACTTTAGGCAAACAGCCAAATACACATATGAAAGGTATATATGGGATATACTGTACCAAACCATTTGCAATTCTCTCCAGCTCTGTGATTCAGGCACCATTGCCAAACAACATATCCAGAGACATATTTCTAAAAGTCAGTGTGTTTTGAGCACTACATGAACATTATATGACCAAATGTTTGTTGATATCTGATCATCACACCTTCTATATGGCCACCATATGTGGACATCGTCCCAAATTACTGAGTTCAGGTGTTTCCTATGAAGGCTACTGTCAATGCTACAGCATGCAAAGACATATTATACAATTGTATGTTTCCAACACTATGGCAACAGTTTGGAGAAAGCACTCTTCTGTTCCAACATGACTTTGCCACTGCACACAAAGTAAGCGCCATAAAGACATGGTTTGGCCATTTGGTGTGGAGGAACTGGAGTGACTTGCACAGAGCTCCAACTTCAACCCTTCTAAACACCTTTAGGATGAACTGGAATGCTAGTTACATACTATATCTTCTTGTCCAACATCAGTACCTGACTACACTAATGATATTTTGGCTGAATGAACACAAATGACCCATTGCACACTCCAAAATCTGACTGTTATGGAGATCATAGCAACATTGGAGAGCAAGGACCCCTGTGCAGCTCTTTTCTCCAAACGGCTGCATAAACTAGTGACAACACTGCAGGGATTTTCCCTTTGGCTTTTATAGATGGACTTCTTTCTTCAAACGGTCACACCAACCTAACTTAGTAAGTTCTTCCTTTCTCCTGAAGAAGCCCCTATATTGGGCACGAAACGCATTGAGGTACACTGGCACCCCTTGATACCGTGACAGCAGACAATATCGCATTTTTTGGACTCTATATGGTCTTTGGATAGGTTATCAATATTGTTGGTATCTTTATAAGGGAGGTCTTGATTGTATGCCACAACATGAAGGAAGAATCGCTGTTTTAAGTGTTTTATTATGCACAATCAAATTTTCTTTGATATATTTTGTATAAATAAAGATGTAATCTTAACCTACTTTTGTGCTATAGTAGTGGTGTTTCTGATACCTTATATGCCCTTATCTTTGCTGCATTATTATACATTTCCTCTTTGGGTGCGGTATCGCCTTTGCTTCATATTTGTCCCCAGTCTATATATAGCATTTCAAAATCTTATGGTGGCTGTTATTGCTACAAATTAGGGGCAACTCCATATTAATGCCCATGGCTATAGAATGGGATATCCCTCAAGCTCATATAGTTGTGATGGTGAGGTGTCCCAAGATCTTTAGCCATATAGTGTAAAAATAAAGGCTCCTACTGGAACTTTATGGAATACCTGATAATCTGGGAACCCCTGAAATAATTCTAAGAACCAATCTGAGGTAATAGTAGACAAGTTGTGCACCCCTTTACAAAACTTTTGTAGTTTGTAGAAAAATCATACTAATTAACCTTTATACACTTATAGACTCCAAACATCCCTAACACAGGCCAGACAAAATAGCCAGATTACCAATTTGGGCCTGAGTGGGTCCTTTCCAACCAGTTAGTTGTTATGTTCAACGACGTGTCCTTCTTCCAGTCTGTATAAATCAACCCCATGTCCTTTCAAATGAAAATACAAACTTTACAACCAGCATTGTCAACTCCACATTGTATAAAGTAAGTAGACAGAAGTACATAATCTGATAAAATTCTGTCTGGAATTCACCAGGCCTTTCCCACCACACTTCAACATGTCAAAACACTGCTACTCTTACACTGCACAGGCATGCGATCAGGCAGGGACAGGGAAACACAACACTACACTTGGACTTTGTCAAGAAATGTTTTGCTCAGTCAAATAAATTGAAATACAAAATCTCTGTGTTATGATTTTGCTTATATACCAATACAAGAATAGCTGCATGGTTTTTAAAGGGAAGGGATTCCAGTGCATAGAGGAAATGCAGCATACACATTACCAATCTGCAAAGAAGACCTGTCTAATGGGTTTCTAGCTCTAAAAAGGGTTAAGTGCTCATTTTTTTCTAGGTAAAATAAGTTATACTCACCCAAACAATGGAGCCAGCTGGCTGCTACTCTGGCCCCTGAAGCCTGTCCCCCTCTCCGCATAAATGGTATGTCCCTCGACGTACTCACGTCCTATATACTGAGGGGAATTTATCGAAACGGCAGCAGGCAAAATCTGGAGCAGCTGTGCATGGCAACCAATCAGCATCTACCTTTCATTTTCATATCTTAACTGAACAAACTGAAGAGAGACGCTGATTGGTTGCCATGCAAAGCTGCTCCAGATGTGTCTGCTCCAGTTTTGATAAATTACCCCCACTGTATATAGAAGGTGATAACTCAAAGATCCTTACACCCCTACAGCAAAGGGGGAGAGCGGCCCAGGGGACCAGGCTAAGAACAAGCCGGCTCCAAGGATTAGGTGAGTATAACTCTTTTTTTATAGCACATAGACAAAAAATAGTACTTAACCCTTGCAGTGAGGGGGTAGCCCCACTACAAGGGTTAAGAACACTTTTGCTCAGAGTTCTGCTTTAAATTAATTCAAAATTAACTTTCCTGGTTGTTACTGTCAAGGTCCAGGCATAGCAAAACAGCGAGAGCCGTTTCATGTGCATGCATCAATGCAAACAATGAATTGACTCCTCTCCTTCCCTCTCCGTTCTGTATTCCTTTGTGCAAAATCTTAGTTAGAGAGAGAGTCCGAAAGCAATCACATAATGCTTTCCTGAGAAATTCAATAATGCTCTGTAAGTTTACTGTCATGTGTCACATTTTTTGTTAAATAAAGATTTAATTAAAAAAATCACAAAAAAGTACTATCATGGCCCTAGAGATGCCTACTGTCAAGCTCTTTCGCTAGGGGAATATTCTAATAAATTGTTGCAGCATTATACTAGGTCATAAGACTTGACTGCCTTTAGGCGATCCCTAAAGACTCATCTCTTCAGGGAAGCCTATCCCACCTCAACCTAACCATTGAACCATTCAACCCCACACAGCTACCTTCTCATGTATCACTAGCCCCTCCCTTTTAGATAGTAAGCCCTCAGGGGCAGGGCCCTCCTTACCATCTTGTCTCGAATTGTGATTGTAATGTCTTCCTTATATTGTAAACCGCTGCGCAAACTGTTGGTGTTATATAAATTCTGTATTATGATAATAATAATAATAATATTTGTCTCTTAAATCTCATATGGGCTTTGACATGTTAATGTCTTTTTAAATTCTGCAGCATTTTTTTAAAATAATACCTGGTGATCCTGCTTTAAAGGTCCTTGTTTAGCAATTTCCCGTTATAGGGTGACAACGCTCTGTTCTTGATTCACAATTGGTTATTTACAAAAGGGTGAAGAGTTTGGAGAAGGCAGGAGAAGTGAACAGTCTAGGACAACATAGCTGAACTGGAAAGTGAGGTGAATTGGAGAATTTCTCCAAATCAGCTATTTTGTCCTAGATTGCTCACTTCTCCTGCCTTCTCCAAACTCTTCACCCTTTTGTTAATAACCCTGTGAGACTACAAATGCCCGTTTCAACACAGAATAAACAGGCATAGTCCATTGTTGACATGTCACCATCAGCAAACCTGCTCTGAGACATGTCATGCAGCCATGCAGTATTGTTTTGTAAGCATTTCATTTCAAAGTGCCAATTGTTTATGAAACATGGTGCTTTAGCAGACATAATGTCAATCATTTAGACTTTACATCTACTCTATGGTGCTTCCAAGTAGATCTAGTTGTTTTAGACAAGAGATTCAGAAGTGTTTTGCAAGCCTATAATGCAACAGGACACACTAATTGAAATCACTGAGCTGAAAAATTGCTTGGATTTTTCTTGAGAAATATCTGATATAGTGCTGCCATCTAATGGCATAAAAAGCACATGGCTATAAACATTTGGAATGATCATGCCTCGGCTAAAGCCCGTGACACACTGCATGCAAAGCCATGCAGAGCAAAGCTGTGAGGGCAAGCGTTCGCATGCAGTGTGTGAGCTGAGCGCAGCCAGAAGAAAGACTGCATCTTCAGCCAATTGGCTTGCACATAACAACCGAAAGGACTTTGCATCCTGGCGCAGCCACGATTCGTCACCTTCTCTTTCCCGATCCTATTGTTGTAATTAAAGTGACACTAAACTCCGGAGGTAAAGCTTAAAAATGTATCCTAAGTACCTTAAAGGAGAACTATGAGGTGAGTGCTTTTCACTCATCCTCATAGTTTTAGCCGACCTGTGACAATGAAACTGTCACAGGTCGGCTCAGTAGATCGGGAAGTGAGCGAACACATACCGGCGTTCGCTCACTTCTCGATCCTGTCACGGCAGAGAGCCATGACGGGGAAGGGACTGGATTCCCCGCTACGATCCTCCAGCGCTGACTGGCGGAACGGACGGGGGAGGGGGCAGGTACAGCTGGCTCTGCCTCTAGATAGGCAGAGCCAGCTGTCACTCACGCAGCTGGGCGGATCCAGACATAATTGTCGGATCCGTTTCAGCTGCGGCGTCTCAGTATACCGCGAGCTGCAGCTCGCGGTATACTGAGCTTTGGGTAACAGGAGGACGCTAGTTTGTGTCCTCCCGTTACCCTTCGGAGAACTATGGTGAAAAGCCCTAACCCCACAGTTTTCCTTTAACTATAAACAAACATGTATGTTATTTGTGTATCAATCGGCTGTAGATCCTCCAATCATCTCTGAATTGGTGCTGACACTGTCCTTCCTTCTGGAGGGGGGCTACTTTTGTTCCCCATGGTCCCTGTGTGTGTTATAAAGTAGTCACAGCTCCAAGCTCGCTCCTGTGATGGACTATAATCTCACATTTACATTACTAATTTGTATTGAGATTGTAGTCTATCACAGGAGCGAGCTTGGAGCGGTGACTACTTTACAACACACAGGCAAGGGAAAAGACCTGATTTTTTTTTTTACTGCACTTTAGTAAAATATACCGGTCTTATACCTCCCCTAGTCCTGTGACTGGACAGTGAAAGGAGAAGTAGCAGACTGAAGAGCTCATCCTTAGCCACTGAGCTTATCAAAAACTTGTAGAATTGGAAATTCTGTAGAAATTTCGCTTTTAACGTTTGATTTTTTAAATTAAATTCTATTGGTGTATAGACAGGTTAACTGTATTGTCTCCCTTTATTTTGTAAAGCGCTGTGCAAACTGTTGGTGCTATATAAATCCTATCCTGTATAATAGTAATAATAACTTGATGATATCTGGCTTGCTGAAACACTGTATCATAAACAAAAAGGTTTTTTTTTCCATTTCTTTATTAATGTTTTCACCTTTTTTATCCTTTGTTGCATCTTCATGCTCCTAATCTCCTCCAGTTTTTTTCAGCCACTTCCTGTCTACATTCATTTGCTCCACTGTCATCTGCAAATCATTGCTCCACTGCAATTAGTGACAACAGTGGACCATACCTGCCCCATTTGTTTCAGCACAACCACTTGTAGTCTCCCTCAGTGGCACATGTGATAGGGTGGCATTGCAGGGTCTTGCCTAAGCAATGGCCTTTGTGGCAAGTTCTTAGACATGCTTCAAATGAATGCTGCAGATGAAACAGACTGAAAAGTTTTGGAACTGCATTAAGTGCCCGTTCACACCTTCACGTTCTGTCAACGCGTGCAAAATGTGCACATTGACACACGTTCACAGAATGTGTCCAAAATGTGCAACGTGCATGCAGTGCCATTACTTTTTCCCGTGCAACAATGCAAAAAATGTGGCACACCTGTACCAGAATCTGCTACATAAGCTACTTCCCCAGCGTTTGTTGCACGATGGGCACCCATTGGAACATGTGGCAAACATGGGGAGAAATGCACACGCACGAACGCAAAATGTGTTCACGGAACGTAAAGGTGTGAACGGGGACTAGCATGTTAAATATTATACGCGATTTTAGTGGTTAGGTTGATATACAGTTAAACATTCCTTTACTGTAGAATAGTATATCATTTTTGTAATTATGTTTTGAATATTTCTATACATTGTCATGCATCATGTTTCTCTTTCCAATCAATGTGCAATGAAAACATAATTACACCCTTCAACCACAACCTACACCTGGCTTCACCTTCCCTGTATTAGTCATGTTGTCTGGGTTTGCAGCGTTGTGGAATACAAGTCCCATGGTTGCCATGGCAGGACACTACAATGTGTGTTAACACCAGATTATTCAAGTTATATCTTGTTGATGTTCTTTGTTCTGTATCACTTTAATAATATCTCACCTCCAACGCTTCTCCTATAATTACAGTATATGTGTCAAGCTGTACGAAATATCCACTCCAAAGCAAAAAAAACCCACTCAGAACACTCTGTGTAGGAGGAAATTGTTCATTTGGGTTATCTAGACAAAGAGATGTTGTACTGAACTGTGGAATTGATTTTGGCGAGGGCAAGCCTAGAAACTCAAAATATAACAAAAATTATCAAGCGTATGTATTGCAAAACTTTTTACATTTTGCACAGGGGTCCTGAGGACCCTTTCCTCCTGGAAGAAAGTGATAGGAAATCCAAAATTTTACAGCTGTCACTGAAACAGAAGGTGTTGGGAAATATTCAGTGGGGAAATCTGGTGAAAACTGTCTAAAAGGGGATTTCCACTGGCTTTGGAGGGATCTCCTCTTACTTCCTGTTGTGTCTATAATAGACCGCCGAACGGCTAGAACCCCTGCCAGCTTTTTATTCCTGCAAGCTAAACAAGAACAGTAAAAGCACCAATCAATGTTTAACTAGCCTTTTAAAGAAGGATGCATATGAAAGGATTTTGCACATTGCAAACACAAAAATGTCCCAGTATACTTACCAGCTAGCCTGCAATAAAAACCAAATTACACTGTTTAACAATTTGCACAACATTTGCCAAATATATGGAAACCACACTGCCTCGTCTATTTGGCGGATAGGAAATATATGGAAGCCACACTGCCTTGTCTAGTTGGCGGACAGGAAATATATGGAAGCCTCGTCTAGTTGGCAGACAGGAAATATATGGAAAACACACTGCCTCGTCTAGTTGGCGGACAGGAAATATACGGAAGCCACACTGCCTCGTCTAGTTGGCGGACAGGAAATATAAGCAAGCCACACTGCCTCGTCTAGTTGATGGACAGGAAATATATGGAAGCCACACTGCCTCGTCTAGTTGGCGGACAGGAAATATATGGAAGCCACACTGTGTGTTGTGTAATCAGGTTGTGGCAAGCTTAATGCATGTCAAAACTGATTGTAAGAGCATACCAAATTGTTAAGTAGCTGCCTAAAAAGCCCAGGACACAGAATAGTGAGACACTGTGAGTAACAGACAGGTATGAGGCACTGTGTTTAAAACTGATGTGTGGGGTGCGGTGTGTATCAGAGAGCTATGTGGCACTGCATGTAAGAGATAGGGAGACATTATAATTTTTCTTTTTTCATATTTTATTTTTCTTTATTTTTTATGAACTTTTTATTTTTTTTATATTTATCCTCAATCTCTTTTTCTGGAGCCCTTGTTATAAATGAACAGGAATCCTCTATGCTGAGTGTTCCTGTTCATTCATAACATGAGAAGATTGTGTGTTTACTATAACCACAATCATGAATGAACAGGAGGTGGTGTAGATCACTTCCCATTCATTCATAATTGAGGATATAGTAAACATACCATGTCCTCAATTATTTACAAACACTCAGCGATCACTGATCACTGAGGGGTCTATTCACTAAACTGCTGAAGGATCTAGCCGCAGCTTCGGCTGATCCTCTGGCTAGCTTCGGCCCCAGGACCTCTTCGGTTCAGTAGAACCGAAGGGCTGCTGTACCGGCTATTCACTATGGCCTGTACAGCTCCCGAATTCGGGCGAGCGGCTCAGGCGAGCCGAAGGAATATGCTTCGGCTCGACTGAGCCGAGGTGAAAGCCGAAGCTGGCCGAACGGCCGGCCATTTGCCGGCCGACAGCCTGCTATTGACTGCTGTGCGGAGACAGCCGTCATCTCACGGATGGCTCCGGCCACTTGCACAGACAGATCAGCGTCCCTGGTTACTAGGTAACCAGGGACGCTGATCTCCAGATAGCCAACTCTCCCGGATGCTCCAGGAGTCTCCAGCTATTACATAGCTGGTTGCCGTCAGAATAATAATTTTTTTTAAACACCGTAGGAATGCACAGCTACTGTCACAGTTCAGCTGCAGACTTACAGCTGAGCTGTTACTTGTAGTTCTACAGGTATATACATATCTCTTACCCCTGGTTCTGCAGGCATGCAGGGCTGTGCTGGTGCTTGTAGTCCTCCAGACATGTGCTCTGAACCTGACTCACTCTTGCACCTGTCTGCAAGCTTTAGGCGTCGGCCAACCTCTCCAGCTGTTTCTTATGCAGCTTCTCGGCCAATCAGTGCAGTCTGCTTGTGGCGAATCCTGTGGATCCTCCCTCTTCCTGTCTGTATTTAAACCCAGGGCAGCGAACAGCATGTGGCCTGAGCAACGCTTTCCTAAGCAAGTTGCTGAGTCCCCCATTTGTGATTTACCCTGAATTCCTGGAAGTTTTCCTGTGTACTGAACCTTTGGCTTGTCCTTGGATTGGCTGAGTCGAACTCCTTCTGCACTTCGGGTCGGCTGAACATGCAGAGCATGTTCGGCCGACCCGAAGCCACCCGATGTATGGCTGATTTCAGCCGATATACGGCTGAAATCAGCCGTACCAGCCTGAGGTGAATAGCCGAACAGCGTTCGGTTCACTTCGCTTTGGGTCGGTCATTCACTCGGCTGCCTACGGCAGCTTAGTGATTAGACTCCTAGCTAGCTGTCACTGCTAGCTCCGCCCAATCATTTTCTATTTTATTTTTTCTACTCTTAACTTTTTTTCTATTCTGCTCGGTACCACAGAGGCACCGAGCAAAATAGCCGAGCCGAATGCAGCAGGAGGTTTCAGATGTTGGATCGGCTGAGTTGAACTCCTTCTGCACTTCAGGTTGGCCGAACATGCTGGGCATGTTCGGTCGACCCAGAGCCACACGAAGCAAGCCGATGTACGGCTGAAATCAGCCGTACAAGCCTGACGTGAATAGCCGTACAGCGTTCGGCTCACTTCACTTCGGGTCGGTTGTTCACTCGGCTGCCTACGGCAGCTTAGTGAATAGACCCCTGAGGGTTTGTACCGCCCTCCTTCCTGACAGCTGTCACAGGAGGCTGAGCGAGCTCAGCCTCCTGTGACAGCACTGGCTGTCTCTTCCCACTCTGCTCTCCTCTGATCTGTGACAGGAGGCTGAGCGGTGCGAGGAGGAGAGACGCCAGCCGCTCACAGTGCTCTCCTCCCGCACCGCTCGGTCTCCTGTCAGTTTCTCTCCTCCCCGCTGGGACACAGAGCAGCACCCAGCGGGGAGGAGAGAAAGAACAGAAGCACTTCTGTATCGGCCAGAAAATGGCACTTTCGGCATTATGTCAAAAGTGCCATTTTCGGCCGATATGAATCATCCATCGATATATCGGTGCATCCCTAATTATTAGTATAATATTGCACTGCAGAAAACAGTGGATTGCTCTCATAATGGTGAGATAATGACAGTTATAGTGACACTAAATTGAGGAGTAAAATCTTAAAAATACATTCAAGTACCTTATTAACAAAAATATAGCTTATTTGTGTATCACTCGGCTGTAGATCCTTACACTGTCCATCCTTCTGGAGGGGGGCTACTTTTATCCCCCATGGTCCCTGTGTGTGTTCTAAAGAAGTCACCACTCCAAGCTCACTCCTGTCATGGACTACAATCTCATGTTTAGTTTACTAAATATCTTATTTGTGTATCACTCGACTGTAGAGCCTCAAATCAAAGACATGCTGGAAAGTTAATTGGCTTCTGTCTAAATTGGCCCTATGTGTGTGTATGTATGCATGTGAGGTAGGGACCTTAGATTGTAAGCTCCTTGGGGCCAGGGACTGATGTGAATATGCAACTGTGCAAATTGCTGCGTAAATTGTGAGCGCTCTATAAATACCAATAATAATACAAATAAATCCTTCCTACTGGAGGGTGGCTACTTTTGTTCCCAATGGTCCCTGTGTGTGTTGTAAAGTAGCCACCGCTCCAAGCTCACTCCTGTGATGGACTTCAATCTCATGTTTAGTTTACCAATTTGTATTGATATTGTAGTCCATCACAGGAGTGAGTTTGGGGCGATTGCTACTTTACAACACACACAGGGACCATGGGGAACAAAAGTAGCCACCCTCCAGAAGGAAGGACAGTGTCAGCGCCAATTCAGAGATGATTTGAGGATCTACAGCCGAGTGATACACAAATAAGATACATTTTTGTTAATATTTAAGGTACTTGAATGCATTTTTAAGGTTTAATGAGTTTAGTGTCACTTTACCAAGGACTGTATAACGGATCAATTTAAACCTTAGTGGTGTAGGTCTTTTATTTAGGGAAATTGTGCAGAAAGCCAAAGTCTCAGTGAGCATAGTTTTCTATGCCATTGAAACTGCAGGAAACTCTGGCATGCATAGGTCTGGCAGACCCAAAGTCACAACAGAAGCAGAAACAATTTTCTGAAAATCAACACATGTTCAGCTGTTGTATATGCAGAAGGCGGCTACTGTCATCAGTCAGAAATTTAGATGACATTCTGTTAAAACAATCTCCAATTTTGTATTTGTTCTTTTACTTTTCACTTGTTCTGTGCTTTATTTCAGAGTACATCGAGACATAAAACTGTGTAGAAGTCAGTAAAAAAAACTGGAAAATGGTGCTGTTCTAAAATCCTTTGACCTGTAATATGAATAATAATAATAGTTATTATTATTAAAGATATACCGTATTTTACCCAAAAGGCGGGGGGAAATGTGTGTGCGTCTTATGGAGCGAATCCCTAGTTTTTTGTATATTTAGTCCTGCTAAAGCAGAGCTAAACGTACAATGGAAGCCGCTGCTCGTTTAATACAAGTGATCTATTGCGCCCCTAGCCCCCCCCCGCCGTGGTTTTCGGGTCCCCCGCTCCTCTGACGGGACAGGAGCTCACCATGGAGCTCCTAGAGCAGACAAAGACCATCCGTTCTTCATCTGCTCTGTGTGATCACTGAGACCGTGGCGCGGTAGTCACAGCGCCACCTGTCTCAGCCGTCACTTACTGCAGCTCCTGTCACAGAAACTGTGACAGAAGCTGCCTGCGTCCTATGTACCGGTGCGCCTTATGGAGCGCAAAATACGGTAAATACTTTTCAGGATCTATAAATAAAATATACCACACCATGGCCTTTTATAACCTGGGCACCTTCACTACCAGAATGCACATTTATAGTCTGATCATTTAACCTTCCCTATTGTGCAATTCACATCTCATACTCTTTTTTTAAAGTAAGCATTCTCAGAAGGGATTTGTCATCTGGACAGGCTCCAGCTTGATTTATGACTCATTCTGCTATTTAGCACAGTAAGTTTGGTTTCACATATTCTTCTAGTTCATGTTTCAGTCAGCCTGCTTGCTTGCTTACTTTATATAAAAACAGAGCAATCAGGTCAGCTATGGCTCCGTTCACACCTAAGCATCAACATTTTAAGGTTTTTTTTCATGCGTTTAAAAAAATATATTTTTAAGCATTTTCCAAAGTGTTTTTTTCACGCGTTTTCAGCTTGTGCTGGCCTCCATTTTGTTTTTTTGCATGTACAAAAAAAGAACGCAACAAAGTGGTTCAAAAAGGCTAGAAAATATCTGCGACGCACATTTACAGGCATTCCCATTGATGTATTTGAGGCCAAAAGTAGCTCATGTAGTTTTTCTAGCGACAGGCGGTTTGTTACCGGTGCCAGGATGCTCAAATGTGAACAGGTGCCATTGAAATAGGTCAAATAAATCTTTCGCCTTTTACAAAAGATTTCTGTGGAGAGGAACAACTATGAGTTTCAACGTACCAGCCTGAAGTGAATAGCCGAACAGCGTTCGGCTCACTTTGCTTTAGGTCGGTCATTCACTCGGCTGCCTACGGCAGCTTAGTGATTAGACCCCTATGTGACTATTACATAGTAATCGCATGTTCGGAAACTTCTCTGATTGGTTACTGATCAATATTGGGGACTTGAGCTGTCAGTGACACCCGGAATTGAAAGCCACCTGCCGCACAAAGTAAGGGCTGGTGTCTCTCATGGAGGGGACAATAGTGTATCCCCAGTACAGGGGATCCCGCTGGGGAATGTTGATACACAGATTGCAAGTGCTAAAGTTTTAAACAACATGCTGAACATTTCTTTAAAGGTTCTTCTTAATGAAAAAGCGGGGGGGGATGCTATTTATTGTCATGGGTTGGACAAAGGAGATATCACGTAACTGGTAGAGAACCGAGTACTGCAGAGGCCTCCTTTGCAACTCTTGTCCCGCACAACTGAGTGGTGGCAGGGAGTGAGAGGACAGAGAGCAGCAGCATCTATCTATACTAACTTCTACAACATATTCTATGCCCCATTGGGGCGGCACACTCTTTGAACATTGTTCTAGGTGTGATAAACACGTGTACCTTGGCACATAATCCTCAATTACTCTGGCAGATGTCACAATAGCCTCACTCAACATCTGCCTTATTGACTTATCAGGCACATTTGGTATTTGATTTACTATACGGGGGGGGTCACCAGTGGATCTGGTATGGCTGGGCATAAAAGCACAATCATTCTGACATGTTGGCTCCGATAATTTATTGTGCTATGTGTCATCCTGGTAATTAATCCAGCAATATAACATATGGTAGTAGAATTAACTTTAAATGTGAAAAGATAGTGAAGTATCTTCCAAACAGAGTGACTCCTAATTTAGGGCTAATTCTGTGAAAATTAATATTTATAGATTTCAGTCGTCACTTTCAATGTACTTATTCATATAACATACTGCTATCTGTAACAGTGCCGATACTTTTATTTAAATTTTTCAAATTTTAATATTTTATTTTTTTAGAAACTTTTTCATTTTTTTAAATTAATTTTTATTTATTAATTTTTTACTTTACTTTTAGGGGCTTCGGGGAAATTTTGGGGGTCTAAACAGACCCCTGATATTTCCCTTTTAAAAATAGAAAAAGAGATTGAGGACACAGAGTAAAACATCAGTGTACAGATGGCTAGTTCCTAAGCAGTGGAACTCTGACAAGGCTCCAGTGCAACATGATTTCCTTTCAAGGATTTGTAAAGTTGGTAGGATGGAGGATCTTGCTGCTAGAATTAGAAGCACGGAGGAACAGGTTCTTGAGGTTTGGTTACCCTGGGACTCATCCCCTTTTGCTTGGCCCTCAGATAACTCCTTAGCTTTATAAACATTGCTATGTTTTCTTCCTGAACATCTTAGAACAAAGTTGTGTCAGTTATGCTAATGTTTGTTAAATTTAATTACATTCTTCATTGGAAAATCTATCTCAGAGAAGACATTATACGGGTTATATAATCACAAGTGCTGTAATTTGCTTATAAACTATGACTAAAATATACGTATTTCTGTTTTATATACTAGTGACATCGTTATTACACACATACAGTGCCTCAAATAAACGTGTCAACGTGGTAAACTTATTGAAACTGTTGTTCAGAGGTCCGATGTCGTGAGTGATCTTTCCTTAGTAACTAGGCCACATGTACTACCATGTTCTTTCATTTCATTTACATAGGCGTTCTCTAATGTGTGTAAGCCTCCCCTCCCCCATGCCTGATGGCAGCACCTGCTCAGAGAAATATTGATCAGACAAGATAGATTTTTTTTTAGCTGAACATTACTGCTCAACCCCCCC
>NW_017306284.1:1935625-1983224 GCF_000935625.1 Nanorana parkeri | reverse complement strand
TGACGGACCCTCCCCCCTTTTAGTCCATAGGCACAAACGTGAATCGTCCAATGCAAACTTACATGTACAACGATCATATGCAAAAATAATTGTTCTATGTCTGGATCAGGCATGCACTGCCGCCTGCTGTCTGTCTGTTGACACTTTCAGGGACCTATTTGTCTTAAATGGAGGACAATAGATTAGCAGAGTGCGAGCCAGATGCACGCAGGAAACATTGCAGAGGTTAAAGCTCATCTCCTGCCAAGTAATGTATTTTCTTCTTTTAATAGTGGGAAAGCGTAACTTCCTATTGCAGGTTTTCTTTGCTGCCTGTGATCTCTCCTTTCTGTCCCTTGGAAATGTAATCTCATTCATAAGATCATCTTTTCTCCCCTTCCTCCATCGTCAAAGGAAGGGGAGGGCTCTCCAATGAAAACACTAGCAGCGTTTACCTTTGTGGTCACTGTGATTGGCCATCACAAAGATCGCGAAGCAAACTCTGATTGGCTCTGTGCATTTCTCCTGCGATGTGCGCTGTGTACTGACAATGCGATCGCAGACATTGTGCACACAAGTAGTAAACAGAGCCCCGTAGTAAAAGAAGTATCACGGCAGCCACCATGGTATTTGTTTATGGTAGTAAATCGCTGGCAGGGCGCACACAGACGGGCACTGCATTTTTTTTTCAGCCCTGACCACAACAGATCCGTAGAATCAAAACAGAAAAACCTGCATCCTTCGTCAGTAATTTCTGCGTGCACGCATCCAAACAGAATGGGGGGAATTTCTAAAAACTGGAGCAGAGGAATCTGGAGCAGTTGCCTATGGCAACCAATCTGCTTCTCTCTTCAGTTGGTTCAGTTAAGGTCTGAAAATGAAAGGTGGATGCTGATTGGTTGCCGTGCACAGCTGCTCCAGATGTTGTCTGCCCCAGTTTTGATAAGTTCCCTTCAATGTATAGAAATGTCACCAGCACACCAATGATTCAATGAAGAGAGAAAGTCCATTTATTGAAGGAACATCGCCATTCAAAAACTAGCGCTTTCAGGGCCACACAGGGTCCCCTTCATCAGGCTCAGAATGCGCTAGTTTTTGAATTGTGATGTTCCTTCAATAAATGGACTTTCACGTTCTTCATTGAATAATTGCTGTGCTGGTGACATTTCTATACATTCAGGGGGGAATTTATCAAAACTGGAGCAGAGAGAATCTGGAGCAGTTGCCCATGGCAACCAATCAGCGTGTCTCTTCAGTTTGCTCAGGTAAGATTTGAAAATGAGACCGGTTGCAGTGCAAATCTGCTCCAGATTTTGTCTGCTCCAGTTTTGATAAATTCCCCCCTCAGTTTTTTCACGGTGCCATCCATCCGTGGTCGCTTCAAGCACCCACCTGTATATCAGGTATCTCTATCCGGTAAGGAGTGCAACAAGATACTTGTTCTACACGCATCCAAACGCATGCACATGCATACATATGAGCAAGAATACTGGAAGAAGAGTTTTGTGGCTCTGTACATTAAGGGCTTGTTCACACGACGTCCGGATTCTGTCCGGACCAGATCAGTGCGCTCCTGCACCCAAAATGCATCCCTATGTGTTTTATGGGCTACAGTTCTCACGAGCGCAGTCCGTTCCGGTCCGGACAGAAAAAATACTGCATGTCACATTTTGTCCAGTCCGGAAACGGTCCGGAAATGCACAAACGTGTCAAAAACGCAACGAAAACGCACTGCAGCTAACATACTGACAGCTCCACTCCAACCAAAAAAAAATGTTTTTTCAATTGTAAACTGGAGACACCGCGTCTCCAGATCTGGACCAGAAAAAAAGCCCTTAGGATCCATCCGCATCTATATTTTAGGTGCGATTAAGGGTTCCTGTGTCAGTAACTTGAAATTTCCTGCAGCATGAAACCCTAATTTGGCGTCTACTAGCGGCAGCTGTCACCCATACAGCTTAATGATTGGGTGACTGCCGCTGCATTTGAAAGCGGCAGGACGCTGACACACCACGTGTGATATGATTACATGCAGTTAGGAATTGATCACTATCCCCGGACGCATCGATCGATATGATTACTTGCAGTTAGGAATCAGTCTCCCTAGACGCATCGATCGATATCGATCACTAACCCCGGACGCATTGATCGATATGTTTTTTTTTTCAGCCCTGACCACAACAGATCCGTAGAATCAAAACAGAAAAACCTGCATCCTTCGTCAGTAATTTCTGCGTGCACGCATCCAAACAGAATGGGGGGAATTTCTAAAAACTGGAGCAGAGGAATCTGGAGCAGTTGCCTATGGCAACCAATCTGCTTCTCTCTTCAGTTGGTTCAGTTAAGGTCTGAAAATGAAAGGTGGATGCTGATTGGTTGCCGTGCACAGCTGCTCCAGATGTTGTCTGCCCCAGTTTTGATAAGTTCCCTTCAATGTATAGAAATGTCACCAGCACACCAATGATTCAATGAAGAGAGAAAGTCCATTTATTGAAGGAACATCGCCATTCAAAAACTAGCGCTTTCAGGGCCACACAGGGTCCCCTTCATCAGGCTCAGAATGCGCTAGTTTTTGAATTGTGATGTTCCTTCAATAAATGGACTTTCACGTTCTTCATTGAATAATTGCTGTGCTGGTGACATTTCTATACATTCAGGGGGGAATTTATCAAAACTGGAGCAGAGAGAATCTGGAGCAGTTGCCCATGGCAACCAATCAGCGTGTCTCTTCAGTTTGCTCAGGTAAGATTTGAAAATGAGACCGGTTGCAGTGCAAATCTGCTCCAGATTTTGTCTGCTCCAGTTTTGATAAATTCCCCCCTCAGTTTTTTCACGGTGCCATCCATCCGTGGTCGCTTCAAGCACCCACCTGTATATCAGGTATCTCTATCCGGTAAGGAGTGCAACAAGATACTTGTTCTACACGCATCCAAACGCATGCACATGCATACATATGAGCAAGAATACTGGAAGAAGAGTTTTGTGGCTCTGTACATTAAGGGCTTGTTCACACGACGTCCGGATTCTGTCCGGACCAGATCAGTGCGCTCCTGCACCCAAAATGCATCCCTATGTGTTTTATGGGCTACAGTTCTCACGAGCGCAGTCCGTTCCGGTCCGGACAGAAAAAATACTGCATGTCACATTTTGTCCAGTCCGGAAACGGTCCGGAAATGCACAAACGTGTCAAAAACGCAACGAAAACGCACTGCAGCTAACATACTGACAGCTCCACTCCAACCAAAAAAAAATGTTTTTTCAATTGTAAACTGGAGACACCGCGTCTCCAGATCTGGACCAGAAAAAAAGCCCTTAGGATCCATCCGCATCTATATTTTAGGTGCGATTAAGGGTTCCTGTGTCAGTAACTTGAAATTTCCTGCAGCATGAAACCCTAATTTGGCGTCTACTAGCGGCAGCTGTCACCCATACAGCTTAATGATTGGGTGACTGCCGCTGCATTTGAAAGCGGCAGGACGCTGACACACCACGTGTGATATGATTACATGCAGTTAGGAATTGATCACTATCCCCGGACGCATCGATCGATATGATTACTTGCAGTTAGGAATCAGTCTCCCTAGACGCATCGATCGATATCGATCACTAACCCCGGACGCATTGATCGATATGATTACATGCAGTTAGGAATCAGTCTCCCTAGACGCATCGATCGATATCGATCACTATCCCCGGACGCATCGATCGATATGATTACATGCAGTTAGGAATCAGTCTCCCTAGACGCATCAGTCTCGATATCGATCACTATCGATATGATTACATGCAGTTAGGAATCAGTCTCCCTAGACGCATCGATCGATATCGATCATTATCCCCGGACGCATCGATCGATATGATTACACGCAGTTAGGAATCAGTCTCCCTAGACGCATCGATCGATATCGATCACTAACCCCGGATGCATCGATCGATATGATTACATGCAGTTAGGAATCAGTCTCCCTAGACCAACGGTTCTCAACCTGTGGATCGGGACCCCTTCAGGGGTCGAATGATAATTTGCCATGGGTCGCCGGGAGTCTCCCGCTATTAGATAGCGGCTCCCGGCCGCCCGGGAGAGAAACACTTTCTCCCGGAACGGTTTAATCTGCTCGAGCAGAGTAAACCTCATTTTTTTGGGGTTTTTTTTTCTGACATCGGAGCCCCGGCCGCCGTAAGTCAGAAAAAAATAAATAAATCAGCATTGGAATGCATAGCTACATTCCTATTGGCTATTTCACTTTGCAATAGCAAACTAGCTATTGCACCCGCCCACTGCTGCTGTCAATCAGCAGAGGGGGACCTGCAGTTCTCCATCAGGTCCCCATCTAGTGATTATCATCATCATTATTAATAATAAAAGCTGACACCCTCGGCTTGTGTTATATGGTTTGCCATTTTAGCTGTTACGCCAGTGGTTCTCATCCTGTGGGTCGCTGTGTGATATCTGCTGTGCTAGGTGAGAGTCCTCCTCAGCCCTCTCCTAGCGCAGCAGTATCAGTTCCCCCCGCAACGCCGCCAGATGTCGCTGCAGCAGCCGCGTCAACCCTAAATTTTACCGTTGGGGGTCACCACAACTTGCCAAATGTTACCAAGGGGTCCCGGCCCTAGAAAGGTTGAGAACCACTGCCCTAGACGCATCGATCGATATCGATCACTATCCCCGGATGCATCGCTCGATATTATTATTATTATTATTACATAGTATTTATATAGCGCCAACAGTTTGCGCAGCGCTTTACAAAATATGATTACATGCAGTTAGGAATCAGTCTCCCTAGACGCATCGATCGATATCGACCACTTTCCCCGGATGCATTGATCGATATGCTTACATGCAGTTAGGAATCACTCTCCCCAGACGCACGATTGATGCATCCATTGATAGTGATCGATTCCTAAACACATGAAATCGTATCACATGCGGTGTGCAGGCGTTTACATGCAGCCACAGTCACCCGATCATTCATTTGTATGGGTGACAGCTGCCGCTTGTAAATGGCAGATTACAGATTCCTGCTGCAGGAAATCACAAGATTCTGATGCAGGAATCCCTAATCACACCTGAAATATAGGTGTGAATGGAGCCTTAAGCGTCTGCACATGCGTTATCGAAGGCATTTTACTGGCCATTAGATGCTTTCTTTTTATTTTTACACAGGATCCGTCTGCCAGACTCGGCCAAGAAGCACTATTGCTCAGTCAGGGTCATGTGTCAGTTCCTGTTTACACATAGCAATGCATAAATGCCTGCAAACGCTCAATTTTTGCCGCCGTCGTGGCATTAGCCCATTCAATTAACAGACTGCCGCACACAAGACAATTTCAGAAAAGTATCTCATGCAGCATTTTCAGATGCAACCATTTGGCGCTTGCGTCCATGCGCATTTTGCCAGCCATATTTGGATTGCTATTAACAACTAAGGTCCCATTCATGCTTGCACATGGTGGGGATGCACATTCCGTTCTCGCACATTTGTGTGCTGCGCGTTCTTATTGATTTGAATGGGTTTATATGCACGGTCATGTACTATTTTGCGCCATGTGCTTTTGTTGCGCATTTTTACAAGCACAAATGTGCACCTTGCTGGCTTCATTTGGGGTGCCATGAAGAATAATTGTCATGGTTTGCGCAGGTGTGAACGGGGCCTAATGACACCCTGCAAACGGGTTGCACGTTTTGAGCGCATTCCTGCAAATGCCAAGGTGTGAACGGGGACTAAAGACCATTGCAAAGTGTATAAAAGGGACTCAATGAATGTGGTCTCCCTTCAGCTCTCGTCCCTCGCCAGGTCGCCGTGAGGTGACCGTACCCGGGAGCACGCGAGGACACCAAACCCCTGCCAATGCCGCAGAAGCCCCAGCCAGCCTAATCCGAATAGCCACGCCCTTCCCAACCTCCTTACATCACGGCTCGGCTCTTCTATTGGTCCGCGGTACTTGTCAGGATGAATCGATGTAGCCCCGCCCACCTGCGTGTTCCCCTGGATACCGCCGTGTGCAGCGCGACTGCGCAGTGTGCTGTTTGAGGCCCGGGGGAGGGGCCAGTGGAGGCGCAGGTCCGGATACAAGCGGTTCAGCCGCCCGCCGCCGCCTCCTGTGTTCCCAGCTGCTGTAGCAGAGAGTCAGCTGTGCACCGTCCTACCGGCCCGCCGGAGCCTGCCTGGCAGAGAGGTGAGCTGGGGGCTGTTAGCAGACAGGGTCCCGTGACTGTGAGGGGAAGTCGGGAGGGTGGAAGCACCAACATATGGTATGGAGGGTTCTTCCTTCACACCGCCATGCGCTGCACTGTAGCCGTGTGTCTTTCTATGTTACCCGCCTGGCAGCGATTGTAATTCATATGTGGAGCCGCAGCTCGGACCCAATCACTTCTTAGGACTGTTAACGTAATACAATGAAAACACTTCCAGTCCTCCAATGTATAGCTGCTGCTGTGAGTCCGGAGCCTGCAATGTTCTGCTGTGTGTGGTAACAAGGGACGGATATGACTGGGGAGCTTCCTGGCTGTGTGCAGACTGTTCTAGATCCAGAGTGACTGAGCACAGACTGGACCCAATGTGACTGCAGCTGGATCATCCGAGAGCTACATGATCCCCGATAGGAGAGCGAGAGAGCTACATGATTTGGGAGATCGAGAGGGCTACGTGATCCCCCGATGGGAGATCGAGAGGGCTACGTGATCCCCCGATGGGAGATCGAGAGGGCTACGTGATCCCTCGATGGGAGAGCGAGAGGGCTACGTGATCCCTCGATGGGAGAGCGAGAGAGAGGGCTACTTGATCCCACGATGGGAGAGCGAGAGAGAGGGCTACTTGATCCCACGATGGGAGAGCGAGAGAGAGGGCTACTTGATCCCACGATGGGAGAGAGAGAGGGCTACTTGATCCCACGATGGGAGAGCGAGAGAGCTACGTGATCCCCCGATAGGAGAGGGAGCTGCAGGATCACCGCTAGGAGAGAGTACACATAAAGACGGACTACAATCTCATGTTTAGTTTACTAATTTGTATTGAGATTGTAGTCCATCACAGGAGCGAGCTTGGAGCGGTGAGTACTTTACAACACACACAGGGACCATGGGGAACAAAATTTAGCCACCCTCCAGAAGGAAGGACAGTGTCAGCACCAATTCAGAGATGGTTTGATGATCTACAGCCGAGTGATACACAAATAAGATACATTATTGTTAATAGTTAATGGCCGATCTCCACTTACCTTGGTGTTGTCGGCGGGCAGCGGCGTTGATCATGTCGGCGGGCAGCGGCGAATCGGGCAGCTCACCGGGATGAGAGGGCCAGACACATGTCCTCAGCGTGGCGTAAGCGGCGTCGCGTGAGCGGGTATACCGGCGTAGGCGCGAGCGGCTTAAACGACGTGGGCGTGGCGTAAGCAGCGGGCGTAAGTGGCGTAAACGGCGGGCGTAAGCAGCGGCGAGCGGGAAATTTGAATTTTAGCCGACGAATCGACGATGGAAAACGTTGACAACGTTTTCCATCGTCGATTTTAATCGACTTAATCGAATAACTGTTGCAGCTCTACTTGAATGCATTTTTAAGATTTAACTCCTAAGTTGAGTGTCACTTTCAAGCCCTCAGATATCTGGTGTCACAGCTGATCACATGTGCAGCACCATGGCAGCTGCAGTCCACATGGAGGCCAAGATGGCACCTTCCATGGCTGTGAGGGACAGGAGGGTGTATTTCCACTGGAAGGATCGTATTTTTGCTGCCTATATAATGTGTTTCAGCGTGGTGGGAGATCTTAACCCGGGCCTGTCGCAAGCAATGCTTGAATCCACTTCATCACTTTCATGTGTTGTAGGGGGGTATTGATGGTCTCCAACTAGGTTTGGGCCTCATTCATACTGACAATCCTGCGTTTATTTTTTCTAAACACGGGAGAAATGATCAGGTCAGTTTATCCTCTAAAGGTGCACTTAGATGCGTTTACTGTTTCTAAATGGACACACAGAATTAACGTGGTTTTTTTGTTTTTGTTTTTTTATGCAGGTAAACGCAGATACTGACTGATACCATTGAAAATCAATGACATGCATTTAGAAATGTGCTCTAAACGCAGATCTGACACTGGCAGCGTGAATGAGGCCTTGCATACAAAGAGTCTATGTAGTACAGGGGTGAACAAATTTAATACGGAATTCAGGAGCCAGTCTGCCCAATCCAGCAGCCAGCAGAATCTTTCTTGGGAGCCAGCTCCATTGACCAGAGAACCTCAAAAGTTAAGCGCCAGTTGTAATTTTTAAGGAGCATTGGCGACCCGGCTCCTGGGATTGGTCCGGCCCTGATGTGGTAGCAGATTTGTTCAATTTGCTTGTTATACAACCACTATGGGGCGTGTTATGAAAGCTGCTTCCACATGATGAACTTTTCAGCTGACTTTATTCAACCTTCAGAATCTGAACAGACCAGAACAGCTCTTCCCCGAGTCATCTGATGATGTCCTTGCTAACCCCAGATGGGCTGCACCCTGGTTAGATCTGAGGGCCCCTCCACCCTAGATGGGACAGATGTCCTTCCCACTATGAAAGTAAACACATTGGGGGGTATTTATCAATACTGGAGCAGAAGACTCTGGAGCGGTTGCCTACGGCAACCAATCAGCTTCTCTATTCAGCTTGTTTTAGTTACGCTTTGAAAATGAGAGAAGCTGATTGGTTGCCATGGACAACTGCTCCAGGTTTGTCTGCTCCATCTTTAGTGAATTTCCTGGAATTCATAAATGTTGTCATAGGCGCTTATTAGAAGTCTGTCTCCCGTCGGAGCAACTTGCTTCAGTTTCATGTAAATGTCGGTAATGTGAATCGGTTGCAGAATCGCCACAGGGCTTGTTCACACCATGTCAGGACCAGATCTGCAAATGCGGTGCAATGTGTTTTGATGCGTTTTTTATGCTTTACAGTGCGGTTTTTTTAGCTTAAAATGCGCTTTCATGTGCAGTCCAGTGCCTTTTGATGTGTTTCCAGACCAGAAAAAATAGTGCATGCAGCATTTTTTTTCTTTTCCCCCCTCAAAAGGACTGTGCTGGTGTGAACAGAGCCCAGAAGCACCATTGGGATGCATTTCAGGTGCAGACAAAAACTGTTTTGGTCCGGGCATTGTGTGAACAAGCCCTCATGTCCCTGTAACACCATGTCCGGACCAGAAATGCATGAATTTCTGCAAATGCGGTGCGTTTGTGATGCGTTCCAGTGTGTGTTTTTTTTTGGGGTGGGGGTCATGTAATTATGCAAATTAATCTCTTCCTGCTCCATGTCATAGCTTCTGTTGCGTTCCAGTGCGGTGTGTTTGGTGCATTCCAGTGCAGGAAAAATGTGGCATGCAGCATTTTTTTACTGCACTGGATGGACTGGTGTGAACAGAGCCCAAAAATCACATACAAATGCATTGGGATGCATTCTTGGTGCGGAAGAAAAATGTAACGTACAGCATCTGATCTGGACATGGTGCGAATGGGCCCTCAGACAAAAGTTTGTCTGCAACATGATACTTACACGTGTGACACAATTTACTCCAACATGAGGTCTTATCCACCTCCCACTTTCCTTTCCGCCGATATGGCGATATGTGTCACAGATATAGCACCAGAATGTAGAAGTCTTGCACGTGAGAACGACCTGAATTTGTTGCACGCGTCAGAAATGGCCAGAAAACTGTCACACGGCTTTTGTGAATTTGGTGCCGGGCTTTCGAATTCTGACAACGCCAGAAAAGGTGTCCCAACTGCTTTATTATGTGGCCCCCGTTGTGTAATGTGTGTCATAGTTTGTACCTCGTATGTTAAGGTTTACATCGTGTGTGTTGTGTAGGATGTACACTGTTGGAATATCAGAATGTCCGTTCAACTTTCTAATCGTAGATGTCGTGAAATTGAGATCAATTTCGACCGCAGTGCCGAAAAAAGTTTGACGGAGGGCGTCCGCTCCAGAAAAATTTTCCATCAGTGAATGTGGTTTTTGTTCAGGGAACTCCATTCATTCCAAAATCCAATGTGAAATGAAAACAAAGCTCAAACAACATTTTGAAGGACAATTGCCGAGCCTCTGATGGTTTTATTGAACGTTCCAGCGGGATTTTTAAATCTTTTCGATCCCCCCGCGTATTCCCTACTTTTTACTGTGTTTTACCAGCTCGCTGTTGAGTTTTGAATTCTTTTTATGCGGTGCAGTGTGTTCTATTGCAGTGTTCATCTTTAATCCCCATGCGTGTTTTTGAAGCTTGTTCTGTTGTCTGCAAGGTGATGTTCCTAATATTTCTACCCTGATCCAGGATGGAGAATGTCTTCTTCTAAATGGTAATCTGTTGTCGCTTTTAGTTCGGAGGACTTTGCAGGGAGGTTTGCCTTTCTTTGCCCCTTTTTAGGATTGCACCCCGTGCTTTCCTTTTTCTTTCTAGTAGCTGCTCTGTTCCTCCCATTGACAGACTAACTGGTTTGTTACATAAGCAGTGTGTGATGCCGATTGTGTAAGTTTGTTATATAGACCTCTGAGCACCGAGGGACACGGCAATCTTTTCATATGCATGATAGAACGTGAAGGTGAATGCCTTTCATTATAACTGGACTGGAAGAGTTTGTGGTTTAGTGAGCGATTCGTTCCGTTGTATTTATCTGCTTTTCATTATGGAGTACGGATTGTGTGGTAACGGAGCACTCGTCGCTTTCATTGCCACTTTGCTGTATTGCTCTAAGGGATTTTTTTATTGGCTTGTATGATGAATTCATGGTTTGTGTGAAATGTATCGGCCTGATGAGTAAAAAAATCTTATCTTTGTTCATTACCCTCTGGGTTTTGTGCGCTGGCGGCTGATTCATTCTAGAAGCTCTGTGGCTGCCGGTGATGGAGCAGCTGGTGACTTTAGCGCAGCCTGCGATAGGCCGAACAGCTGCAGTCGTTTGACATCTCCGTGCGCGGAAATATGACATTTGCTTGTTTCACTTTTTCTGGCTCGAGACTTTTTTTTCATCGGAGGGTTTTTGAAGTTTTCCGTCCTGTTTTTATCTGCCCATTCTGTATCATTTGTATTGAATATAACCAGTGCTGTATTAATTCCGCTCACATCCAAGTGTGTGAGATATATTACTACCTTTCTCTCTAGAATATAAATATGTGATCTCGTTGTATTGTGTGATGTAAACTTTCATCTTTAGTTTCTGTGAATCATCCATTATATTTTTCATGTCTAAAATGGGACCCTATTGTTAAAATAACATCCTCTGCCCCCCCCATGCTGGTTTCAGATGAATCTGTGCTTTGTTCAAGCAGACTCACTTTAAGGCCCCCCTCATCAGTACCATATACCTCCCTTTCTTTAACCCCCCCACCGGGCTTCAATCAGCCACAGAGTGAAAGGAAAGCCCTGTGTAAACTAAAGCAGGACATACACTGTTAAGATTTTGGCTGGGGTTGGGGGTGCTCTATACATGAATACCATGAATGGAGGAATCTGTTTGGCTGGTAAGCTGAGCAGAAGAAATTCATGTGCATGCCCACACGGACATGCTCATCTGAACGGCTTGCATGCCCATGCAGAAGCCTGGTGCTGGGAGGCAAGATACAGCGCGTAATTGCATGCAGCTGCCTGTACATCCCTATGGAAGGACGCAGTTACGTGCAGACCTAAACCTGCATAACCGTACAGCTCCGGGTGTACGTAGACTGTCTGCAGGGATGTTCAGCTTGGCGTGCAGCTGCGACATCTTATGCGAATGTACAGGCGACAATGCTCAATGACATGCTGCACCCGTCTGTCCCAGGAGCTGCTGTAATTGTGCGTGCCGGCCTGTACACCTCTGAGAGGATGTGGCTGCATGCAGCTACACGCCGACCTGTACATGCGTGCAGACAGTCTGGGGGGTGATGGCTGTAGAGCTAAAGCAGGGCGCGCACACAGCGAACGTTGAAAGTTTAAATCTGGGGTTGGTCCTATGGCCTCGACAGACAATCATTAGATCAACTTTTGCCAAAATGACATGTTGGAAAATCTTCAGCCGAACATTGCTTGCAGCCAATGAGCGGCAATCCCCGTTGGGATATTCTGCCGGGGCTGTTGTCAGAATACAATGTGCACAGTGGTAGATCAGCCTGGAAGGCTTAACAACAAAAATATAACTGCTGTGTACCCACCTTAACATTAAATGATTTGCTTGACCACATCACTTAAGCTGGTCATACACTGCTTGAACATCGACTGAGCCCCGCTAACTGCCGAAATGCTGTGTGTGACCCCCCAACACCCCTGTGTTTTTCAATCAGGAGCCAGGGTGAAAACTGTTGGACAAACAGTGATTGCAGCCAATCAGCACCAGGCTCTGTTAAGGTATTCCGACAGTGGCAGGTGCTGGCTGTCAAAATAAAATGCCTGTAGAGGGGTTCCTCCACCCACAAATGCTGAATGTATTACCTGTCTTGGAAAGCGACTGTTTCTGGATAGGGATAAAAACATTTAGATTACAGTGGTGTTTTAAAGAACATTTTCAGCTGACAACTATTACACTTATTCACAAAAGGGTGAAGATTTTGGAGAAGGGAACAATCTAGGACAACAGCTGAACTGGAGAATTTTTCCAAATCGGCTATGTTGTTCTAGAGCAGTGGTCTAAAACTTGTCTTGAATTGTATTGTGATTGTAATGCCTTCCTTATATTGTAAATCGCTACGCAAACTGTTAGCGCTATATAAATCCTGTATAATATTAATTAGGCATTCCTACCGCAGGAAAAAGCAAGTTCCTGATGCAGGAATCCCTAATTGCATGCGAAGATACAGGTGTGGATAGAGCCCAATTCACTTCCCCCTACACATAAAAAATATACTACACCCCTCCCCCATACACACACAACAAAAACCTACCCCTACGCTTACCTTTTTGCAGGGAGGAGGCTGAGTGGAGGCACGATCCCTGGTGATTGATTGGTAAGGTCTGCTGCAGACCTTACTATCAGTCCGAGTGGCGGCACAGAAGCAGCTCTGCGTAGACTGTGTAGCTGCTCCCCCAAGTCAGGTACGCAGTCCATGACCGCGTACCTGACTTGTGAGCTGGCTGCCGGCCGGTACTTTGAGACCACAGTCCTAGATTGTTCACGTCTGCCTTCTCCAAACTCTTAACCCCTTTTGTTAATGACCCTGACCATTTTCTCAGAACTTTTATTTTTGTGTTGGTGTTTCTTGGGGCTGAAATCTCCAGTTGGACTTCACATGTAGATCCACCTATTGCTGAAATCTGGTACTGTGACATGACATACAATATACTGTGTTGCTTGGTGTCTGGTGTGTGTTTAGAGCACGGACTGAGGGTCCCCAATCATGTGCGCAGTTTTTCCCCCACTTGTGACTTGTTCAGCTGCCCTGCGTGCATCCACCCGACTATACATTTTGCTCTCGGCATATCTTGGGTGGTGTAAGAAGTCAGCAGGTGTTCATGACTTGCACACCCTCGTCCTCACTTTCCAGTAAATAGGTTTTGGTGCATCTGCTGTGGTGTGGAGATTTCTCAGCTTCTGGTAAACGAAACTGTTTAACATTTGCAGATATGGCTCGAGGACATCAGAAGATTCAATCGCAGCAGAAAAATGCCAAGAAACAAGCCGAACAGAAGAAGAAACAAGGACATGATCAGAAAGCCGCAGCTAAAGCAGCTCTAGTATACACCTGCCTCGTTTGTCGGGTAAGCCTTTAATCCTCGGCACTGATCTGGCAGAACAATTTGCTGGCATGAAGCAGGCAGCGACTGCTTGTGTCTAACCTCATTTTCATATCGCTTATTATTGTGCTTTTAAAGGAGAACTATGGGGTTAGGGCTTTTCCCCATAGTTTTCCTTAGGGTAACGGGAGGACACAAACTAGCGTCCTGTCACCCTAGGCTCAGTATACCGCGAGCAACAGCTCGCGGTATACTGAGACGCTGAAGCGGATCTCGACAATTATGTCTGGATCCGCCCAGCTGTGTGACTGACAGCTGGCTCTGCCTATCTAGAGGCAGAGCCAGCTGTACCTGCCCCCTCCCCCGTCCGTTCCACCAGTCAGCGCTGGTGGTGAGAGGGGAATCCAGCCCCTCCCCTGTCACGGCAGAGAGCCGTGACAGGATCGAGAAGTGAGCGAACGCCGGTATGTGTTCGCTCACTTCCCGATCTACTGAGCCGACCTGTGACAGTCTCATACTTGTTTGGAAATCAGTTGAGTAGTGGGAATGCAAACGTTCTCTTTCACTATACGGAGTGCTTTCAGTGCTTAGTATATACACAACATAAACAGTGTGATTGTGCCAGGATGGGGCTCGGTGACAATTGCAGTGTGCCTAGAACAAGACAGCCTGGCTCTGTCTTCTGCATTTGTTTTGACTCTTCCAGAGCACATCCTTTTCTATTCAAGGACCAGAGAAACAACCAGCATGGTTCAGCATAACATCACATGGCTGCTTCATACTCGGTGGATGTGGTGGGATTCTGTCATTAGAAGTCAGATTGGATCATATTCTGCATAATAAAACCATAGAATGTATGATCTCTATGTGCATTGTTTGCCTCTGACCTAAAGGTGGCTGCAGACTGTTGTATGTGCATGTTCAATCTGACCATCCTATGATCTTTTTCAAATCGACACCTTTTTATAGTGAGGGCCTGTGTAAACAACCTGTTCGATTCCTATCCAGGTAGGACCTGTCACTGCTTCCCAGCCAATCGGGAAGCAGTTTATGGGCAGTGACTCGTGGCCCAGCTTGCTGATTGGCTGGGAAGCTGGCTTCCCAGCTAATGGGCATCGAACCAGCCAATCAGGAAGCCGGGCAGCGAGTAATGGCCCGGCTTTATGCTGATTTGCCGGGAAGCCTTATTGGCTGGGATGCCGGCTCCGTGCTACTGGAAGTACCGGTATCGGTACTCGATACCGAAAAACCTATATCGGTGCATCCCTAATTCAAGGTTGCCCAACACGACACATTGTAAAGGAGAACTATGGGGTACATTTTTTTTTTAGCCTTTTTCATTTCCTTATGCAGACACTCGGGGCACATCCTATCGGAGTTTATTCATGTCAAGTCACACGTCTCCTCCGAACACTTGCACATCCATCCCACACTTTTGTTCACATACTGTATATACTAATGACTCATGTCACAAAGCATTCTTAGCATTAAAGTGAGTTCCCCACCCAAACGTTACATAGCATGCAGCACATTACACTGGGATGAAACATGTGAGTGACGGCACGTTTTTGTTTCCTATGGCTGCTAAACTAGTTTGTTGAGTTGCATTTAACCACTTGAGTACCAACCCTGTATATACCCCTTCATTATCGAGTATTTTGTTTTCAGTGCTGTGATAGTTTGACAATTACTCCATTAAGCAACATTTTTATGACCCAGCTTTTTTTTTCTGGGGTAGTTTTTAAGACATCTTGGTAGAAGACAATGATAAGCTTCCCAGGGGATCTGCACTTCGTCAAATCTGTGCAGTTTTCAAATATAATGCAAATTTGTTTTACGGTGCTGTCTGTAGCTCAACCCCAGGCTAAAGCCCAATTTAGGGGTGTTCCTATGGGGGGATCTACAGCCAGCACTGAAGTCACCTTCCCCTCTTCATTCTACAGCCCTCTGCAACCTCTCTGGGTAACAGTGTACGTGTAGCTAGCACAACCCACCCCCTCCTCTAAAAGCTGCCAGACAAAACCTCTTCAGCTCCAACATGCAGCCCTGTGCTTTCTCTGATTTCCTCTGCCAGCATGTTTCAAGTAACAAGAACTACTGATCCTGAACCTGTCACCATTCACAAAAACACAAGCCAGCTACTATGCGTGTCTGAGGGTAGTTCTCAATTGGTAATGGAACGCACTGGATCGCAATGCAGCTGGCTAACAGCCACGCTCTTTGGCCGCACGGGAACGCCTGGCAGATCAATGCCCACGTTTTTTGTGTTTTCTTAACTGGACCACAGGCATTGCATTGCGGCCGGAGAGCGTGGCTGTGGTGCCATTGAGTTCAATGCACCGCTATGCCCCACAACAAAGTGATCTGGCTACAATGCGATCCAGTGAGTTCTGGCCAGAATCGGGCCAGAACACACTGTGGCTGGTGTGAACTAGCCCTGAGAGAGTAGTGTAATGGCTAGCTTGTGTTTGTACTCTGCTCTCTATGGTGTGCTGCCTATTTCCTAGCTGGAGGCATATGGCATAGATGAAACCACGTAATAAGAACTCTGGGCTGGGACAGTAAATCATAAATGCTGGTTTGTCAGCTGTTGCCATCATTGCAGCAAGAAAGATAAATGAAGGAAAATCTTTTATGTAATGACCTGAATTGCAGCTCCACCCAAGGCAAACCTGAATATAATTCAGCGTGTGCTGGACAAATTGTTTGCTTTCCCCTTTTGAAGTATGTGTCACCTGTAATGTATAGTTGCATCTTTTTACTGTTTTAAAAGTACAGCATGTCAGTGCCGGCCGGGCAGCGTTTCTCTCAGCAATAGAGACCAATTGACTGAGAATGCTCGCCTTCCCTCCCAGAACGAGAGGGAAATAAATATAAAGGCAAGGTCACATTTATAGTAGCTGTATTTACAATTTAAATATTATCGTATAATTGAATAAATGTTCAATTTTTGTAAATTGGTATCCAAGGAACATTTTTGTTTTGGATAGGGTAAAGTTCTAGGACCTCTTCTTTTTACTACGGTCTGTGTCCCTTTTGAGGCAATGTCACCTATTTGGTGCTTATGTGGTTACCAGGGCAGGAAGTGAATACTTTTTCTCTAGGTATGACACAAGTGGTGATAAACACTTTACCAGACTAAGAAAGAGAAACTCTTGACTTTTTTTTTTTTTCATTGAGGAGATGTTGACATGACTGTGTCATGTCATCAGGAAGTGGCAGTCTGCATGCCGATATGAAATCATCTTGCATTCTCTGTCATCTAAGTCGGGATCCGCTCCAGGTGCGGCGTCTCAGTATACTGAGCTTAGGGTAACGGGAGGACGCTAGTTTGTGTCCTCCTGTTACCCCAAGGAGAACTATGGGGAAAAACACTGACCCCATAGTTCTCCTTTTTAAACAAACTTTTTTCATTTTACTTACAATTTTTTGTTTTCTACTTCCTGGTTCTCTTTGGCAAAAGTGATGTAATGTGCCCAAGCATTCCATCCTGGGGAGGTTACATTAGCAGAGCATTGCTAAGAAATCTGTAATCTCACAAGATTTAAGGGAAAGGCATTTTCCTCCCCTGAGATGTCACGTGTTAGGGATGCACCAATACTAGTATCGGTGCCGATACCGAGTATTTGGGTAAGTACCCGTACTGGCCTCCGATAACCAGAACTCCCTCTGACCGGCAGTGCCGAGAGCATGGAGCCGGCGATAGTTTTCGATGAGGATGCCTGACGGTGGGTTACGACCCTCCTCATGGCTTCCTGATTGGCTAAGAAGCCGGCTTCACTTTTTCCTAGCCAGTCTGGGAGGCTGCTCATTACGTGCTGCACGGCTTCTTGATTGGTTAGGAAGCCAGGCTGCTTGGCAACACGGGAAGGTGGGTCCTAACCAATGACTAAGCCGGGCAGCCTGGCTTCCTAACCAATCCGGAAAGCTGGGAGGCGGGTAATTTCGTGCCGCCCGGTCTTCCTGATTGGTTAAGAAGCCAGGCTGCCTAGGAACAAGTGAAGCCGGCTTCCTAGCCAATCATGGAGGCGGGTCATGATGTGCCGCCCGGCTTCTTCGTTGGCTAGGATCCAGCTTCACATGTTGCTAAGCAGCCTGGCTTCCTAACCAATAAGGAAGCAGTGCGGAAGGTAATGACTGGACTCCCAGGCTGCCTAGGAACAAGTGAAGCCGGCTTCCTAGCCAATTGGGAAGCTCCACGGCACCTCATGACCCGCCGTCTGGCTTCCTGATTGGCCAGGAAGCCACTGAAGCCGTTGTTCTTGCACTAGAACACCGGCTTTACTGGCAATCAGGAAGCCGGGCGACGGGTCATGATCCGCTGTCTGACTTCCTGATAATCTGAGCACATGGCACTAGTACTTGGTATGAAAAGCCAGTATCTGTGCATCTCTATTACATGTCCTAGTCACATGTGCCAACGTTCCAGGAATTAAAGGGAGATGGATTCATCTGCCCTTAGTAAAAAGCAAAGAATACAAAGCCTGTAATTATCTAGAAGGATCTGTTTTTAGATTGTCATTACTAATCATTTCTAAAGCTGCCTTTTTGTTGTTATTTTGAAGCTATGGGTAAAGTTCCTCTTTAATTCAGAAACGTGCTTTTGTTTCCCTCAGACACAAATGCCAGATCCCAAAACCTTCAAACAACACTTTGAGAGCAAACATCCAAAGGTGCCACTGCCTCCAGAGCTGGTTGGAGTTGAGGCATAGACGGAAAGGTATGTACGGACATTATAAACTGTACGTATTTACATTTACCACATTTGGCTTATTAAAGATAACATTTTTGTTAAACTTGTTACCTTAAAACACATAAAAATGACCCAAAACACTCCAGTTTCCCCTAGGAAGTAATTCCGTAATGAGAGAAATACAGGCCCTTCCATTATTGACCACTAGTTGCCTGGCTGTTGTGCTGACATTAGAGCTTCAGTACTTCCTGAGTCACTGACCAAAAGGAGGGAACTCTCGTGTCTGCAACAAGTGTCTCAATTGAAAGATTTCCCCTCTTCCTGTTCTGGTGACGACTTTAAATTATAGATTATTTTTTTTTTTCCCCTCACTTTCTGTCTTGGTGACAATTTCCACCAAAGCAGACAGCTGAATATTCTCATCCGTGATGAAGGCGACAATACAAACCTGATAGTTTCTAACCTCTCACCACTCTATCCAATCTCACTGTATGGCTTTTAAGCATCGTTATAATACAATGTGATTGATTTAATGGAGGCGCCTTTTATGTTTTTTCAGGGATTTCCTTCATTATACGACTGTTCACTGGTGGTATATCGGAAAAGGGGCTCTAGAAACCTCATTTCTATGTGGTTTTCTCAAAGGGATTCACACCGAGACCTCTAAATGTACAGTTCTTTACCAATTTGTAAATCTCCAGCTCGGCAACCCTCAAATTTTTACAGTTGTAATTATATTGATTTGATGTCTATAATGTGTATACTTTGTTCAATAAAACTAGAACCTTGATTTTACACTTTTTGTCTTTTTGATTGAAAAATTTTATGAATGACGGTCTTCAAGTCGTGGTGGGAACGAGATCGAATTATTAATGCACAGCTGCAAGTATGTCTGGATGGGTGACTCTGAGTACTAAAGCCACTGGACCAGGAAGCTAATATTCCCAAGTCATCATCCGGGATGATCACATGAGAGGCCTCACTCGCCTACAGGAAAAGCAAACACCCCCCTCCCCATTTCCTATGACCGTGCTAGTCTTGTGGTTAGAGATGCTGGAGGGCCAGATGAGTGATGGACTGGGTCGACTTCTTCCCACTACCTACAGGGACTCGCACATATCTATGGTGACCTACCAAATCTTCTGAATGCTGAGCCGTTCTAAATCAAAACATTACTGCCCCACACAATCCTATTGGCCCAAACGAACAGCCTTATTGTCCAATAGGAATTTGCAGGAGGTAGGAAGGGGCAGGCAGTTTTACCTCCGGTTCCCTCTACTGACGGTCTCTTTAAAGCTAGTTACAGATTTGAAAACTATTGTTGCTTCAGATATCTGCTATTGAAAATCCTCATAGTGCAGAGCACAATAATAATGGATGAGAGGTGGGGGAGAAAAAAAAGCCAGCAGCAAAGCTGGCCATACACTATACAAATTTCATCCAGTTCTTGATGAACTTGCCAAAATTTGCACAGTGGGTGCTGTTTTCTGCTGGCATCCCTCGATCATCTGATTTGTAGGAGCTGGTTGGAAAGTCTTTGAAAGAAAGGGTACCCTGACAGTGGTCGCCACTTGCATTGCATTCTGACAGCAGGAGACTCCAAGCAGTGCTCGTAGGCGTTGATGAAGGAATCCTAACATTTTCTGTGCTCAGCCCATGGGTTGAACAAAGAAAATATTACGGTGTATGGCCAGTTTAATGTGGCCTGTCAGTCACATGATTTGCTTTCCTCCAGTCGTGGAGCACTTGTTCCTGTATATACCATAGGCTCCACACCAGGGCCTGCGTTTTATGAATGGGTCGTGGTAGTATAATCCTGTGGAGTATAAGTTATAAATGAGTAAATTGTTATAAATGAGCCTCTTTTGGGTTCACAAGAAGCAACTTGATTTGGATTAATATTTAAGCCTCTGAATCAGCATGACTAGCATTTTTAGATGGAGAGGTTAGCAGCAGCAGCTTCCACAGCTCCGTATAGGTTTAAAAGACAAATGGGCAGAGCAGGAAAAGAACCAGACACATGAATGGCTCCAGAAAAATGTAACATCTGGAAGGGAACACTCCTGAATTCTGCTGAAATAAATAACCATATTTTCACTGAGGTATCAGTGTGGGCTCCACAGCAAACACTTCAAGTACAGGATATATGTATCCTGAACAGGGAAAGTCAAATATGTTAAAGAATATGCATATTGATTTGCACATATTTTTGTATTACAGTTAGAAATATAAACTTTTAAAAACATTCTTTATTCCAATAAGTGAAGCTTTACAGGGTTATTCACAGAAGGGTGAAGAGTTTGGAGAAGGCAGGAGAAGGGAACAATCTAGGACAACTGGAAAAACTCCAATTCAGCTCACTTTCCAGTTCAGCTATGTTGTCCTAGATTGTTCCCTTCTCCTGCCTTCTCCAAACTCGTCACCCTTCTGTGAATAACCCTGTTAGTCTAATTTCCAGGTCTTCTAGATTCTGTTTAGCAGTCTGCAGTAAAACAAAAAGATTGACAGAGCCCTGGAGCTCAAGTTGCAATTTAGACAAAACTGAATGACTCTTGCCTTAAGACAGCTCAGTGAAAAGTTTGATAGGCAAGGTCAGCCATGTGATGGGTTGCTATGCCTGTACGGCCTTGTTGGAGAACTCAAATTCATTTTTCACATTACATGTTTTTATAGATGTAGTGAAAACATATAAAATACAAGTTTAGGAAAGTTTAAAAAATAATCCCCCAATTTTTATAGATTCAATGTAAAGGAAACCTGTACTGAAAGGGCTATGTAGTTTGTAACTGCTGATCTAACTTGGAACTAGCATTCAGCCAGTGAAGTCAGCGCTTGGAATAATGCTTGTTTTAGGTCTGTGAATTTGAGCCTGTCGGTGGCTTTTGTTTGCTTCAGAACGGTGGAATGCATAAGCTGCTTGAAACTGGTCAACTGCAGTCCAATGAATTCTGAATGAGTTCTGACGTGTCTAAAAACCAATGTCAAAAGCGTGCTAGAATTCCTCATCGACGCTTGTTCTCGCCAATCCTTAAAGTGCTGAACCCACTGGATCAGTATGACGGCCAGGCAAATAGCATGTGCTGGAGTAAAGCACAGTTGGAACCTCTACATTTATCACTGTAATATGCAGTCAGGCTGGAAACACAGTAACGAATATACTTTTTAGTTTTGTTGCTGCAAGACTTCAACTTATTCTGTGCTGGCAACGTGCTAATGAGTTGTACTGCTGCTTTCTGATTTAATATATTTTTATTATTATTACGCATTGATACAATAACAACATTCACAATTGCACATTTCATAAATACAGATACAAGATTTACTCTGAATGCATCTAGTAAAGAAAGCATATCTTGATCAACATAAACCATTCAATTGCATTCCCTTTCATTCCTATCTATACATCGGGTTACTCATGCTTTCCCATTGACATTTATCCCCTTAGCCACAATTCATTTCTCCCAGGCAATCCACTACCACTCCTACCATCATTTAGAGGGGTGGGTGAACTTTCCCTGTGTGTGTAAAACTATTTTAGTGTTGAATCCTCAACCTTATCCATTAACCTCCTTTCCCTTCCCTACTTTCTTTGTGTCTTCCTCACTCTATTTTGTATATGACTAAATAGTCCAAATTATAGTGTCTATATAACTGAGATTCCCTTCCCCCGCCTCCCTCCCTAATACTTGTGTTCTTATCCTTCTTGTGTTCGAAAAAAAAAACATATATATATTATCCCTTCACTGTGTAACCTACTATCTCACACCTTTACCTCCCTAGGTGTTGTTCCTAACCCCCCTCCCCCAGTAACCATCATACTTTCTACAATCTACCATGCAAACAGGTCTAATGCTTTAACGTCTATCCATGTATAATTAAGTCTGCATCTATGGGGGTTATCTATGTCTACTGCTGCTTTCATACAGAAAACAGCGGTCTGACCCCCGCCCTCCCACCCCCGTACTGATGGTCTACATTCAGATGGGGAATTCCTGGATTTCTGTGGCAGGAAATCCCGGTTGTTCCCATTTAGAAGCTGCTGCTGTACCCATTGAAGTTAATCTGTCAGCAGCAGTCTATCGTACACTGTATGATAACATGTTGTTTGGGATAGATGATTGTCATAGGACACATCTATCCTTCAACCAATGACAATGATCTATCCCAAATCTCATGTAATAGCACCATTTACTATTACATGCGGACTGCTGCTCAGAGATGTGGCCGTTGTCACCCTGTCATTAACTTCAATGGGTACAGTGGCCGCATCTGAACGTAGACACCCAGGATTCTTGCCACAGGTATCCCAGGATGCAGCAAAGTCCCCATGTGAATTCACAATTACAAGGGTGTCAAAATACACGCGTCCAGAGGAGTTTGGGTCTAATTTCAAAATACTTCGCTATATTTTGGTGTAATCAGTCTAGCTGAGTTTACATAATCAAGAAATTAAACCAGAAATGGATAAACAACGTGTGCGTCCAGGGATCGCTTTACCTGGTTTTCTGCGGCTAAACGCAAGTATGTCTAGACGCAGGAGAATTGGATCTGGGATGTATAAGCTTATATTTTTCCTGTGTTAAGTGCAAGAAGTGTGTGTGGGTGTGTGTGAGGCCTTAAAGGAGAACTATGGGGTTAGGGCTTTTCCCCATAGTTCTCCTAAGGGGAGGACACAAACTAGCGTCCTCCCGTCACCCAAAGCTCAGTATACCGCGAGCTACAGCCCGTGATATACTGAGACGCCGCAGCCGGAGCGGATAGCGACTTAGATGACGGGATCCGCCCAGCTGCGTGAGTGACAGCTGGCTCTGCCTATCTAGAGGCAGAGCCAGCTGTGCCCGCCTCCTCCCCCGTCCGTTCCGCCAGTCAGTGCTGGGGGATCGGTGCGGGGAGGGGGGAATCCAGTCCCTCCCCTGTCACTGCTCTCTGCCGGCACAGGATCGAGAAGTGAGCGAACGCCGGTATGTGTTCGCTCACTTCCTGATCTACTGAGCCGACCTGTGACAGTTTCATTGTAGCAGGTTGGCTCAGATTATGAGGCTGAGTGATTTTCACTCGCCTCATAATTCTCCTTTAACTGACAGAAGTTATTGTATCAGATGCTTTCTGCCATGAACATGATCTTGACCAAAAATAACTACAGCAGAAAGTAAAGCTGAATACAATTTCTTCACAGAACAACTCAAGTGACTCTTACATGGGCACTTCTTATGACAGAAATAATTCCTTGCAGTTCTGCAAGGAAAGAATGCATTGAAATGGATACTTCTTACATATTCTGAAGAACGGTGTACACAATCCTTCAATTATAGGAGGTTATACTGCTACAAAACAAAGTAATGTTTCAACAAGTCCAACAGTGAAGGCTGCGTTCATAAGTCACGCTGAAATTGAACTGTAGTTTATATTTGAAAGTAACGCATGAGTAATTATTTCCTCTCCTTACGTCAGACATGGCAAGTGACACATCCTGCAGCTGGCAGCACATGATTAACTTATTCTATTTGGCCAGAAAGCCGATAACAAAGGAGCGTGCTCAGCCGAGGTTGTCCAGGCCTGTGTGTATTCCAGCCATATCACCACAGTGTGCTGTATTCCAAAAGTGAGGTGAATTACATCAGCACTTTCCAGCATTAAAGGAGAACTATGCGGTCAGTGCTTTTCCCCATAGTTCTCCCCAGGGTCACGGGAGGACACAAACTAGCGTTCTCCCGTGACCCAAAGCTCAGTATACCGCGAGCTACAGCTCGCGGTATACTGAGACCGCCGCAACCAGGACGGATCCCGACATTACTGTCTGGATCCACCCAGCTGTGTGATTGACAGCTGGCTCTGCCTATCTAGAGGCAGTCAGCTGTACGCGCCCCCTCCCCCGTCCGTTCCGCCAGTCAGCGCTGGAGGGGGGAAATCCCTGCAGGGAGCCGTGAGTGACAGTCACGGCAGAGAGCTGTGACAGGATTGAGAAGTTAGCGAGCGCTGGTATGTGTTCGCTCACTTCCCGATCTATTGAGCCGACGTGTGACAGTCTCATTGTCACACGTCGGCTCGAACTATGAGGCCGAGTGATTTTCACTTACCTCATAGTTCTCCTTTAACTTTTCCCCAATAATCAATGGAGATTATCTGGAGGTAGCAAAGCAAGCATCTGAGTCTCTCAACCTTTTTTCATTCACCCCAGTATAAAATGCTTCCCAGTATTAAATGGAAAATACTTGGATGGAAAAAATGTAACACATACCTGCAAAATTCATATCTGACCCTTAACCTAGATAGGGGTCTGGTATGGATTTTTAAGGGGGACCCCTTGCACATAAGAGTCCCCCCTTCACATCAGAAGCCCCCTTTCACATAAGATTCTCCCCTTACATCCGGAGCCCCTCTTTTCATATTGAAGTCACTCCCTCTCACATCAGAAGCCCCCTTTCACATCAGAAGCCCCCTTTCACATCAGAGTCTCCCCTTTCAATCAGAGTTCCCTTCTTCCACATCAGAGCCAACTTTCACATCAAAGTCCTTCCATCACAACAGGATTCGCAGTTGTGGCAACGTGGCAGAGAGTAGGAGGTGAAGAAGGCCTGGATGGAGGTGAACGTACATCCTTTTCTGAATGAATAGTGGATAAATGGCATCCATTACTCCATTTACACCAGCAGCTGCACTGCAACGCGCACAGCTGATGTGTGTTCCCAGGCACATCAGACTTTTTATATTGTAGAACTCCCCCCCACCCCCACCCCTCCGTTTACATACATATGCATGCCTTCAAGCACACAAGTTAATTCGATCAGATGGCGACGGAGGCCGGGTTGGTTTTAATATTTTCTAAATTCTGTTTTTACTTTTTTATCACTTTTTTTTAATCCGCCGCGGTTTCTGCAGCGAGGGAAGGAAGCCACGAAATAGCATGCTGGTACAAGTAAACTGGGTAGCTGTTCAGCCACCCAGATCACTTGTAGTTGAAACAACCGGCCCTGTCTGACGTGATTGGTTGCTAGGAAGCCAGCGGTCCTAGCAACCAATGACTGAGGAGCTGTACCAGCGTAGATAATAATTTGACACTCCCAGAAGAGGAAAGGTCTATGACGAGCAAGGGGGGAGAGGGCTGTGTTGTGGAGTAGTCCAATATTCTAGCAAGTTTAAAAGCATATTACAAGACAATAAAAATCAAAAGGAAAAACACTGCAAGTAAGCATTTATAATATTTGATTTTCTGTGCTTGCACCTGTAAGTTGGTGACAGGCTCTCTTTAACATTTCCAACCTGTCAGATACTTGCCTTTTTGGCATATACATGGATACAATACATGAATGTTTTGTTTTTTTTGCGGAATCGGTGGAGTTATGGAATTATTTACTTGAAACACGTATGGGCATCAAAAGGGCAATATTGCACAAGATTTGTATTGCTTAGTTACATGAGATGACCTCCCTTGATAACATGCTGATATCAGTGTTTCTCTAATCAGTGAGAGGTTAACCACATGCCACTAAACAACTGAATATTGAATGTGTGGTTGAGCCCCAATGATAAATGCACAAAGCAACATCCATTCCTGCCTCGGTCTAGAATATTGCAATAAATCAAAGGGGGGACTGGTGTAGGGGAAAAAATGACAGTTACTGAAAATGTGGAAAAAGCCATTTTCTAGGGCGAAGACCTATTTCCTTGCAGTCTTTACAATGGCAGGCTGCTGTGCAGGGCTGCCAAACACCTTTACTGGGCACACATAAATCAGTCTACTGAAAACCGATGTCACTTGCTTTCCCGCAGCCGTATTCTCCGCAGGGCACTGAAGGCTGTGATCAATGGACGGTACTTGGCATTTCTACAGTTTATTGCTGACTGATAGCTTCTGCTGTGCCTGGGACGGTTATCTGAGTACATTTATAGCACTGGGAAAAGGCACTTATCGACAAGAGTACCTGGGGACATCATATGTTCCAAAGGTCAGAGATGATGTCACCAAGTCTTGATGTTATAGACTGATATTTATGAAATGTATTATATTATGTTCGACTTATCTTACTTAAAGTCCAACTCCAGGCATGAGACAAAAAAACAACCTGCTTGTTAAGTCTAGGGGTGCCGGGATTAGGGATCATACTTACCTTACTCCTTGCTCCGGTAGGCTCCTTCCATATGTGCGACCACTTCCGTGAAGCCTCCTCTTTTTGTATGTTGTGGCTGATTATGCATGTGTGAGCTCTTTGACTGCACCTCTGCTGTCACCACATCTGCTCTGACTGTGTTTACTCTCACTAAGTCTGTGTAGTCTAATTTTCTGAGATTGTGGATTTGGGGTTTTCATGAGCTGTAAGCCATAATCATCACAATTATGACAAACCACGGCTTGAACTATCTTGCTTTGCATGTAATGAGTCTATCTCATATATTAGTTTTATCTTACTGTATGTGTGTACCCCACTGTGTGTGGGTCTGACTGCATAATTCTGCTCTCTATGTGTGTGCGCTCTCTGTCTATGTCTGCTCTTACTGTGTGCGCTCTCTGTCTGCACATACCTGCTCTCCCTGTGCGTGTGCTGCCTGCATAAAAGGTGATGTATCTTGCTACACTCCTTAACGGATTTCTGTAATAAATACAGGTGGGTGCTTGTAGTGACCACGGTTGGCGCCGTGAATAGTATGCAGATTCAAAGGCTGTCACCAGCACACCAATATATTTGTGTTCAGCAAATGTCCATTTTAATGACACAAATTGCCATTCAATTGCAAGTACTTTCAAGGCCTCGCAGGGTCCCCTTCATCAGGCTAAGAGTGACATCAGGCTCTCCATGTCATTCTGAGCCTGATGAAGGGGACCCTGCGAGGCCCCAAAAGTACTTGCAATGGAATGGCAATTTGTGTCATTAAAATGGACATTTGCTGAACATAAACATATTGGTGTGCTGGTGACAGACTATGAATCTGCTGAGTGCATATGTCTGCTCTTACGGTGTGTGTGTGTGTGTGTGTGTGTGTGTGTGTGTGTGTGTGTGTTTGCGCGCCCTATCTGCATATGTCTGCTCTTACAGTGTGTGTGCGCTCCCTATCTGCATATGTCTGCTCTTACAGTGTGTGTGTGCTCCCTATCTGCATATGTCTGCTCTTACAGTGTGTGTGTGCTCCCTATCTGCATATGTCTTCTCTTACTGTGTGCGTGCGCTCCCTATCTGCATATGTCTGCTCTTACTGTGTGTGCGCGCTCCCTATCTGCATATGTCTGCTCTTACAGTGTGTGTGCTCCCTATCTGCATATGTCTTCTCTTACTGTGTGTGTGTGTGCTCCCTATCTGCATATGTCTGCTCTTACTGTGTGTGCGCGCTCCCTATCTGCATATGTATATGTCTGCTCTTACAGTGTGTGTGTGTGCTCCCTATCTGCATATGTCTTCTCTTACTGTGTGTGTGTGTGCTCCCTATCTGCATATGTCTGCTCTTACTGTGTGTGCGCGCTCCCTATCTGCCTATGTCTGCTCTTATGTCTGCTCTTACTGTGTGTGTGAGCTCCCTATCTGCCTATGTGACCTCTGACTGTGTGTACGCTGTCTGCATATTTCTGCTCTGAGTGTGTTTGTGTTGGCTCTGTGTGTAAGTTAAATATGAAATATTGCAAATTAATATTTTGTACCGTCCTATGCAACCAGCAGGTGGAGTTGTTGGTTCTTTTATATATGTTTTCACTTTCTCCTTACCTACTGTATATAGTGAAATCGAGATTGAGCACAAGTAAGTAAAGACAGGTATAAACATCCATCTATACATCATGTACAAACGTTAAAAAAAATAACTGACCCCAAACCTTTAGGTTCAGTGGCAGCCGGTGTGAGCCATGCCGTGTGTGCCCATCACCACCATTGCATTACCATGACTGACACACAAAGCGCAGGAAGGAACGCTCCAACTGGCTCATTTGGTAGAATATCTCTTTGTTATTTCTGCTCATTTATGACAATTGCAGGAAGAGGAGGGGCCACACACCTAAGTTTCTTATTAACTCTTACATGTTTCTGATTCTTAGGGGCCCCATAAACACGAATCCATCTTTATGTAAAGGTTTGACGTTTGAGGTCGCATTTTATTTGTCAGGAGTCATTTCTGGAGAACATTTGCATAAGTATGTTCCCTGCAAAACAAAAAAAAAACCTTTTGTTTCAAGATTTTGGCCTGACAAGTACTTTTTGAAGTTTAGAGGTGACCTTGGCCTTTGTTGCAGTCTCTCTTATTTATTAATCAATGTTTATTCGAGTAAGGCACAGCGGCGGTAATGATTCATCCCGCTTTTAATGCATACACGCCTAGAATTGGGGAAACTAATCAATTTGAAACCTGTTTGCTCATTTTAATGAAGGTTGTTAATTAAGCACTGCAGACTGCTAACAACGTGAAAAGTATGATTGAGAAAGCAATTTGGAACAAAAATAAGGAAATTTGCATCAGGGCTGGTTAAAGGGCAAAATATTGATATGAATTTTATTGAACTATGTTTGCAGCATTCATATAGCAAACACAGAAACATGTCATTAGGTTAAAGCAGAACTCCAGGCAAACATGTCCTTAACTCTTGCAGTAGGGCTACCCCCGCACTGCAAGGACTAACTGCTCATTTTTGTGTAGGTGCTAAAATAAAAGTTATACTCACCCAAAACGCGAAGCCGGCTGGCTGCTACTCCGGTCCCTGAAGTCTGTCTACTCCACTGCTGCAGTGATGGCATGTCCCTTGGGGTCCTCCCGTCCTATGCACAGTAGATAGCATATGATGACTGAAAGATCCTTAGACTGCTGCAGTGGAGAGAGAGAGAGGCTCCAGGGACCGGTCTAAGAGCAAGCCAGATCCAAGGATTAGGTGAGTATAACTTTTCTTTTTTTTTTTGTAGCCCCTAGACAGAAATTAGCACTTAAGCCTTGAAGTGTAGGGGTAGCCCCACTGCAAGGGTTAAGAACACTTTTGCCTAGAGTTCTGCTTTAAAGAACCCTTGTCAAGTTCTTATGCCTGTCTGTGTCCTGTTAGGGAGGTTCTTATCTCTATCTGTCCTGATTATAAATGTCACCGGGACTGAAAGTGACAGTAAATCTAATATTTTAAGTTGCCACCAGGGCAGAAATAGGCAGGAAATCTACCAGTGGGGGACACTTATTGGCTGCCAGGCCGCGCTCTCTACTTTTGAGATTAGGTTGACAGACTATTTTGGAAATTTTTAATATGTTTTATCATTTTTTTTTTACTTACAGATTTCAGCGTTTATATAGGGAGGCAGAAAAAGAAAAGAGTAAGGAGACAACAACATAAACTAAATGGTCAAAAATGTATGTGGACGCCCCTCCAGAATATTGAGTTCAGCTGTATAAAGCCCGGTCTATGAAGGTATGGGTTGATACGTTAGGTTTGGGGGAATTAGAGTGGCCGGCACAAAGCCCTGACCTCAACCCTACTGAGTGCCTTTGGGATGAATATAAACACTGCAAGCCAGGTCTTCTACATCATTACCTGACCTACCAAATGCTCTTTTGGCTAAATGGGCAGCACAGTGGCGTAGTGGTTAGCACTTCTGCCATGCAGCACTGGGGGAGCACCTGGATCAAATCCTGGCCAGGTCACTATCTGCAAAGGAGTTTGCATATTCTCCCTGTGCTTGTGTGCGTTTCCTTCGGGTGCTCCGGTTTCCTCCCACACTCCAAAGACATGCTGGAAGGTTAATTGGCTCCTGTCTAAGGCTGGGCACACACCTTACAACCATCGCAAGACTTTTGTCTTGCGATGGTTGTAAGGTACTTCAAAAAACGTACGATCTGCTTATCTTGCATAGGCAGATCGTACTTGCGATGATCGCAAGCCACACCCCCTGAGGGGAGGGCTTCCGATGTCCGCAATGCCGAACGGGCAGTGTGCGCTTGCTATACACCCGCATGCTACACACCCGCCGAACATCGTACGGGTTTTCTCGCGGGTGCCGCCATCTCCCCCCTCCTGACCCCTCACCTTTAATCCCGGGATCCGCTGCCCCTGTGCTACATGGCTCTCACATGGCTCTCCTTTGGTCCTGGCAACTGAACAAAGCAGTGGCAGAGCAAAAGGAAGGTATGTATAAACCGCTGGGGAGGGCTACATTAAAGTGAACTTGTTCCTTTGGACAAAAGACCGCTGGTAAATGTGGACTAAGCGTAAGTTTGTTTTAATTTCAACATGTTTCCTTTATTCTATTCTTCTTTATATATTATTTTGGCCTCCCTGTCTGTAAGGGTGCGTTCTTGTTTTTAGCTTTGTTAAATCTACCCCTATTACCTGTTCATGTTTGGATGCACTTGTATATATCACATTGTTCATTGTTTTCATCAATAGAAACAAGAAAAGCATCTTTCAAAAAAAAAATTGGACAACAGTTTTGCCATTATGTAACAAACCGGCATTTCTTGTCACATTTGAGCGCTTTTCAGCCTTTGCCATGGAGCTTAGAGAATTGACAACTGTCTACAATAAACAACTGATAGAAAAAAAGATCACGTATCCTTTTTTCCATAGCAGATACACATTTTAAAATACAAACAGAAATTGTTCAGCGCTCTCAGGACTGGTACGGGTATGGTGGTAAACTTGTAGGTGGGCGGCTCTGAAGACACGGGTACCTGTGAACTAGCTACAAAACACAAAAACAAGAGCGCCCCAACCTAACTGTTGTTAGGATGGGTGCTTTTGTTGTTTTTGTCTTTAAAAAGAAGAAACTATGGAAATATTAGTGGAACCTGGAGACCTTCCTTCACTACGTGATACATTGACTTGGAATAGGCATATTCGCATCAAGTGTTGGCACACCTAATATGCACATGTCTGCTCTGGGTCTATGATTTACAAAGTCCTGAAGGTTAGCTAAGGAAGACAAGTCAAGTCAAAACTAGGTGAGCAATGCCCATTCCATGTTTCTATCCCACAAAGTGCCTTTTAACTACCATTCTACCAAGTAGACTGAAGTCTTTAGTTAGTCTTTAGCTTTAGCTATGTTAGCCAGACTAAACCATTACTTCTTTTGTATCTGTGTGTGTATGATGTTATCTTAACTTAACAATTTATTATAAATGTATTGAATTTATGGGCCCTTCAAGTCTGCCTACTGATGATTTTTCCTTTAGATGCAAACACTCACTGACCCACCAACAGGAAACAACAGACAAACCTTCACTCCGTCAGTCTTCTTTTTGCAAATGTTATTGGTTCAAAAGTCTAGGGGATAGACAGTTGGGGGTACAGGATACCCCAAAACAGCAGCAAAAATTCCCTCCACTATGCATAATCTTGTCAGAGGACTCTTAGTGTCTTAATGCTAGACTGATAGCTACCTTTTAAGTATCTACAGCCCCCCTCACAGACTAGTGGCAAAACTTTAAGCTGGGACAGGCAATTTGACTAAGTAGGATACCTTAAAGAGCTGAGAAATATGGTTCCCATGCAATGTCCTCCTAGTAACTTCTCCTAAGCTCTCCTAGACACTGTTCAGCATAGCAGACTCCTCTGAAGATGCTCCCTCTGGCTAGCTACCTTCCTGTATATCCTGCTCCAGCTTCCTCCCCCAGGCAAAGGGCCTAGAAGGCATAGACCTCTCCTCATAAGGACCAGCTCCCCAGGCAGCAGGTCTGGGTGGCAAAGACAGGACCTCTCTATACACACACATCTTCTCCAGGCAAATCCTGGGAGGCGAGGACCCTTCTAGAATATTGATCTCCTTTCCCAGCCTGCATCACTGGAAAGAACCCCTCAGTCATTGACTAAGGCAGAATAAATATTTATAACCTCTAAGCATTGTGACTTCTCATTTTCTAGAGAACATTTACAGCAGAAGATAGAAACGCTCAGTGTCCTTGGTTTAGGGAAACCCATTGAATACAGATAACAATAGCTCAGCCTGGCTACAGACTAGCTACAAACACTACATTTTAAGTTAGGGACACTCCAGTTTAAGGCAGGGTCCCTATATTAAAACAGTATTACGATTATATTTAAACTAATACAAAGCTAGCATCAGATTGACCCAACCTCTACAATTTCCTGTTGAGACACTAGATGGCAGTAATCAGCAGCTGTGATGAGTGGAAGGAATGTTGCAGATCATGGTATGGGCAGGATGCACAAAAGCAGCGCTGCCTATTTCAGGCTGCCCACAGTCAGGCATTGCGGTTGGGGAGGTATCTGCCCATTCTCAATAAAGATGGGAGAGGAGGGCCCATTGCAGTATTCATCTAATAGTGTCAGTGGTGCACATTACAGCGTTTTCATCCTTCCCTCCATCTACATAGAAGAGTGAAGGATCAGCCCTGTTCACAAAAAAACAAATCAGAAAATTGTAATCTCCTTAGCAAGCACTTCAAGTAGCCATTGTTGCCCCTACATAGCATGGAAATGGCCTGATGAGTGTAAACGATGTTTAGATAGGGAGCATTACTTTATATTGTTACAGTATATGTAAACCCAATCACTGAAACCTCATATAAACTTTCAGATATTAATGCAATTCTGAAATTTATTTGGATTAAATTATGTGTAAATCTGAAGCTTTCATTAAAACAACCTGTTGATCCTGCCATGTAGATCCTTGTTCAGGCACTTCGTCCTCCTACAGTGACAGTGTTCCTTTACTGTCTACTAATGTATTTCTGCAACGTCACACCTTTTTCAACTAAAAAACTAAAGTGGCCGGGCTGACATATATTACACAGGCATGGTCCACTTTTGTCACCAATAGGATACCTGCCCTGAGCAATGATGTGCAGAAGTTGCTAGAGATAGTAATGGCTGCAAAGAGACTTCAAGTGATAAGCTGTCATAGGCAAAAGAAAAGCTTCCCTTAAAATAATTGAAAACAAATAATTGTTACCCTTCAGCTGCTTCTTTAGTGAAGGCCTTTGTGCAGATTCCAGGCTACTCTGAGCAGTCTGCGGTCCGGTACGAAAAAATGCTGCAAGCACTATTTTTTCAGACCGCAGGCCATGATTTGCCTTGCGTTCCCGTGTGGTCGATCGCATTATGTCTGGAGGGCGTGGCTACGGTGCCATTCACTTCAATGTACTGTCACGCCCTCTCCCGCCCCACAACAAACTGAGCCGGCCTCAATGCGACCAGTGCGTTCCAGCCACAATCGGGCCGGAACGCACTGAGGATAGTGTGAATGAGGCCTGAAAGTGAAATTAGAGGGACATACTGAGCTTCGTCTCATCAACATACAATGCTTCTAAGTCTTTAACCCTTTGTTAGGACAGACAGTGTTCCCATCCAGTTTACAACTAATGATGAGATCTGCCAGCAGAGTACAGACAGGAGTAAACATAACTTCCCACAGCCCCCTCCTTAACATTACATACGGGGGGGGGGGGGGCTTGGTAGGATTTTAATATTTTAGGTAGGATTTTTAATATTTTATGCTGTGTTATGGAATATAATTGGGAACATGTAACAAAGATAAAGTAGGTGTTATCCCAATTTGGTTCCAAAAAAGCACCTTGCATATTATTAGAGTTTTCTCAGAGTGTTAAATTATAGGCAGTATGCATGGGGTCAGGGGACCCAGGGATAACCGCGGTCCTGCATCCGTATACTCACATTACACTTTGCAGGGTCTCTTCCTTCACATTCTTTACTAGTTTTGTAGAACTTTGATAAGCAAAATTTGTATCTAAAATAACTATATAAGACAATTATCATATTAGAAATACTCCTCCCCTTTTCCCTCAGGTAACCTCACTTTTTATGGATTTTCCATTCCTCTAACTGTTAAAAGATTTGCAGAAATTTGAATCTTTGCATATGCTGATCTGTCACTCAGCATGATGTATTGTACACTGCCCAGGTCACAAACAGAACATTTTTAAGGGTATTGCACATATGCAGTATGTATGTTAGCGTAACCTTTATAGAGAATTATTTATTACCTCTTACAGTTGTCACAATACCCGCTGACAATGCTGTAATTTGCTTGCTCAATAAATATAGCACCATCTTTGTTCAGGTGTAACCCTGGGGTCAGCGTCTACATTCCTGGATTGAGATGCCAGCTCAGAGTTGATACATCATGTAAATCCTTGTCCCTGTGTAGTTCTTAGCTGTGTCCACAAATGCCTGAGACAAATTAACCCCTGCTACTGTCTCTCACCTTGTGACTTGCTACAGTGTTGCAGTCTGATCATGTGGGAGAGGAGACTGAAGAAATGCTTCCTACTGCATGTAGCAAACTGATAACATCAGCTCAGGCTAGGTAGAAGTTGTGACAGTCTCATTGTCACAGGTCGGCTAGAACTATGAGGTGAGTTAAGCTTTTTTTAAATAAGTATATATAAATATGTTGTGACATGTTAGGAATGTATACATGCAGACCTGTAGAGTTACTGAAAGGTCCACTTTAAAGAGGACCTAAACTCTGAAAGCTGTGCCCAAAAAATGTAGGCCAAGGGCAAAGGACTAGTTACCAATATTGTCTGTGGTCTTCCTGCAGCTGATCTTTTCCCCATTACTGACTTATCATGCCTTGTTCTGCACTGTGTCTCTGTGTGGAGGCGGCCATCTTGGTAGAGGCAAGGCTTTGCTTCCTGACTAGGGATGAGCTGTGGGTTCGGGTCAATCATGAGTACGATTTGTCCACCTGCCAAACATCTGTCTTTGTCCTAGCAGCCAATGACACTTTACGGCACGCACAGCATCATTCATTGACTGGTGGCTGAGCCGCTCAGTGTCTTTGGTTGCCAGGATGCAGACAGACAACCTGTGATGCTGTGGAGCCATCAGCACCTTAGTAATCAATGACGTTGTGTGGGTCACACAGCATCATTGATTGATTGGCGACTGAGCCACACAGCATCGTTGGTTGACTCGCGACTGAGCCACACAGCATCGTTGGTTGTTAAGACTCTGTCTGCCCCACAACATCATTGGTTACTAAGATGCTGCCTGCCCAACAGCATCATTGGTTGCTATGGTGCATGGGCCTGTGTACGAGCAACCAATGACTCTGCGTGGCCTAGCATCCTAGCAACCAATTACGTTGTGCGTCCAAGCCAACCGAACAAAGGCTTCTTCACTCAGCACTATTCCTGTCATCTGTAAGCCTCCAGCAAAAAGAACAGTGAGCTGCACAGTAGTGACATTACCAAATCTCACTTTAAATCTTCCTGTATTGAAGTGTAAATATAGCTTAATTCATGTTCCGCAGCACTTTGCAACGTGCTGTGGTATGGTGGCATGCACTGTGGTGGGTTTCACTGCATTTTTACACAACCCACCACAACGCAGCATTGAGGTGTAAACAGTACACATGGAAAACCATTTCTATCTATGAGGATCAACACAGCTCACCAAAGATAGTGCGAATAAGTCCTTCGATTGCTACTTAGGTACAATTAACATTTCTAGCATAGCAAATCATTTTGAGTTCAGGTGCACTGTAAGGGCTAGCTTAGCTCAGACGTTGGGTTTACAAAGACCGCTGGTAAATAGTTGCTCTGTATTCCCAGTTTAGCTTGGATGTTCTGTTCCTTTTTGAGGTCTCGTCTGCAGTAAATTGCTGTCAATCCCCCTAGAAGCCTGTGTCCATGTGTTTTTTTTCTTGCCCTCCATCTCCCCCAAGGTTCCCAATTACAATAATGCAGCCTTGCGCAGCTGCCTCCAGAAATGTGCGTGGAATTGGCACATGTGCCACGCTGGAGTGGGCAATAAATGAGGAAACTCAGCGAGTGTGAAGGATGAGCCTGGCATGATATTAGCATCAGCAGCGCTGCAAGACTCCCGAGATATCCGTCTTGCTGCTGTGACAAGATCAATGTTCCCAGCTCCAGAAGTAGGACATTGATCCCAGCGAGAGAGGTATTTTTATATAATGGGTCAGCTTTCTAGTTCAAAATGGATTACATAGGAATATACACAGTATACTGCAATGTGTATTCTTTCCACAATCAACATGTGAATTGACCTCAATTTCATCCAAGAAACAGGGTCAGCCCATCTGTGAGCCGCCACTGGAGCATCACAATGGTAGTTAGAGAAGCTGGCCATTTTACTTTCTTGTGTAATATTACTGTAATAAGCCAGATACGTACCCGGATGTCTGCAATGCTGCGAATATCAACCCCGCAGCTGCCAGAAGCAGCCAATCACAGCAGCTACAGTAGTTATAGCCCCGCCTTCTTCATCCCTGTTGTCTACTTTAAAGTAGTATTAAATTTTCAATCTTATTTTCAACAATGAATCCAGATCAAACAATTATAGATTGCCCAGCAAAGTATTGCTTTACATTTTTGTCCAAGCACTTCCAGTCATTATGTTTCTGAACAGCTCCAACTCTCTCAGCTCAGCTTCCCTGAACGTCCTGTCCAGTACAAGAACACAAGGGACAGCACAGTTGCTGTCTATCTATTAGGTTGGAGGAGGAGCAGGGGAGGGGAGAGCAGGGAGTGGATGCCTTGCTGTGCCTGTGTGTTTGTGGGACACACACAGCTTACCAGCACACACAAGGGTGGCTCCATAGGACCCTGCAAGGGAAAGGAGTGACCCTAAAACAGGATATCAAGACCGGCGCTCAGGGGACTAAAACTTTAATCCCTCATTCACACTGAGCATTTTGTAGCATTTTTTCTGCTTGAAAAAACACATAAAAAACCCCACACCTTTTACTTGAAGAAAGTACACAAGCTTCTTTGTGGTAGATTCTGTGCTTCACCCCCATAGACTTTTATGGAATCGCTCAAAAACATGTTTTTGTGCAGTTATGCAAATATTTACGCATGTAAAACGTGCGTTTGTTCATTCCCATCAACTTGTCACGATCTGCTCACTACAAATGCGCAAAATCTGCGCACGAAGACGATGTCACTTGGGTGTGAATGAGGATTTAAACATCAAGGACCAGCCTCCTTTTGACTTTAATATCAGTTTAAGGGGGACATTACAACACGTGTTACAGTAAAGGATTGCAAATGTGTTTTCTGGTGCTTTTCCATTCATTGAAAAAAATCAGTGGTGCCACAAGGGGCTTGCACCCTGGTGACACCATTGGAGGGGTGAAACCAAAAAGACTGACAGTCATTTTGGTGTCACCCCCTCTGAAAAGTTGGGTCAGTCATGGACCGAGAGCCCGACAGAGAAAGGAGGGGACCCGGCGGGATAAGGCATGAACGTCCCCTCCTCTCTCTGCCGGCATCCATCACCAAGATGGCCACCGGCAGGTATCACCAAGATGGCCACGCATGCGCGATGACGTTATCACGCACATGCGTGGTTACATCACGGCGGGATGTCACCCGGTATAAGCTCTGGGTGACACCCGGGTTCGGGATGCCCCTGAAGTAACTGGATGTAACCCAAGGTAATGGGTGGGTGATGAGATGACAGCAGATGCCTCTGCAGATCAGTATCACGTAGTAGAACAGTCACTCGCACACCAGACCTTTTTTTTTTATTGCAGTTGACGTTCCCTTTGGAGATTTTGCCTTACTTCTTGTGTTAACGCCATGACAGGACCAAAAATATCCCAACAGTGGGTGGGGACGAGGCGCTGGACCACGGGCTTTCTCTAGTCGAAAAGGAGCAATATTTGGGCCTGATGGCTCGATTCCGGCGCTTCATAAAAAGGGGGGGGTGGAGCCAACCAAAGGGAGAGGACGCCCAGAATGAGAAATCCATGTAAATGAAGACAAAAGCAGAGTTTATTGGCTTCACAAACAGCAACAAGAAGATGCACACAGCCACAGGGTCAGGAATTAACTTTCGTCAGGTATTAAGCAATGGATAACAGGACACTGATGGAGTGTAAACCTACAGCCCCTGTACACACTCCTGTTTCTTAGATATAAAAATCCTAGGTGTGAAAAGATCTTTACCAGCAGTTCAGCATTTGTACAAGTAAAAAAGGAATGCATATAGGAGGTGCGCCTCACGGTATAATTTTCAGTTTGGTTTCAGTAAACCTTTAAAGCTGAATTCCAGGCACAACATTTTCATTTCAATACATTTCTCAATAGCCACAGGGAATATAAATCCACTTTGTGTGCACCAAATGCCTTTGCATACCTTGTAAAAGTAGCAATGACATCAGCACTGAGCTGCATATAGCCTGTGCAGAGAGCAGCACTCCCAGAAGGCCCCACCCACTATGGGCGGTCTGCGGAAAACCTCAGGGGCGGAGACGAGACCAGTCACCCTACACAAGGAGAGACTCTTGTATTTGGACAATATAAAAGCAATACAAACGTTGTCTGTAACACAAAGCACTTAATTGAAACCCATGCAGACATTAGGAAAACATAAACTACATCAGGTAGGTGACCTAGGTACTCCAGCTGGGGTGGAGCTACAAATCTCGTGAGGCGTTGCAAGACTCTGACAGCCACAGGCATGACTCTCAGATGCATGATGGTATTTGTAGTTTCCCCACAGCTGGAGTGCCAAAGTTGCCTACCCTTGAACTACTTACTCATGAGGCTTTGCAAGACTTTGACGGCCACAGGCATGACTCCCAGAGGCTTGAGGGAACTTGTAGTTCCCCCACAGCTGGAATGCCAAGGTTGCCTGCCCCTGAACCACTTACTCACTTTAGACATGTAAGTGCAGTGGGTGCTGGGGGAGGTGGTGCGGTGCTATCGGGAAGTTCTTTTTTTCACATTTTGCGAGACAGTGGACCTACCCTTTAAGTGTTCCCACCACTTTACATTGCATCAAACTGCCTATTTACTTTCACTGCTCATTTGAAATCCAGGTGGACAGAAGCCTGGTCTACATTTCACCTCCTGAAAGGAATTCATGAAATAGATTGTGCTCTTCTCCAGGAATCTGGCTGTATCTGCATGTCTGTAGTTATATCAGAATGAGCCCAGCTTGTCCAAACAGGCAGACTGGAAGAACTTTTTATGAGCTTGGAGCTGGGTGTGGTGTCGCCGGCGTAATAGGCTTCATATCATCTGCAGAGGAAGCCATGCATGCAGGAAGAGTTTGCTCATTTATTTTATAATAACTTGCAAATGTATGCACATTATAAGCCTGGGAATACAAAACATCAAATCACTATTCAGACATATCGAGGAGGGCTTGCGGAGGATGTGACTCAGGCCAGCAATGGATGTGAGAGCGCTCAGGAGGCTCCAACAAACTCGACTGTGAATCCTGACTTTCGCCCTAGAGCAAATAAAGCATTAAATGTCAATCTATCCTACAAGTCGCCCAGCCCAGAGTCAACTCCCTTTATCAGCTTCGCTTGCAGCTTCCTCCGAGCTCCTGAAACACCTGGCCGACGTGTCCCTGCAAGTTGCGGCTTTATTGTTCGAGAATAATTGTTCCTTTAAATTGCTTTTGGCTTGTGTAGTGTAATTCTTATAACATTTGCATTTCCGGGTTGCTGTCAGCTTTGAGACACGCTGAAGTGCGCCATTTCTATTTCTGCATTTACCTACAGTATACTGAATTATTGATAATAAAGAAGAACAGGGTTTATTAAAATGAACCCTTGTAGTGGGCCAGCCCCATTTCCATAAGATACACTCACCTGATCCTTGCTCCTGCGGCACGCAGCACTGTTGTGTCCTCCAGCTCCTTCTGTCCAGTGAAGAAATGTGTGGCAAAGAGAGGTTGGCATCTCTACATGCTGCTACCTGGAGTAATGGGAAGGGAAATGGAAACGGAAAGGGGGAAGTTAGGCTGGGTTCACACCTAGGCGTATTGAATATGCGCGTTTGTCGCGCGGTTAAAAAACCGTGCGACAAACGCGCGTTTCCGTGGGCTACTTGGCTGTATCCCAATGGAAACGCGAGACCAAAACGCCCCAAAGAAGTACATGTACTTCTTTGGGCGTAGGCCGTTTTGTATCGCTTTCGGACGGGTGGAAATACGGCAATGTGTTAACCAGACCCATTGAATACAATGGGATTTAGATGTTTGAGCGTTTTGTAGAGCGTTCGTCGAGCGTTGAACTACAAAACGTTCAGGTGGGAACCAGGCCTCGGACTGGGTTTTCTCACTAATGGAACTGTTATTGTCATCGCTCACATATTGTCCCGAATGCCTGCTTGCTGCTTGCTTTTTGTAACAATTGTCCCTTTGTTGCCCACATATTGCAATGATTGCACGTTTGTTGCCCCTCATTGCAGTGATTGTCACGATTGTCCATTTGTTGCTCGCTTTTTGCAGCGATTGTCCATTCGTGCCCATGTATTACAAGAATAACCCATTTGTTGCTTACATATTGTAACAATTGCCCATTGGTAGCCCAATAAATGTCAGGGCTCAGGGTTATTTAGTTGATAAGGATACGGGCAACTGGAGGGACTGAGGCTGGGTTCACACCACTTTCCGGACCAGATCTATACCAGATCTGGAACGCAGTGCATCGCGTTTTTGCTGCGGTTTACATCACACTTTTGCTGCGTACCGGAGCTGTTTTTATTTTTTATTTTTTAGCTGAAAATAGACTTTAAGGTACGGTCCACTGTATTTGTATGCGTTTTTGATGCTTTCTATACGTTCCAGTGCAGTCCAGACCAGACAAAATGACACACGCAGTATTTTTCTGGTCTGATCTGGGATGGACTGCGCTGGTGTGAACAGAGGCCAGAAATAGCATAGGGATACATTAGGATGCATTTTGGGTCCGGAAACGGTCTGGTCTGGAGATGATCTGAATGTGGTGTGAATGGGCCCTGAGCTAGGACACAGGCAGTTGAAGATGAATATCAGAATGACAATTAGAGCCACTGAGGAGGTAGGCTGCACAATCAACTTATAAAAAAATGTCATTGTTGACTGGTATGTACTTTTCATAAAATAACAGAGCAAAAATATGCACTTATTAGCTGCAGTCACCTTTCACCTGATTCATACATCTGTTTTATTCATTGTGCTTTGTTTTACTGAGGCCAAAGCAGGTTATGTGACCAAATACAGAATTCCGGGCAATTACAGCATGTGATTGGGTTCTTCAGTTTGTAACCTGAATTAGAATCTCAGGTAGTCCTTCTTCCAAACATTTTCATGAACTCTGGCACCCATCCGGAGGTTATAGACCCTGCTAGCTCACTTTAAAAACATTGGTGTCCCCTCTATCTGGAGCTAGAAAATGGACATAAAGATTAGTGATGAGTGAACTGAGCAATGTCCTGAACACTGCCCTAAGAAAACACAAATTCTGAGCTGAGGCCATTTATGAAGCTTAAAGGGTAGCATTCAAATACACAATTCCTTAAAAAATTCTGTGTTGTAGATGCCTTAAACCTGCACGTCAAGCGGCGCACCTGTAGGAGGTTGGGCAGCAAATGTAACGAAAATGACCCCGCTAAATGACCTTTCGGGTCCCCAGACTTCATATCTGGGGGGTGATGTCACCGACCAGTATGGTTAAGGCCTATTTGGCCAATCACATCAGCCAGGCCATTCCCCTAGCACTGCTGTTTACAGTTTAGCAGCATCAAGGAAACTGTCATTTGTAGTCGAGCAGGAGAGGATCGCCATTCGCGGGTCGTCTTGTTTGTGTCGGGTGGGCATTATTCAACGTGATTGACAATGGATCCACATTGCTGAATGATGTTACTTTCATTAGATTTACATTATGATCCTTTTTTTAAATTATAAAAGACTGTGTGTGTTTTAATTACTATTTATATATTTCTCTGTGAATGAGTATCAAGGGTTATGTACACAGGGCCGTCCCTATAATGAGGCAGCTTGAGGCGGTGGCGGATACTGGGACATGGGGGGGTGGGGGGGGGTAATGCCATTAAATCTGTCAGGTAAAGCTGCCATACACCAGTAGAATTTTGCTTAAACTTTGTCACTTTTGGAACGTTCTAATGAGGTGGCCCAGGCGGCATTTCACCGGTGGAGTTGTGGGGTGGTGGTGGGGGCGGCCATAATGTCCCAGGTTGCTAAAATCTCTTAGCAACCTGTGAGACTCTGGCCAGCTTTCCGCCCAGCTCACTGACGTCACTGGTTGCCAGGAGCTAAATGGGACTCTCTGGCTGGCATCCTGCCCAGCTTCTGGCAACCACCAGTGACATCAGTGAGCAGGGCTGGCCACCAGACAGAGCTGCTGGAACAAGAGGTAGCACCAACAGACTTCACATGTATGTGTTATGTATTCTTTATACTACCGTATTTGCCGGCGAATAAGACGACTTTTTATACTTAAAAACATCCCCTGAAAATCGGAGGTCGTCTTATACGCGGGGTATACAATGTGAACCTTTAGTTAGTTTGGGCCAAGCTGGCCCACAACGAACATCCCTAATCTGTCAGCCCGCTGGATGTGCGGTAATACTGTATGTACGGTAGCTTTGGCTACATACAGTATACCGCGTTGAGCCAATCACGGCGAGCGATGTACACAACCTCTGCCAATCCAAGCAGGCTTTGTATTCAATAAGGTCTCGTTCACACCTAGGCGTATTGCATATGCGCGATTCGCGGTAAAAAAGTTGCGCGACCGTCGCGCGTTTCCGAAGGCTACTTGGCTGTATCCCAATGGAAACGCGCAACAAAAAGGCCCAAAGTAGTACCTGTACCTTTTCAGGCGTGGGCCGTTTTGTAGCGCATTAGGGACGGGCGGAAATACGCCAAGGTGGGAACCAGACCCATTGAATACAATGGGATTTATTTTTTTGAGCGTTTTGTAGAGCGTTCGTCGAGCGTAGAACGCGCTACAAAACATTCAGGTGTGAACGAGGGCTAATAGAATACATCGCTCGCCGTGATTGGCTCAGCGCGGTATACTGTATGTAGCCGAAGCTACCGTACATACAGTATTACCGCACATCCAGCGGGCTGACAGATTAGTGGGTGTATTTAAACAAAATGGCTGGTAAACAGGACCCCATCATGGCTCCAGCAAGAAGAAGGAAATATGAAGCCTCGGAAAATACGGTACATTTTTTTACATATTATGTGTTATATATGCATATTTCCACATGTTTCTTTCTATATATCTTTAGTAGTGCCTCAGCAAACTCCTGAAGAAGTGCAGCATACATCCGTGAAACGCGTAATACATCCCCACTGGTCACCTATTTGATTAACATTAATAATGGAAACAAGACTATTTGGCTTTCTTGCAATATGTAATGGTTAAAAACAATTACAAGGAAGGAGACTAAAAGCTGTATTCATTATTGTCGATAACGTTTATACTTAAATGTAATATAGACTGTTGTGATTGGGTACCTCAAAAGTCCGTCCTTACTCTTTTTTTCACTTACTTAAAATGAGAGAGATGCTGGAAACCAGATGCCGCAGTGACATCCAGCTATAGGAAGCATGTAGACATGGTAGGCCCCAGTGGTGATAATCCCTTTCCCCAGCTATGTAAATGTGGCCAGCCACCATTGTGGGAATTCAGCTCTCCCGCCCTCCCAATATGAGAGCTCTGTTTATCCGTTGACCTATTTGTTAAGGGTGCTGGGGGTGGATGCATGAAGATAATTTTATGTTGCAAGTAAACTTTTCCTTCAAACCTAAAGGGTATCTACTGTCAAAAACTAAAAATAAATCTGTATTTCTGTATTGAATTTCCATAAGTTCTATCCCACTCACAATAACCATATCGATCTATTTGTAAACTTACTTATGGAAGATACCCATAGGAAGGGCTTCCTCAATGTACTGCTCAATGGTGCTTCCTCAATGTTGTGCCACACCTCTCACAAAGCCTGCATTCTGAGCTAGAATTCAATGTCTCAACAATGTAACATTATCATTGCTTGCTGGAAGCAATGCATCATGGGCCATGTAGTCTTGACAAATTAAGATTACATCACATCAAGCAGCAGAGAAAGAGATGCAAAGCACACTGGGAATCCAGGAAGTTGGTGAAAGTGATGGGCAGACGGAAGGCGGCACTCACTACATAAAAGGGATTTTTTCAAGTTGATTGCATTATCAAATGCAACTCTGGTATGTATTCCTATTACAATTCTGATGTTATAACAGGATAGTATGTGCCGGGCCTTTACAACTCCTTTAGGGTCTATTCACACCATGTCCGGATCATCTCCAGACCAGATTGTTTCCGGACCCAAAATGCATCCTAATGTATCCCTATGTATTTCTGGCCTCTGTTCACACCAGCGCAGTCCGTTCCAGACCAGATGAGAAAAATACTGCGTGTCCTATTTTGTCTGGTCTGAGACACACTGGAACGCATCTGTAAGACCATTTTAAGCAACAACAAAAAACTTCTGAACGTGCCAAAATTGTGGTAAAAACGCGGAAAAAACGCAATGTACTGAGTTCCAGATCTGGTCCTGAAAATGGTGTGAACCTGCCCTTAAAGTATGACTACATTTTTGCTAACCCCCAACCCCTCTCCCTAGTTCCTGTAACTTTGAACTCTCCTACCTCGGTTCATACTTACAGCTGTGTGGTGGTGGCCTCCCGCAGTGTTTACACCGAGTTATGGGGTTCTAGGAGCTGGGGGAATTTTTTTATTTTACATTTTGAATGCCTTCAAATATTACATTTTATTGATGTATTATAAAAAAAAGAATTCCAGATAACCATAAGAACGAAGTGTCTGCTTGGAAAAAGAGGTCACATTGATAAAGTGTAATCCTTTGTACAATTTACAGTTGGCTGCTCCTAGCAATTAATAAGTATCTAATCGTGTAACGCAAGGCAACAGATGGTGTTCTGCGCAACCTTTTGATGGAATCTTGTGAAATGTACAAGATTCTTTTACACTCTAGCTGCACCTCTGCTGACTGTACAGAGACAGAATTCCCGAATCGCTATGATAGTCATCCATTATATTCCATTAGAAATTATTCCAATTACTCAGTGCGTAGCCTTGGTATTGGAATGGCCCAATAGAGGCGCCTAAACATGTTGTCCATTTCATCATAAGTATTGTGATTATGTTGACAAGTATGGAGTTCTTTTACATTGCTTTTGACTGATTTTTGTTTGTCATTATCACAATTAGTAACTTTAGTTGCAGAACCACCAGCCCCTTAGCATGCACAGCACATTAAATCACCCCGAAACGTGCGCTGCCAGCACCCACCCCCCTGCCTCAGGCGGTGAAAATGCTAGGGGCACCCCTGGCTGGTGTCATAGCAGTAAACACCTCTGGCTGAAATGCTAAGTGTCCAGTGTCACTGGATAGACCACTGCCTCTGTATAGACCAAGATCACATGACCAATGCCTTGGCACAGAAACCTTGACAGGATTCTCAGAAAAAGACGTGTTCTTCTCACTACCAATCCCTATATCATGCAAACTGTGCCTTCCTTTCACAGCACAGGCCCACTTTGAAAATCCATTTCATCCAAATCGCCTCTTTCCTAGAACACGTGCCTAGCGGGAGGTGATCTCTCCATTGTGTCCCCGGAGAAAGTCTTGATATTGTCTGAAGATTTCAGCTGCTGTGATATCGCAATGATAAACAGACAAGCATCTTACATAGGATTTTACTTAAGAATACGCAGTAAGCAGGGTTTGTTCCTATGGTAACAAATACAGCACATGACGTTTATTTGAAAGAGCAAGCATGCAAAGCCCACAGGAGCATGCTGGGATGTGCTGAGCACCAGGAACCATTCCCCCGTGTAGTATGTGGCTGGTGGGAACAATTAGTTATCTGTATAATCAGAGTGACGTCTTCTCATTTACCGGCCAGTCTGGGGGCTGACCTCACTCACTCATTTACTCATCTATTACGGCATCACAGCAACCTACCGTATTGGGGGAAAAAATAACACTGTTGCATCAGGTTAGTAATAAGTTTTATTTCAATGCAAAAGGTGGGAGGGGGAAACAAAATGTCATTCTCCGTGCATTACTATGTATGAAGGTGGGACCAGAACACCCAACAATACATATTGTTGGGTAAAGCTCCAGGCCTATATAAAAGACACCAATTAAAGCTGACCTCCCGGCACATCAAATGTTAACTCTTAAGGGCTCATTTTGTCTAGGGAGCTAAAATAAAAGTTACACTAACCCGAACACGATTCCGACTGGCTCCTACACAACTTCTTCCAGCTTGCCTCCTCATCCAGCGATGAAATGTCCCTCGGCATCCTCACGTTTCGTTCACTGACTCACAGGACCTTAGACTGCTGGGGTGGAGGGGGAAAGAGGCTGAAGGGAGCGGGAGCGTTCTAAGGGCAAGCCGGCTCAGAGGATTGGGTGAGTATAACTTTTTATTTTGATCTCCCTAGACAAATGAGTGCTTAACCCTTGCAGTGCGAGGTTCAGTTTACAGTAATTGTGGGAAAAGCGTTGGGTAATTGGGTAATTGTGGGCATAGCGTTCAGTTTAAGCTTCTTTTTTTTTTTGAACTCGATGGACATGTCTTTTTTTCAACCTGACTAACTATGTAACAGAAGGAAACATATTCAATCCAGTAAGAAATGATTTTGTTTTTACCTAACTCTGTATTCACTTACCACATTGTACTGATCACTGACACAAAGCAACACCTGCTAAAGTAGAACTCCAAACAAACTCATAAAAGAAGAGTAGATCTTCCCATCTGCCCCAGACAGGAATAACAGCCTCATGAAGGTTCTCCTCCACTGTATCCAGAAAAGTGTCTGGAGTTATTTATTTTTTATTTTTATATAGCGCAGTCAACACAGCACTTTACATACTTTACTTCAGTCCCTGTCCGCATGGAGCTTACAATCTAAGGTCCATCTCACATGTATTCACAGTTGTAAATGGGGCAGAATACATGAATCTCCTGAATTCCCCCCGCACTGCACAATACAATGACAGCTACCATCGCCCCACAGCCGTCCGCAGACAGTTCGCATGTAATCGCACATGCAGCGATTACCTGCGGACAACCGCAGGTGAACGCAGAGTGCTTGTGGCCAGGTAATTGGAGCATGCACATTTTCATCCGAATTGCCTGCAAATGGCTGTGGGCTAGTAGCTGTCACTGTATTGTACAGCACCTTCTGCAGCAGATTGCAGAAGTCTCATGGAGGAATGTGATTGGCCTCATTTGCAAGTGTGAATAGGGCCTTAAAGTGAATCTGTGCTCAACAGGTTCACTATAATTAAGACCTCCTCGTTGCATATACTTACTTTCCATTCCTTTCCTCACCTCTCCATTCATCTCCCCATACAGGGGAGCCTAGTGTAAGCTACGGGTCATTGGAGTTGTAGCTTACACAGGGCTTTGCACTCCCCGTGTGATGACACTGATTGGCCCAGCGCTGTCACATGGGTGAGTCGCATGCTCATCCATACCCATAAGTACTGAGTATTTCCTTTGGTTCCCAATGCTGACTGGAGCACTGAGTATAAGAAAA
>NW_017306284.1:1909900-1935594 GCF_000935625.1 Nanorana parkeri | reverse complement strand
AGACATGTGACTAGCATAATAAGATTCAAACTGTATTCTATTAATTAGTAAATCGGGGACATGAACTTTTAGTGTTTCTGAGGGGTACCTGTGCTCACAAATCACCAACAGTCTGTAAAATACTCTCATTACATGGAAACACAGTCAAAGTGACCATTCATATACTGTATATTCGTTATTTTTTGCTGCTTGTATGAATGATAAAAGCCTCAAGAAAACATTCTGTGGTATTGCTCGGGGTTCAGCTCCTCAGAACATCACTTCAGCAGAGACCCTCGCAACCTAACATCCTTCTACTGCCATGGCAACATGCTTAATAAAGAGGCCTTAATGGATGGCCACCTCGTCACTTCAAAAGCAAACACATATAAATTACGGCAGGCTCCTTGGATAATTAAATGCAAGTCAGCCACTGTGTGAGTCTATTGACCCCCTTAATGAGTTGTTGTACCTGTATAAGGGCTCGTTCACACGTGTAGCGCTGACTGGAGGTTTTCAGCAACTGAACAAGACAAGTCAGTCATCGCTACCACACAGAGAACACAATTGTTTTCTATGTGTCCCATTTACACCACAACACGGATGTGATGTGTAGTGTGGTGCACTGCAAAAAAAATGTGGACACCATGCTGCTGTGTGGAGACCTGCATGTAGTGTGTACATTGTACACTCCAAATAAAGTTTTTTTAAAAAGTAAACAGTGTGATGCGCTAAGGCCTGTCACTTCCACATGCTGGGCTGTATACATTGTACACTCCAAATAAAGTTTAAAAAAAAAGTAAACAGTGTGATGCTCTGAGGCCCGTCACTCCCACATGCTAAGGGTACGTTCACACCAGCAGCCGCAACACGAACAGCTGCTGGTGTGCACGTCCCCAAACAGTGCTGATGTACTCGATCAAGCCACATTGCACTGTTTCTTTTTCTTTTTTGTAGAACTTTATTGAAATGTGACAAATTACATTTCATTCAGTTCTATGGGCTCACCGTGGTTGTATCGTGTCTCACTGTAGTGCGCTTAAAAAAAGTACTGCAGGCCATACTTTTTCAAGCGCACACTCAGGGCCGGATTTACTCTCCTTGCCGCCCCAAGGCCAGGTTCCACAATATACCCCCCCCCCAACCCCCCGTCCCCATCAATTGTGAATGGCAACCATCACACCTCACACCGGCGCCCGCAACTTCCTCACAAGGTCACCGCTGCCGCCCCGAGGCCGGGCCTCGGTGGCCTTGTGGGAAATCCGGGCCTGCGCACACCACTGGAACGCAGTGGTGTGAACCGAGCCCATCCATCACAAGACATTGTGTTCGGGCTGCGCTGGAATAAACGGCCAGCACAGCTCAAATGCAGATAGTGTGAACCGGACCTTGAGCATTTTAGCATGTGGGCTAGTGTGAACAAGCCCTGATTCATATTTGTTCAGTTAACACAAGTGATTTTATTCTCTTGCTACTCAGAGATTTAGCACTCATCGGGGGGACGGGACAGTTCGGGTGAGCGTAGGGCGGCGTACGACCGCGTACTCCCATAGAGAAGAGCAGGCTGCTGTGTATAATCACACTCAGCACCTGTCCTTCCCAGGAGCTGCCTGATACGGCCGTATCGGCAGGAGAACTATGGGGTCAGTGCTTTTCCCCATAGTTCTCCTAAGGGTAACGGGAGCTACAGCTCGCGGTATACTCGGACGCCGCAGCCAGGACGGATCCCGACAATACTGTCTGGATCCACCCAGCTGCGTGAGTGACAGCGGGCTCTGCCTATCTAGAGGCAGAGCCAGCTGTACCCGCCCCGTCCGTTCCGCCAGTCAGCGCTTGAGGATCGGACAGGGGAGGGGGGAATCCCTGCAGGGAGTCGCGAGTGACAGTCACGGCTCTCTGCAGGCACAGGATCGAGAAGTGAGCGAGCGACGGTATGTGCTCGCTCACTTGCCGATCTATTGAGCCAACGTGTGACAGTTTCATTGTCACACGTCGGCTCAAACTATGAGGTGAGTGATTTTCACTCGCCTCGTAGTTCTCCTTTAATGTCACTTTAAGGCACGTATTATGTAAGAAGCCTTTTTTTTAAAAAATTACATTATGCTATGTGAATGAGAAACATGTCACAAATATAAAATAGGTGTTATCCCAACTTGGCAGCAAAATTGTTAATACACTAAAAGAAAAAGAAGCATCAAGTGCAGATATTGTTATGATAGAAGTTAGCTCTGATTTATATTCAGACTAGAAAGGATCTGCATGCAGAGAGCAAAATAAAAATGACACCTTATTTGCTAGCAGAAGAGAGCAGCCTAATTTGCACTGACACTATCAATATTCTCATAATAAAAATGGACCAGACAGCTCGGCCTGAACGCTTTCCTCCTACACAAATGCCACATTCTTTTACAGCCAAAATGAGCTCACAGCATAGGTGCAGACAACTTGCATGGGCATATTGTTGGCATGATCAGGTTCAAACACTTGGAAGCGATACATCCACTCGGTCGTGAAATCCTACAACCTACATTGTGTTCATTTTTGGAAGTGTGATCGAATACCGGTATTTTATACAGGAAGCAAAGAGTCGCAACAATGAGAAGAGAAGGATAAAAGGAGGTGTTGCCCATTTCACCCAATCAGGTTCCAACTGTCATTTCTTTACCAGTATAGGTTAGGAAATGATTACAAACGTATGAACAGTTTTGCCACATTCTCTTTCCTCCATCTTTTTGGTTTTTAATTGTATGGCAGATGGGGGATACAGCAATTAGAAGTCTGCACTACATACAAATCACAAGCGCAATTACCAATTTCAGTGAAGTACATTATTGCCCACGTAAAAGAAAAAGGTATTTATATATTAGATTGGAAGCTCTCACGAGCAGGGCCCTCCTAACCCATGTCTTGTAACTGTACTGTCTCCCTACATGTTGTAAAGCGCTGCACAAGTGTTGGCGCTATACAAATCCTGTATTATAATAATAATAATATGTTCCATCAACAAAAAGAAGAGGCGTATTCATTATTTCAGTGCAGTGGGTGGAGCCATGCAAATAATTCCTTTCATTCAGTGCCCAGCTGTCACTTATCCAATTTGAATAAGGACTTGTGTACGGGGGTGTTTGTGTTTTGCTGCTGATATGCATTTGAGACACATATTTGAAGGATCTGGAAAGCAATGTTGAATTTTGAATGGAATATTACACAGCAGCGGAAAGCAGTGTTCATTGATTTTACCACTAATCATGTTGTTTGGCATTTTTACAAATGCATCATATCCTATTTTGCTACATCTGAACTGCCATTATCCCCCTTTACAAATAAATAGGAACACCATGTTTATTCATGATAGAAACATGACAAAAGCATCTTAACATGACATCATTAAAGCAAGGCATATTCCCTGAAAAACAAGACAGGTACCCTATATGGACACCCCTCCAAATTATTGAGTCCAGGGGTCTCCAGTGAATAGAACTGTTAATGCTACAGCATACAAATACAATTTAGACAATTGTTCGCTTCCAACATTGTGGTAACTATTTGAAGAAGGGCCTTCTCTGTTCCAGCATGAATGTATCCCTCTGCACAAAGCCAGCTTTATAAAGACATGGTATGATGGGTTTGTGCAGAATGTGAGTGACTTACACAGAGCCCGGACCTCAACCCTATTGATCATCTTTAGGATGAATTGGAACGCCAATTGTAAGCCGGGTCTTCTCGTCCAACATTAGTACCTGACCACACTAATGGTCTTTTGACTAAATGGGCACAAAATCCCACAGACACAGTCCAAAATCTTGTGGGAAGCCTTCTTGAATGAAGAATGAAGGATCTTATAGCAACTAAGGGGGTGGGAAATTACATATATATGTCTGTGGTTATGGAATGAAATGTCTAAGAAGCCCATATGGACCAAAAGTAGGTGGGCTTCCCTCCAAATTATGGAATGTAGTTGTTTCCAGTGAACGATAGTGGTAACCTTTTCTCTGCCACAGAGGCATGTCATCCTGGCAGCTGAGGCTGTATACATGTCTAAAGTTGACTGTCTCAGACCCAGCTGCCTCTCCTGCGGGCTGTAATATGCGGATCCGTCCGCATTCACAAAGTGGCGTAAGGCTCCGCCAACTTCTCCAAAGCCATGCTGTCTGTCCACTCCCACAGGGCGGAGCACGGGGGCGTCATCCTGCTCCTCCTTACCTGCGGTCCATTTAAGGACTGAGTAGTGAAACGATCTGCGCCTCAGTATTGAGTTGGATACAGACACTGACTGTTCGTGTGTGGCTGTTCGCTCGTGGAGAGCTGATTTTGAATCCAAGGACTCAATCTCTGTCTGCAGCCCTGTTGGGCAATCTCAACCCAAGGACTCAACCTCTGTCTTCAGCCCTGTTGGGCAATCTTGCAGTGGACCACTCATACGCAGCCCAGCTCACCCTCACCCCTGCTGCTACTGTGGACATATACACCAGGAACCGAGGCTACCATCCCACTTTAAGGGACGGTGGTATTTCCTGGACTCTCTCTCTCTTTATCTCAGTGGATCCCCACACTATGAAAACGCAAGTATCATGCACTGTGGCCAGTGATGAGAGAGTGACATCATGCTCGCTGCAGATTCTGGGTTGATGACACAGAATTGGAGTCCATGTTGTGAATACTACTGTCAGTAAAATTGAATACAGTGATTTAAACTGAAATCGTTTCTTTGTGATTATATAAACTATAAGTTAGAGGCTATCTGCAGTTGAGTTCCATACAGGTGTTTGCCACCTGTTACTAAAGACCTTACACGGGCCCATGACCTGCATCACAGATGTCCGTTCGCTGATTTCGTCCTGGTTGAATGAAGCTGGAAGTAATGATGATTTCATTACTTTAAGTTTCTTAGCTGTCATTACCCGGCCAGAGAGGCTGGTGAAGAAGCTGATCAAGCGCGATCTTCCTGGATTTTAATAAATTTATAATTCTGGTGGGGTTTAAGTAATTCATGGGTGCAAAAAAAACTGGAAAAATGTTCCTGGCAGCAAAAAGGTTAATACTACAGCATATGATAGATAGATAGATTGATAGATAGATAGATACACACACAAAGAACATTGTGAAAATTGTTTGCTTCCAACCTTGTGATAACTGTTTGGGAAAGGCCCTTTTCTGCTCCAACATGGCTAGGTTTCCACAAATGTATGGCATTTTTTAACATTTTACCTGCTTGTGCATTTGTCCTAAAGCTCTCCACAATGTACAATATATGGTCAATATGGCTTCTATGCAGGTCAATTCAGACAGCAGGCAAGGTATTACCAGTCAGGTAATGGTAAGGTATCTGCATGGCACCACTTCCATCACTCATTCCAAAGACAAGGGAATTATGGCCCATTTTTGAAGCTTGTCCATGGACATAAAGTAAAGACCTGCATGGCTTCCTCTGTCCATTACATTATCTAGCTGGTTATACAATCCAGTTTCATTGAGTAGAGAAATGGCCTTTGACACAACTTGAAATATTTGCATAGCTGCTGGCTATATTAATCACATTCTGGCTTCTAGTAAATGTACTATATACAATACCTGCTAGAAGTATTTATATTACTCATAATCCACCCTGCAAATGAATGTGCTGCCCGTTTCTACAGCCCAAATATCTGCTTATGGTTGCAAAGAAGCACCAGTGGGTTGAATGGGAATATATATTGTTTTTATAGGTTTTATTTATTTATTAAAGGGCATATACTGTATAGTGTTTTTCTATATATTTCATGTTCCAGACTAAGAAAAAAATGCAGATTTTAGTGCAGAATAACGAAAAATTGTATACTTACTAGAGGTGCACCGAATTGGAAATTTTAAAACCGAAACGAAACCGAAATTAAAAAAAAATGTCAGGCCAAAACCGATACTGAAAATGTTTTTTATTTTTTAAATATTTTATTTTTATTTATTTTTTATAAACTTTTTTATTCTTTTATTTATTCATTTTTGTATTATTATTATTTTTTTTACTTTACTTTTAGGGGCTTTGGGAAAATATTAGGGGTCTAAACAGAGTCCTGATATTTCCCTTTTAAAATAGAAAAAGAGATTGAGAACACAAAGTCCTCAATCTCTTTTTCTGTATCCCGTTATCAATGAACAGGAATCCTCTGAGTGTTCCTGTTCATTGATAACATGAGAACATGGTATGATTACTATAACTACAATTATGAATGAATGGGGGTGATGTAGATCACTCTCATTCATTCAAAATTGAGGATATAGTTAACATACCATATCCTCAATTTTATACAAACACTCAGAGATCACTGATCGCTGAGTGTGTGTAACTTGCTCTTCTCTCTGATGCGCTGTCACAGGAGGCTGATCGAGCGGTGTAGAGAGGAAAGCCCAGCCTCCTGTGACAGCGTGGGCTGTCTCCGCCCACACACCGCACTGCCGGACTCTGATAGGAGGCAGAGTGGTGTGGGAGGAGACGCCGGCCTGTCACAGCACTCTCCATCGCAGCACGCGGCTGGCTGTCACTTTTTCTTCTCCCCGCTGCGACATAGAGCAGCGCCCAGCGGGGAGGAAAGAAATCAGGGATGCGCCGATGTATCGGTAGGAAAATGGCACTTTCAGCATTATGCCAAAAGTGCTGAAATATGTTTCGGCGGCCGATATATCGGTGCATCCCTAATACTTACCGTTCGATAATTTTCCTTCCTTTCCTGACACCAATACATGGCAGCATAGGAATGGCAGCATACGAATGGGTTTAGCTCCGCACCTCACCCAATCACAGGACCAGTTATACAATAAATTAAAGCACGCCTCCCAAGGCCATCATTCTCTTAACAAGCACTCAATGCGAAAGCCAAGGGAGGGTCCCGTATGCTGCCATGTATTGGCCTCAGCAAAGGAAGATTACCGAAAGGTAAGTATACAATTTTCCGTTTTCGTGACACCAACATGGCAGCATACGAATGGGACGTAGCAAGCAAAAACAAGGGAGGGCAAAAGTTGAGATATTTACACAATTGAATTAAACACATTCAGAACCAAGTTCACCATGGACAAGACTCCTGGATTGGCCCCGTAATGGGACAGGAACGTATACCAGGTTACTGCCTCTCCAGTATAACTCTGGAGATACACACTAAACTCTATCCATAATGATGAAATCCTTCAGTAGAGTGAACCCAGAGAGAATGGTGGCCTTGGGAGGCGTGCTTTAATTTATAGTATAACTGGTCCTGTGATTGGATGAGGGACGGAGCTAAACCCATTCGTATGCTGCCATGTTGGTGTCAGGAAAACAATTTATTTGTTAAATAGAACCTTTTCATAGATATCTGTACATCAGACCAAAAAGTACAGCTGAAGAGGAAGGAAGGACAGAAGGATTTGGTTGTAAATAAGGGACAGTCCTTCCTGCCATGCCTTCATATTCCTTTCTTCCCAGAAGGCCAGCATTACCTTTCTTCAGGCATCAGCATCTACATCTGGGACATCATGTAAAGCTTGGTGACAATGCAACAGACATTACATTCTGGGCTGTGTGTATATTTTTCTTAAAGCTGAACTCCAGGATAAGCAAATAGTGTCTAAGTACAAGAGTCAAGTGTATTCTTATTGTAATCTTGGTGTGTTTTCTGTATGTCTTCCAGATCTGTGTAATAATGTGAAACTTTGCTTCTGTGCAGGATCTTCCTGTAGTAAAGACCAGTCACTGCTGCTCTTTTTCCTTGTGCAGGGTGACTGGTCTTGTATCCGCCCCCTCCTGTAGTTTTCTGCATACACCGTGTAGTGGGTGGGGCCTGTTGGGACTCGGTCCCTCCCATAGCTCTGCTCTCTGCACAGGCTATGTACAGCAAAGTGATGATATAATTGCAATTTAATTTACAAGGCAATATCTGAGTTTATAAAGGCATTTGGTGCACACAAAGTGGATTCATATCCTTTGTGGTGACTGAGGAATATATATAAATGAAAGCTCTTGTGCCTTGAGTTCTGGTCTAACCATATCATCCCCCTGCTACTGCATTTCACTTTGTGTCTTGTTAGAGTTACAATCAAAGTGATCACTAGAGGAGAGGAGACTAAGAAAATGTTGAGGCTGATGACATCATTCCCCCAGACTGCACCTCTCAGACTAGGCGTAGGCATTTGCCTGGAGCTGTTTTTTTATAAAATTATACCGCTGCCGTGTATAGTAACATGTCAGTGAGTTATTCATACAGATATATGATATGTTTTTATCGAAATAATGAAAAGATGTGAAACTTTAGTTTTTATGGTAAATTTTCAAAAACAATTTAAAATACAATTGAGCAAAAGTAGTTTTTTTAAGTATTTTCCATTTTTGCAAATCCTGACCATTGTAGGTATTTCTTACCATAAAGATAAGCGATAATGGTGACTGAACTCGCCTCTGAGTGAATCGAAAAACAAATGTGTGTGCGCACCATATTGGAAATGGTGGCTACAGTATTCATACACGCTCATCCGAAATAAATCAGGTTTAGGTAGAAATTGACTTAAAAAAGATATACACAGATCAGCCATAACATTATGAGCACTGAGAGATGAAGTGAATAACATTGATTATCTCATTACAACGGCACCTGGAAGTAATGGGATATATTAGGCAGCAAATTAACATTTTGTCCCTGAAGTTGATGTTTGGAAGCAGAAAATAATGGACAAGCGTAAGGAATTAAGCAACTATGACAAGGGCCAAATTGTGATGGCTAGATGACTGGGACAGAGCAACTCCAAAACTGCAGCTCTTGTGGGATATTCCCGGTTTGCAGTGGTCAGGACCTACCAAATGTGGTCCAAGGAAGGAAAACTGGTGAACCGGCACCAGGGTCATGAGTGGCCAAGGCTCATTGATGCAAAAACTGGGAGAGAGGGTATATCTTCCCTGGGAGAGACACCAGACCTGCTCCTGAGGTTCATATCATCCTGGTCTTCCTGGCACCTCCAGCAGTCAAAGGGCTTCTCTGGTTCTCCTTCCCAGATAGTTCCAGACCTCTCCTGGGTCCACATCTTGCCTCCTAGAGGCTTAAGGCCTACTCAGCTTCTCCAAGTGTGTACATGCCACCCCTAGACGGACTGCCCTAAGCACATGGCAATTCCTGAGTATTTATGCATTTCCCCAGCATGCACCACTGGTCACGAAACTCCTAGTGATGGGTTGAAGAGACAGGTTCTCCCATTGGCTGCTCCACTCTGTGGCAGGGTCACACCCCACTACACGTAGGTGTAGACAATAGCAGAACACTTAGGAATTACCAAATGATCACCGACTACAAATCAGCCAAACTGAGTACAGTTCCAGCAACACTAAATTTAAAGAGCCACTCCATTTAGCGCAAAAGGGATACACATTTTTTCTGTTGGTTGAACTTGATGGGCTTGTGCCTTTTTGTCAACCTGACTATGTAACTATGTTCTTTTCAAGCTTACAGTAACATTTAATGTAGAGAGTAAAGATACAAATCAATTGAGTCGGCTGTAGCACACTGTCAATCATGTATCTCAATAATATTCCATAATTTAGAGATTGCAACGTCTGAAATAAACTAGTTAATCAAACTGCTCATCTAGATGCAGATTCATTACACAGAATTATGCGACTTTAGACCCAGTGGATTTTTTAAATGTAATCATTTAAATTATGCAGCAAGTCCAGGAAAACCTTTCCCATTGCTTCTCTCTGCAGCACTTGTGCTTAGGCAGTTCCTGTGTCTCCATACATGCACATATATATATGTAGCTGTACATTACAGTCAAAAGTACAGTTCACCATATTGGTATCCAATTGTCTTGAGCAAGGCTGACCACTCCCCTCTTCCCCAGTAACATGTTCTGCCAGCAATCCCCTTTACCATCTGCCCTTTTCCATCTGCATCTAAACCCCCTCCAACAGGCATGTGACATCACCCAGCGCCCTGCCTCCAGAATATTTTTTTGTATTTATTTTTTTATTATTTATTATTTAATTTAACATTATTTTTTTTTACTGTTGGGGGAAATATTAGGGGTCTAAAGAGCCCCCTGATATTTCCCTTTTTAAAATAGAAAAAGAAATTGAGGACACAAAGTCCTCAATCTCTTTTTCTGCAGCCTCTGTTCTAAATGAATGGAAAGCACAGAGGCTTCTCATTCATTCAGAAACTCTTTACTATCATCCAGTTTCTGAATGGGGAGGAGCCTTTGTACAGAGGGCTACTCCCCATTGAGAAACTCATGAATGAACAGGAAGTTATGTAAAGCACTTCCTGTTCATTTATAACTGGGTACACATAGTACTATGTGTCTCCAGTTATTTACAAACACTGGAGTGATCAGCTGATCGCTCCAGTGTTTGTCCTGCACAGAGTATTGGTACATATCACTGATATGTACAGATCCTCCTCCGGTCGGCCACGCACACAGGGGGGTTCAGCCTGCAACTTCTCCTCTGGATCCCCCCTGCTCTCCTGGGCAGAGGCAGCGGGGGATCCGAGGAGAAGTGAAGGAAGCACTTCAGCCGCGGGGGGATCGTTGGAGAGAGCCGCTGCCACAGCAGGCTAGTCGAGTGGTGAGGAGAGAAAGCCGCCGGCTGTCAGATCCCCCCCGCTGCTGACTGGTAGATCTCAATCGACCTAATGGGCACCCCTGGTTTAGAGTAAGCAGACGCTATCGCACATGCACCTAGCGTGCAGTACCGTGCACTAGGTGCGTTCCATTACCATTCATTTGAATGGCACCCTAATGCACCTCCTGGTGGCTGTGCACTCCTGTGAACCACAACACGTGGTATTTCAATACCACTCTAACCAAACTCCACCCTACGTGCGTTACGTCCCCAAAACGCAGGGGTGCGACACCCCTAATGAAGTCACATTAGGAGTTTGAGAGTGTACTGAGCTAGCAAGGATGCTGTGGAGAGGAACATGGATCATTCCTGACATAGCGGCTGCAGCCTGGTTTTATACGCTGTTTTGATGTGTTTTTATGTGAGTAGTATTTAATGACTGTTTTTTTCTATATGTCAGCAGTGTGCACTATGTTTTGTCTCTCTGCTTTGTGCAGGGACTCTGGAGCTTAAAGCTGGCCATACACCTTACAATTATCTGCAGATTTTCTGTGGTCAGATGGAAAAGGTGCAACAGATTCCTCCATCTACACTTAACTGTGTGGATGGAGTAATCTCCACCTGGGCCAATCTGTTGCACTTTTTCCATCTGAGCACAAAAAATCTGCAGATAATTGTAAGGTGTATGGGCACCTAAAGAGGGGATGTGCTGAGGGTTTGGGCAGCCATCGTGATTGAACACCTGGGATACTGGTGCTGAAGAGCAAAGGAAAACAAGGCAAAAGTGAGCTACCATCTGGGGTTCCATCCTGCCTGTTTTTTGTAATTAGATTGGTCTTAGACCTTAAAATTAAGATTTCAACACCAGGTGAGCCGCACTCCAAAAGGGTGTTTGTGGTGGAAACCACAAATTAAATGACAATAGAGAGATTGTGGATTTTCAGCTGGATTGCAGTGTACTGGAAGTTACCATAAAAAAAAAAAAAAGGACGCCCGCCAACCCAAACTCCTGAACGCATGTAACAAACTCCTGCAGCAGAATAAAGAATCTGACAGATGCCGGCAAAATATAAACAATTGGGTGGAGCTTTTGGTGACATTACCAACTGTTTACATTTGCCTGGCACCTGCCAGAGTCTTCCCGCAGGTCCCGAACAAATGAAAACAACTAGGTGGAGAAGGCCGTGACATTTAATGACAGCCCAGTGTCCTCAAATAACCTGAGGACGCTGGTCTGTCATTAAAGGACAACAACTGGACAGAGCCAGCCGTGACATCATGTCTGACTCCACCCAGTTGTTGTCATTTGCGGGGAAAACAGTAAACTTCGGCAGACCATTCTTCCCACTTTGGCTGTGACAATAGCTCAGCCGAGCCGAAGCATATGCATTGTGAATAACCCTCTAAAATTATGATTCTGGTACCAAGCATTGCAAAGTTTTATTATACAAAATTACAAATAAAGACTTTTTTTTATTTCCCATTTTTGCTTTAAAAGAATGCAAAAAAAAGTTAACAAACAAAACCAGAAAATATTAAAGGTTAGAAAAGAATTAGAAATATAACAAATCAGCAGGAAAATAATAGTTAAGGGGAGAAGGGGAAGAAGGAGTTAATTAGGACTGATTAGGGTAAACTAAAGGATAATGAGGAGTTAAATAGAAACAAACTTTATTTTAAAAAAATATATAATTTTTTCTTACTTGACAGGTTGCTTTAACTGACAGATAAAAGCTCTTTGTATCTCTCTAATTCACATCTGAATTGTGTTTATGAAAACTGAAATCAATAGCTTTTACGGCTGCTCCTTTACACAGCAACTCCCCGCTGTCATTTTGACAGCCAGGAATTGAATTCAGGGGGACTGGGTTCTGGCAGCAGGGTAGAGAGACAGAGCATACTACATACATACTGTGAACTTCCATAAGTTTTTTTTTTACGGGGGGCATATGTAGTACGCCCAGTGTCTACAACTAGACTTCAGCAAAGTTACTTGATTCTTACTGAAAGCTTTGAAAAGTTTACTGTGCACACTGCTCCTTTACAAGTTAAAGTCTCCATAAACCAAAGACATCTGCCAGTCATAATCCATCATCTAGCATCTCTATACTATTTTCTGTGTTATGAGGCTTAGTGCCTTTCTGGTTAAGTTTAGAAATACCGGCACACATCATGGTTTAAGCAGCAAAGCACTCATAATAAATGATGAGGAATTCCCATGTGTGATAATTACATATGTGCATATGTGTGTAACGAGTTGAAACTCTAGATTTGTCCTTTTTTTCTTACAAGCTGTCCAATTATTTCTGAGACGGCAAAGTGATATGCGATAAACTGCGGGGTGCTGGTGACACGTGTCTATTTACTGGTGCGTTTCATCACCTCTGATTCTAAGCATCGTGCGGAAGCAGACCTTGGTAGGTGGGAAATCACAGATGAGTCATCAACTTGTAACTTTATACATGAAAAAAAGAAAAACCAAAAAGGCAAATTTCTGTGAGGGCCTGTGGAGTGCGAAATCAGAAAAGAGAAGCTTGAAATAAATTGATCAGAGCCAGATGGGACAGCAGATAGTTATTATTCCCACTTTAAAGGGGAACTGCATTGTAATCCAGTGAGTGGGCATTGGTGGAGTGTAGTATGTAGTTACTGCCACAGTGCCACTGCAGGGTGTGATTACTGGCACTGCAACTTTATCCTTCCAACAGTGTGAAAGAATTCAGTTGTGGATAACAAAGCACCGACAGCAGGAATTTTGTAATTGTTCTTTCCCCAGGCCCATTTTGTCATCCATTGCACTTTGTGTCTGTGGAAAAGCTTTTCGAGTTCCTAGACCCCTCTACCTGATGATCCCCATCAATGTTATCCAGTAATGAGAAGTAGGAGTGTGTTGGCTCTCATTATCATTCTCCCGATAGGTTCCTGTTAACAGAGTAGCCTATAAGGCATTGCAAGACAGCCAAAGGCATGACTCCCAGGAGCAGATGCATGATGGGATTTGTTGTTTCACCACAACTGGACGGCCAACGTTTGGCTACCCTTGGGCTAGAAGAACAGGATGTTCCTATGTGCTCTCATATGTTCCTAAATGATCTGCTACTCTGAAGGTATTTTGTATTAATGATTGCTTTTGTCAAATTAAGCTGTGCTACTAAATACATGTTAGACAGTCAAACATAAAGATATGAAAGTGACCGTGTCACCACAGGATAACGTTTACCCAATTGGTCACCTGTAAAAAACCTTGAATACAGAGGCCAGCGTTTGAAAAATCACTCCCTGCTGCTGCAAGTGTAGAATATAACTTTTTAATACAGAAATGTTACAACCGCCCTGGTTAAACTTCAATTTTTTAACGCCACTTAGCTACCAGGCACTTTGTTCCCAAGCTCAAAATGAGTGATGCACTAGTTTATAATACACCTGCTCAATGAGAGACACCTGTTGGCGTTAAGAAAGAGACACCCTCATATCCTCAGTATACAGGGGACCCCCAGAGACACCCTCAGTATACATATTATATACAGTATATAATAACCATGCAGCTTTGGGTGATTAAGCCATAAAATCTTTTCTTTTTTGTCAGAAAATACTAGAGAAAATCCCTATTAATATGCAGATAACATTGCCCCTTTGTGTCAGCTCTGGGATGATCATCTGAAAAGCCTATGCACATCAGCATTTAATTAAACAAAAACAGCTGCTTTTATGCAATAAAACCAATTCATTCAGCAGTAGGTGGCAATTACTCTCCCGGGCTTTATTTCCCGAGATATTTAACCTAATCCTTGTGCTAACATAGGTTGCCATAGCTGCAGTACAATGGTAAAAGCAGATTGAATCTATCTATATATCTGCAGCAAGTCAGCAGGCAGCAGGTTATTATGTGCACATGGGTTCTGGGACTTATACCAGGCTCCTTGAGGACTAGTACTGGCCCCAACCCTTCCTCCATTAGCCATATTGTTATCATGCCATACCATTTCTTCTACTCAAGCCCACACTGGCAATATGGGCATTATCAGACCTGGGAACTTGCTGACATTTAGTCACAGTTATACAGTAGGATTTCTGGATTATCAGATCACTCTTATCATTCAGGTGTTCCCAGGGCAGTGGGATGCATCTTGCGTATATGTCACTGATGGGTCCAAAATTACAACCAGTGTATGGCTAGCTTAAAGCTGCCCATACACCTTACAACCATCGCACGACTTTCGTTGTGCGATGGTTGTAAGGTAATTAAAATTTCGTACGATCTGCCCATCTTGGACAGGAAGATCGTACTTGCGATCATCGCAAGCCCTCCCCGCTGAGGGGAGGGCTTCAGATGATTGCAATGGTGAGCGGGCAGTGTGAGCTTGCGCACACCGACCCGTGCGGCATTCGTCTTCCGAGCATGCCACCAACCCGCCGAAAATCGTACGATTTTCGACAGGTTTCCCAGCGTGCTCGGAAGACTAAAGTCGTGCGACCTTACAGTAGAAGCGCTCACTGTCCATACACCTGCCGATTATCGTACGATCGCGAGATCACCCGCAATTATCGTACGATAATCGGCAGGTGTATGGGCACCTTAAGAAAGATTTCCTCTTACTTTCTGCCACATCTACAGGACAGGAAATGACTATAAAGCCAATGTGACACAGATTGCAAAAAAAAAAATGTATAGGGTTTTTACCCTTCCCTACTCTATCCAAAGTGAAACAAATGTTTGAATTTGGATACGCTTTAAAGTAAACCAGCCACATACCTGGGCAATCAAGGCTAAGCAAATGATGAAAAGATATGATGAAAGCTTTGTTCCCATGCATAGTTTGTAATTATATAAGTACTTTGGGGCAGTGATAATGTTTATACCTTGCTGATCCTCTTATCTCACTACAAGTCATTCAGGTCTGTCTGAAACAATAGACTTTGTTGCCTAATGACAGGAACCACCCTGGTTGTCAGAAACAATGTGATCTTAGCCTAGATTAGCCTGCTCTGTTTTTGTTTTTTTTTCCCCTTAGTCTTTATAGTCCTGGCAAAGGTACTTTTCTCAAAATACAAATGTAATATGGAATTGGTTCGCTAATCTCCCTCCGCTCTACCCACCAACACTCTCTATGGCTGTCCTAGGCCCATGGAAGGGGCAGCGAAGCCCAGGATACATGACGGCCTGTGTAGAAGTGAGTAGGCTGATTTAATCACTTCCATGGAATAGCCAATAGTTGGCTGACAAAGTATAAATCTGGGGGGGGGGTCTGTTCTCAGTCCCCGCTGTAAGTACTACGCCCATGGCAGCAAAAGGATTAACCACTTCCGGACTGCAATACGTCTTTATACGGCAGCCCACAGAAGTGGTTAAAACAAGCTGCAGCAGCCATGTTCCTGTGTTCTTGGTGTCCGCTAGCCCCGTGTGGCGCCCGGGACCGGCTTGGTAGGTCTCCCTGCAGCGATCAGAGAGAGATTCAGCGGCTTCCAGCCGCTGATCTCTCCTCTGATCACTGGACCCGGAAGTGATGTCTATAACAATCACTTCTGGTGTCACTTTTTACATTCTCCTGCTCTTAGAGCCAAGAGAAGAAGCTGGGGAAGCAGATCTCTGCTTCCTCAGCTTCTTTGGGGTCCCTAGGTGACATTAGGGGTCTGACAGACCCCTAATGTCTCCATAAAGAGGACTTGCCACACACTATCTGCTATTACATAGGGGGCTCGCTAGCCCCTATGTGATGGCAAAAGGTTAGTGAAAAAAAGTGTTTAAAAATTAAAAACTTTTAAGTAACATATATAAAAAATAAAAAAAATGTTTTTTTAAAGTCCCCCGCCCCCTTGTGCCTGCACATACGCACACAAACACGCGTCAATGCGCCTAGGTGTGAAAATGACGATTGTGCTACACATGTTACATATCGCCGTGAACGTCGGAGTGAGAGCAATAATTCTAGCACCGTCAATCACTGTTGGCACTAAACTGATGAGCAGTAAAAGCATTTAAAGTGTTCCCTATGGGAAATTTTGGGTATTGAAGTTTTTGCAGCTTCGTGGGCGAACGCAATTTTACATGTTTGGTATCTATTTACCGAACGTGACCCAGTCTTTCATATTTTACTAAAAAATTTGGTATTATATTATGTTTCTGCGCACTAAATTTTAATTTAGTTTATTTTATCCTAAAAATACTGGTTTGATAAACATTTGGGCAAATACCGTGCAACATAAAAAATTGCATCTAGCATTTATTTTATTCTACAGGGCCTCTGCTATCACAACATATACCATTGTTTGGGGGTCTGAAGCTGTTTTCTAGCCAAAAATGTATATTTTATCATGTGTGTGCAAATAGTAAGAAAATTATCCGGACAGCAAATGGTTAAAACAGAACTCCGGGCATTTCAAATCTTAACCCTTGCAGTGGGACTACCCCTGCACTGCAAGGGATAAGTGCTCGTTTTGTCTAGGGAGCTAAATTAACAGTTATAATAAAGTTATACCTTCCCGAACCGCGATTCCAGCTGGCTCCTACACCGCTCCCTGCAGTCTGTCTCCTCCTCCACACCAATGAGGGTATGTCCCTTGGTGTTCTCACATCCAATACACCATATTGGGCTTGATGACTCCCATGACCTTAGACTGCTGGAGCGGAGGGGGAGCGAGGCTGAAGAGAGTCTGGAGAGCAAGCCTGGATTGCGGTTTGGGTGAGTATAACTTTGTTAATCTAGCTCTTTACTGTTGATAAAACGAGCAATGAACCCTTGCAGTGCAGGGTTAGCCCCACAGCAAGGGTTAAGATTTGATTTTTTCAAAGTTCTGCTTAAAGTATAGGGGGAGAGAAATTCTGCTTTATTCTGTGGAGATTGTAATGTGATCACACATCTGGTATAGAGGGGAAGTAGCCTCGGCACCCCCTGTAGTTACACTGTTGGATCTCAGGCAGCAGCAGAATTGATAAAACTTGTAGACATCCTCTTTAAAAATTCAAGCACCTGCATCTACACAAACCTAGATCTTTTCTGTCTGCTTTAAGACATTACAAATGCAGGAGAACAATCGCATACAGTAACTGACACCCCACAGAAATTCCAAACTCCCTTCTAGCTCTGCACAGAGTGGGCAGAATAAGACTGTGTTTAAGATACTAACCATACAGCTCTAAGCTTTTCCCTATGCTTAGCTAGGCTATGCTGGCTATACAGGAGGGTTTCTGAACATTAAGGTGGCCATACACCAGAAGTAATCGGCGATCGAGTTCGACCATACTGATGAAAAAAAAACGAACAAGCAAGTTGGAACATTTTTCTTGAACAAACAAAATTCCAACAGTAAATGTGGTTATCGCTCAAGAAACTCCACTCATCGAATGTTAAAATCAAACGAAATTTCAAACAACATTCGTTAAGTCTCTGATGGCATTATCCAAGGTTCCAATGAGATTTTTCGATGGATCTACAAGTATATGGCCAGCTTAAGGGTGTCCCTCAAGCACTGGTGCCGTTCTCTGATCCAGAGCTGACTCCTCTGTCTTAACTGGCACTTCCTGTCCCACGGAGTCTGTGCGGGTGAACGCTGCCTGCATTCACTTACCTTGCGTCTCTCCTCATCTCCCAGCCGAAGATCTGAACTGCGCATGTGCCCGCCCCAAGTTCCTTTGCGGCTGCCCGAGAAACTTCAGATCTTCGGACGGGAGAGGGTGGCGAAGACACGGGTATGTTTAAACCTGTTTGAAAAGTTTTGGTTTTATGTTTTTGCATATATCTACTGCTTGCTAACAGAAGATACTGTATATGCAAAAACCACTGAGGGTTTAATAACCCTTTTAGTTTTACTTGATTATAAAAACATGGGAGTTTTAATTGGTCCGCACACGTCGCTGTGTATGAGCTCTATAGCTTGGGTGGTCTTTCTTTGGGTGGCCTGTGGAAGTGGGGTACTTTGCCTACATACACCATTTGCATGTCATAAGCATTCGGCAGGGCAGTATGGTTATATCTTCTGATAAGCCTCTCTTTATGATATCCTTTATGGCTTCTGGGTTTCGGATATCTTTTATATTTTACCAAAAAAACTGGTTAATAATAAATGTTTCCTAACATAATGTAAAAAAAAACTTTTTTTTTTCAAAATGTTCTGTAATTTTTCCTAATTATAATAAAAAATAAAAACCCCAGTGGTGATTAAATACCCCCAAAATAAAGCCCTATCTGTCCCCAAAAAATGGTATAAAATTCATTTCAGTACAGCGTTGCATGACGGAATAAACATTAGTCAAAGGACTGCAGCGCTGAACACTGAAAAATGGCCTGGCCAGGAAGGGGGTCTAAACACCTGGTCTTGAAGTGGTTAATGAGGATACTCTGCTTGTACCCTAACGGTGTGATGCAGTTAAAGAATCCTTTACCGTTACCTTCCGCAGTAATACTTTTACCATTTGATAGGAAACCTTTGTCCTTTGCACTCAAATCAATTTCTATGAAAAAGATCTCATCACTAGTCTAATGCCTTGTTGTGCCTGAGTCAATACACCATCCGCGTGGTATACTGTACTGAGTCACTTTAAAGGTAGCACTCCATGATGTACCTGCAGTTGCCTTTGTGGCTGCCTTATCTCTTTCTCTTGTAGGTGCCTCTCGCTTTCTCTGCTTGGTCTTCCAGATCAAACAGTCCTTTTTCGGGTGACCAGTCTTTTTACAGTGAAAACAAGCTCTGCTTTCTTTGTTTTGCTTTGTGCTCTCATGCACCTTAAGGGCTTTTTCATTTTCTTCATTGTGCATATTTTCTTTCCTTCTGTCATATTTATTGATTAATTTTCCTTTGGCATATTCTAGTGTTAGTTCCTGCTCAGGTCTGGTTAGTAGAGCCCTTCATAAGAGCACTGTATGACTCTGGAAGGCTGCATAGCGGTAAAGCCACCCGGTGGTTACGTTTTAGTTTCCTCTCCAATTGCAGGTAGTTGTTCTACAATTTCCAGCATGACAGTCACATGTACATGCATTTCCTGGCCTCTTTCTAGCCTCATCTTATATAGCTTGCATAGCAGATATAGTTTACTGTTTAGGTTTGAATGCTCATGCAGCTTTTGTAATGCAGTCCTCATACCTTTAGGTGTATTCTCTTTTCTTGGATAAGCTGGTCATCTTCCGCTAGCAGACTTATAAATGCTTTTGCTTGCCTGTTCTTCTTGTCCCGTTCCTCCCTGAGCCCATTAGTGGGTCTGTCTTAGCAGCATTTCAAGCTTGAACCTCCATAGCTGGTAATTGCTATTGTTGAGCTTTGCGATTGCAAACTTCATATCTGAACTGCTTGCCATCTTTCAGTAGCTTGGATGTGGCTCTTGTTGACTTGCAGTGTTTCGTTTAGTGCCTGGGCCCATAACCTGTTGGTTATGTGTTTAGATGAAGCACTGAGATCTCGAGGAATGCTGAATTGGGTTTTACTTGCTAATAAGAAAATGACATCAGAATACTCCATTATACAGCATACAGAGAGAACTTCCAGTGTATCATAGATAAGCATGCACACAAAGACTAGCATAGACTAGCATTGCACTACAGCTACAGCTCAAAAGACATTTTACATCTCAATATGCTGTTGCATTTCCAACACACAGCACAACAATGCTTCCAGTGCAGCCCCAATGCATCCAGTGTGAACAGGCCCTCAAGCAACAGTAATGGTGGGGGAAAAAAACAATCCTGGGTTTAACCAGTTGACATCCGCTGTGTTAAACCCCCTTCCCATCCAGGCCATTTTTCAGTATTCAGCGCTGCGGTACTTTGACTGACATTTATTCCGCCATGCAACGCTGTACTGAAATGAATTTGATACCATTTTTTGGGGACAGATAGAGCTTTCTTTTGGTGGTATTTATTCACCACTGGGGGTTTTATTTTTTTACTATATTAAGGAAAAATTACCGAAATTTAAAAAAAAAAACAGTTTCCCCTATATTAAATGATAAAACATTTATTATTACCCAATTTTTTGGTAAAATATAAAAGATGGGGTCACGTCGGGTAAAAAGACACTAAACATGTCAAGCCTTAAAATTGCGTGCGCGCGCGAAACCTCAAAAAACGATAATACCCAAAATTGGCCATAGGCGACGCTTTAAAAGCTGTTACCGCTCATCAGTTTAGTGTTATCAGTGATTGATGGCCCTAAAATGATTGCTCTCACTGCGACGTTCGCGGCGATATGTAACATGTGTAGCATGTGTAATATTCTGTACAAAGAGACAGAGGACAGCACTACAGGTCAATCATTTGTACTGCAGTGCATATGATCTGGCAAGGAACATTCTGAGAAAAGGAGAGAGGAGAAAGCTACCCATACACTAGGCAAATTTCGGCCAGTTTGTCAAGAGAAAATCGCACGCTGTCAGAAACGACTGGGGATTCAACCGTCAAAGCTCATAAGCCTGCGGGTTGAATGAAAAAAATAGAACATATTCCTCCACCAACACTTATGAGCATTGATGGATGAATCCCCTTTTGTTTCATAGAGTGTATGGCCAGCTTTAGTCCTCACTGTGCTGTTGCTATGCATTCACTTTCCAATCACAGGTTGGAGGCAGGGAGGTGATCAGGTTGTGTTGCCTAACTGCAGTAGAGAAAAGTCAGGTCACCATTGTGGGTCTGTTGTCTAATAGAGCTGTGTATATCTCAGAATTGGATGGACAGAAATGAAGAGGGTAAAACAGATGAATATATGTACTTAAATGGTTTATTAAGCTGTTTTTCAGGAGTTCAGCTTTACACTAACAATACCCTCTCCTCTACTTTCCTCCCTTCTAAGGCAAAGACAGATACAATTCCATCTAGTGCCTGGAGATGTGCATAGGCCTGAGATCTTACTGGGAATTCTAAAGCTGGCCATACACTCTGATATCTCTTGGCCAGTTTTGGGGACAAATGAGAGAAATCCATTGATTATCCCATCCATGCAAAACAGTGTGAATGGAGTATACCCCACTCCCGGCTATTATATTGTAATACCTGGACCCAGTGCCAGCAGCTGACTGCATGCAAGTGCTGTTCGGCCAAAAATGTTCAGACCGGTTCCTTGGACCAAACTCAATCAAAAAATCAACTTGTGTTGAGGGGAGGGATGCCAGGAAGTCCACTCACAGCTTGAATTTTGACCGACTCATCAGGAACCAGCTGAAATTCTCTCCTTATATGGCCAATATTGTCAGAATCAGAAGCAGGGCTCCACACAACTACTAGAGGTAAAGGTGTCCTAGAGAAGAAGCTGCCCAACCAACGTCCATAAAGGCCCACGGTCTACCGACTCTAGGGAAGCTAAATATTATCATTGGATTTGAAACGAGATTCTTTGAGAGGAGAGGACAGATTATTGTGAAGCCACTTGATCAGTGGAGTGGACTGGAAAGGGGAACAAGCAGGATCAGCAGTGTACCTGGTTCTCTGAACATGTGTTAATTGGTTGTATTTGGTAGCATCAACACTCCTAATTATATTACAATACAGGCTTTCTCCATTAGAATGGAGTTCCTATATTTCAATGCAGAACACGAACTGCTGTGTATTCTTTCAGTTTATTCTGCTAAACTGGATAGCTGTTAGCAAGAAGTGTTCATATTAAGGTAAATATAGCTTTTGCACGATAGAAAAACATTCCTAATTAATTCAGCATTTTAATCAGATCAAGCCTATGGAAATGCAGATTAAAACTCCACTGCATGAAGAACCCGTTTGAAGGATCTCTGTCTGCTCAAGCATAATCATTCAATTTAACACCACATCTGTCATCAAAACACAAACTTATTTAAAATGTGTGCAAACCCTAACAATTAACTTCTCATGCTTGCTACTTTATGGTCTGGTAAATATATCAGTGAAAGCGTTTTGTTATACCTGTTTGCTGAGTGCAAAAAATATACCTGATTATCATGACACAAATTTAGAGCTAGCCTGTGTCCTGTGCACACTTCCTGTTATCTCAATGATATTAGCCCTCCCAGATCTCTATGTTGTAGAGAATAGGAAAGAGACAGGGTTTGATTAGTTTAGCAAAAGACAACTGGGCAGGGCTGACACCACTTAGCACACAAAAATGCTGTGTTTTGTCAGCACACAACCGAACATACATGATGAGTACATTTCTGGTATATCAATAATCAGTCACTGTATTTTTCTCTACTTGTAGGGTCTTTAATTGGATAAAACATGGGGAAATCTGCCTTTTTGCTGAGATGTACCGCATATGTTTGTTTCAAATTTTCTCTGATACAATTGGGTACACTGAGTACACTTTAACTCTGAAGTAGCTAAATTACTACAATTCTGGGAACAGGTAAAATCAGTAATAGTATGCCGTAGGTATGTCCCGATGCCACTTTTTCAGGACCAAGTACAAGTACTTCCCCTCATGTACTTGCCGATACCAATTACTGATACTTTTTTTAAAAAGGGACAGGTGACTTTTAATGATCCATAGTATAACTACATGTTATGTACTATGGATCATGATTTTACCTATTCAAGTTAGCAGGGGAGAATTGTAGATCTATTGCTGTAATGTAGTGGAGGTGTGTGCTGTATATATGTACTACATATACATTACACACGTCCAGTACACTATAGCAATAGATTTACAGCTAGCCCCGTCCCAGCTTCCCTTACTCACAGTTTCACTCCGATCCCTGTTGCCTCACGCGGTGCTTTTCGTAGTCGGCACTGGGCAGGATGGTTGGATCGCTTCTTGGTGCTCAGCTTGTGGAAGGCGCTCACAATTCTGTCCTGCTAACATGAATAGGTTAAATCATGATCCATAGTACACATACAGCACACACGTCCAGTACACTGCAGTCTGCAGCAAGAGATTTACAATTCTCCCCTGCTAACATGAATAGGTTAAATGATCCATAGTACATAATATGTACATAACATGTAGTTGTACTATGGATCATTTAACCCATTCATGTTAGCAGGGGATCATTGTAAATCTACTGCTGCAGTGCATTCTATATGTTCTGTATCTGTGCTACATATAGAATGCAATGCAGCAGTAGATTTACAATTATCCTCTGCTAACATGAATAGGTTAAATCAAGATCCATAGTACATAATAGTACATAACATGTAGTTGTACTACGGATCATTTAACCCATTCAGATTAGCAGTGCAGAATTGTAAATCTTTTGCTGCAGTGCATACTATATGTACTGTATATGTGCTACATATAGAATGCACTGCAGCAGTAGATTTACAATTCTGACCTGCTAACATGAATGGGTTAAATGATCCATAGTACAACTAGATGTTATGTACTATGGATCATTTAACCCCTTCATATTAGCAGTGCAGAATTGTAAATCTACTGCTGCAGTGCATTCTATATGTAGCACATATACAGTACATATAGAGTGCACTGCAGCAGTAGATAGTTTTTTGTGTGAACAAGAACAAAGCCCAGGCCCGTCTTACTCACTGTTGCCTCGATGGCGGTGCCTCACAATTTTCCTCACACGTTAGGACGTCGTCGGCGCTGAGCTGGAGAGGAGCGTTGCGTCACTGCTGCTCCGGTGGGCGACGCTCCAGGTGGGGTCCTAATTTAGGTGGCCGGCGACTGCCTGGAGCGCCGCCCACCGGAGCAGCAGCAACGCTCGGCTCGATACGGCGCAGTAAGTAAAAAGAAAAAAAACATGGCGCACGCTTCAGCGCTTTGTATCGGGGCATTTTGACAAGTACAGGTACTTGTCAAAATGCCCTGTATCGGTCCCGATACTGATGCAAGTACCGGTATCGGGACATCCCTAGTATGCAGTCTTTTTCAGGTGACAAGCTACCCATTATGACCTGTTTTGGGTTTCATTCAGTTGGTTTGTTTTTTTTGGGGTGTAGGAGTCCCGGACATGTTATATGCTTATCCCCCCTGAAAAATGAATTGATCAAATTAATTAGTTTATTCATTACACTTAAAGCTAATAATTACACACGTAACCCCAACACAACCCAAACCAGACCCCTTATCTCATCTCAGACCAAAAATATGGTGACTGCAGAAACAATACAAATCTAGGTGCTAAATGTTTAGTATCTGTTTACAATGCACTAAACTGCTGCTACCAAAATGTCCACAACAAAATCACATGATCCATGACCTGATGAATGTACAGTACCATTTTATAACCCACAACATCTGTTTGATTAGATTTTATTATAATGTATGCTATACAAAGGTGTTTCCCAAACATTAGCTGGTCACCTACCAGAATAATCTGAGCCAAATCTAAGTGCAAGAATAAAATGATTTAATTAATAATCTGGAGCTCTAACATTTAGGCCCCATTCACACACGAATCGGCCTGCACGTACAGCTCTGTGCTGCATGAGGGGCCGTACCAAGCAGCTGCCGGGAAGGACAGGTGCTGTGTGTGATTAGTACGCAGCCCCCGTCCTTCTCTATGGGGCTACGCGGCCGTATACCCCCTACGCTCACCTCAATTGCAGGTATGTAGGGGTGCGGGTGATCGTATTCATACGCCGCCGGAATGGATCCTGTATGCGTCCCGGCCAGAAAACCCGCACCCCTACGGACCTGTAATTGTAGTGAGCGTAGGGGGGGCGTACGGCCGCGTAGGGGGGCGTACGGCCGCGTAGCCCCATAGAGAAGGACGGGGGCTGTGTACTTATCACACGCAGCACCTGTCATTCCCGGCAGCTGCTTGGTACGGCCCCACAAGCAGCACGGAGCTGTACGTGCCGGCCGATTCGTGTGTGAATGGGGCCTTACCTCTGATTGATTGATCGATTGATCCTGTCACTTGATTTCTTCAGATCTGTGGTATAAACTCTTGAGCCATTCACAGCTACCAGCTTAGAGATCCTACACCTTATCTAGACAATGCTTACTTCTAAATAGCCAAAGGATCCTATAGTAATGGATACCTTCACTTTGTATTTTTTTTCGTTTCTTATACTTTGATCAGAATGTGGCACCAATATTTTTGAGTAAGACTGTTAGACCATAGCAAGTAGCATTTTTAGCAGAGTTTGTGAAATGCTATTGTAATTTAGTGTCAGACTCAGTGGCGTAACAACCGGGGGGGGCGCTTGCCCCGGGCGCAGGACTGATGGGGGTGGGGGCGCCGTCACGACTCCCGCTAAACGAAGCCCTTGGCTCCCTCTCTCTGCCACATTCACCCGGC
>NW_017306284.1:1898126-1909020 GCF_000935625.1 Nanorana parkeri | reverse complement strand
GGTATGTGGTGTGGGGGGGGGGGGGGGTGTACAGGGACAATGATGGCATGCTTGGACTTGTAGTTCCTTAGCTGATATATATGAAAAATCAAGAAGTGATTATCTCCTGTGTCCCCAAATGTGCTCATTGTTCCTCATCGTTCCTCCCACTGACTTTCACATAACTAATATATTTTTAATTCTAATTTTTTTTCAGTTAGGTGACACTTTAATCAGCCATCTTTATGGGGTACTTTATATACATACTCAAGTACTTGGGTGCCCACGCAGGAATCTATGTTGTGGGTTATATTGCTTGGGCAGGGTAACCTTAGCCCCACAGGCTAGGACTGCCAGGTGGACCTGTATCCATAGATTCGCTAAACAGTAGCTCAGTGCCTGGAGTACACAGCCAGTGCTAAAGGACAAGACAGAAGCAAGGAATGAGGCCAGAGGTCGTTGCTATCAATAACTGGAATCAAAAGTCAAAACAAAAGCAAGGGGCAAGAAAAAGCCAAATATCACAATGAGGTCAGAGCAGGTAGCATTGGAACAAGAAACATAAAGTATACTGAGTATTAGATGAGTAATTAAGACTATATAGTCTGAGTTCATCTGCTGCATGCCTGTTCTAGGTCAGTCACTCTGAAAATATCATAGTCAGTTACAGATAAGCATCTAGAATTGTAAGAAAGCAATGGTGGCTTGTCACTTATGACAGGTGTACTTTAATTCTCCTACCTTAACTCTCTGGAATATAATAACAGAAACTGGTAAGAATTCATTCATATTGAAGGTTAGGAAGTCTGAAATGGCCTTCCCAAGAAAGTTCTGGATAACTGGGGTGGCTTCAGCCTTCATTTCTTCTACAGTATATATGAGTGATAGAACAACTGCCTGCCTGAGAAAGTTCTGGACAACTGGGGTGGCTACAGCCTCCATTTCTCATACAGTATACATAGCTGAGGGGTCTGAGTTAGGGGATCAATAAGGTTCCTCAAACAGTGCCCTAATATTCCCAAAGTAAAACACCATACTGTCTGACATGGAGTTCAACTGGCCACAACAGCCATATATTCAACAATAAATAAGAAATACAAATAATAACAATAAGCAAGAAGGAGTCTTTGGCTCCCAGTATGCATTAAATCAGTGGTTCTCAACCTGTGTAACCTCAGGACCCACATTTGTCCTTGGTCATTAGGTCATGACCCAAGTCGCACCGCATTGGAAGGCACGGGGTACCGCGCGTTCCGGTACGGGGGATCGAACAGTTGGTGGGAGGCAAATGAATGGCAATGCAACACGCTTCGCACACCAGAATGCGCGATAGGTGTGATTTTGCGTGGTACAGTGCGTTAATCGCACAGGACTGCCCTACTGTGAACGAGCCCCCAAAACAACTGACAATCTTGGAGAGGAACTGCTGTACTCCTTACAAGAACCCCTATTTATAAAGGAGGGTGCTGTAGTAACCACGGATGGTGAGGTGCATCTTCAAATATATGATGAATGTCACCAGCACTCCTATGTCTTGTGTCAATAATCCATCTTCTTTATTGATGCAGACTGTCACGAAACAATGTACTAAAACCTGATGAAGGGGACCTTGCGTGGCCCCAAAACAACTGACAGACACACACAATCACAGACAGAGCCTCACACACATTCTCGCACACACATGCACAATTTAATTGTCTTTCTTTTTTTAAGATCCACCCAGTCTCCCTATCTTACGAGAACTGTAGTGGATCCTCAGCCTAGGGTCTGAGGAGCTCCATCCATATGTGCATTGCTGGTACAGCTCCCTTGTGTGCCTTGTAGAGGTGCCGGGAGCCAGAATGTGAAGTCACTCCGGTCCAGGCACCTCTTCAGGACATGTGAGGGAGCTGTAAGCAATGCATGCATGAATGAATGCAACATATTTTGATTGGCTGCTCAGTGCAAGAACTGACTGTGTTGCGTTAGGGGGAGGCTGAGGAGCCTCTCGCTTAGAAAAGTGGAAGGCATGCGGTGACCCATTGAACAGGGGGTCGCAACCCATTTTTGGGTCACGACCCACCAGTTGAGAACCAAGGCATTAAATAATAGACATGTGCACTGGCAAAAAAATTGTTTCGTTTTGATTCCGAATTTGCGTAATTTAGTTTTTCGGGATTCGGGTCCGAAATTCAATTCGTTTCGGGATTTGGATTCTGACAAAATTTGTTAGCGGTAGTCTGGACGAAATTTCGTTTGTTGGACGAAATTTTGTTGCAGCAAAATTACATTAGAATGCAGAAGAAAAAAAAAAGTGAGGGTCCCCCCCCCCCCAATTCATGCCAGACCCTGTAGGTCTGGTAGGAATGTTAGGAGGGACCCCCCAAGTTGAAACAAACAAAAAAGTGCGTGGGGTTGCCCCAAAATCCCTACCAGGCCTTTTAGGTCAAACGTTTGCATTCGTTATATCTGTAATTCGGATACATCTGAATTTCCGAAATTTCTTCCAAATTACAATTCAGAACGAAACGAATCGCACATGTCTATTAAATAAAACATCAGTCAGCTGCTCATCACCTGGTTATACAATTTGAAGTTTTGTAGACACCAAGTCCCAAGGGCACAATGACATCCACCAACTACAGAGGGCTCCATACCATTACATGTGCCTGAAACCACCTTAATGTTTGTAATGCCAAAGACAGCTTGCCTGCCCACCTAGCTGCCATGACAAATAGCCTACATAAGGACCATGAAATAAAACAAAAGGTGATGGGTTGGGCAGGAATGGCCTCCCAAGTTCAAATTCTTCCAAGCGCCGATGTGGCTCTTCCTAACCTCTCTGACTTCCTTCTTCCTGTAAGTTAACCATTGACCCACATTTTACTTTTATCTCCATCTTAGAACCTTAATTCCTCATCCCATTTGTGCAGTCATTTAATTAAGCCTTACTTTCTTAGGAATTCACCTAAAGTGCATCTAAACCTAACATCAAGTATTTACTGTTATGCAGCTTGCCCATACTAATATGGTGGCTGCATTAGTTTGGGTTTTTCTCAAACGACTTTTCCTTTATTTTCAACTGGTGATCCTTACAGCAACACACTTCCTGTCCTATAGTGACAACACTTACTCACTGTACTGTATTTATGGAGTAGCAGAGTTGCCACCCTAAACAGGGAGTGTGTTAGGACTACAGAACCCCCCTTTCTCACCTCATAGAGGGAGGTAGTCCACAGAGAGAGCTGGGAACAATGCTAACTGATAAGATTGCAGCACAGGGAGAGTGTACAGCAAGTTATCAGCGCACAAGAATTCTGACAGGATCAACAGGTTTCTTTTGGGGGGGGGGGGGGGGGGGTTTGCACTTATCGAACAGATATTACAAAATACTATCAGTGGCATATTTAAAAGACCAAAAGGGAAATGTTTATTGTTAGAGTTTACAAACACTTTTTTTTCTGCATGATGCTACTGCCTGGGGCATCATTTTTTGGTTTGCCGCCTCTTGCTAACCCTCAGCACATTTTGTTCATGCTTCCAGGCACTTTACAGAAAGCATGTGCTAAATGGTAGCTGTATAATAACAACAATTAGCATTGAATGTATCAAGTAAAAGCAGCAGCATGACAGCTACCTTTTTTATTTTATCATAAAGGTGAACATATTTGTTAATGAATTACAAATGTTTCAACACTAAAATTACAAGTATGTCACTCATCAGCTATTACTGATAACCTGTAAAATAAAGATTTTAATGTCTGGAAGCTTACAAGAAATTTTGCAGAGCACTTGGAAATTGTCTGCACCTGCTCAGGAAACTTTCTGTAATTATTACAAATTAAAATGCCTGATTTCCTACATCACATTGAAATGTGTGTCGAATTTTGAACTGCTCCAGCATGCACCTAGTGAGCGGAATATTTAAGTGCACTCCAGAACTCATTAATGTTGAATCACTCTCTGTAATGTAGCACTTTGTGAAGAGGAAAACCGGCTTCTCTGCGGAGAGCTCAGACCATCTGACAGAGCGTGGAGACATTTCAGCGGCGGTGAGGCGGACAGCTGCATGTTGGAGCGCTCCTCGCTGTTAAACATTTGTGACACCCACGGGAGAACGCACCCTACCTATTGTTTAACAGCAAATGAACAAGCGTTTTCCCGGCATTCTTCACACTTCAAAAACAGCACAGAGCGCAGCCAAAGCTTAATTACATTAAAGCTGTAGCACCTTGATGTTCGCGGAAGCAGAGGACATACTGCCTGGAGATGGCTCAGTGCTGCTGAAGTCTTTAATTTCAGAAGAAATGCACTGCTGGGCTAGCAAGAGATTAAAACTGTACTCCAGGCAGACAGCTAAATGCATAGCTGAACTGACTAATATGCCAAAAGAATTGTAATCCTGCCCAGCTACTTTTGTGATTCATACACCTCAGACACCACACCCAGGAAGGTGACACCACTTTCTCTGTTAGAGTTAAGAAATGCAGGTTGTCATGTTTTTGCTTGCTGATTGGACAATGAAGGAGCAGCAACACACTGATGAGTCATCCCCCTACTCGCTGTGCTCTACCCCTTTGTCAGCTGTTCCTTGTAAGCACATGTGCCTTACTGGCTCTTATTGCTGCCCCTCACTCTCCAAGCCTGACTGCTGCTGTGCAAGAGTTGCAGGATACTCCTATCCCTATTGTACTAAAATTGTATTGTAACTGTACTATCTCACCCCTGGTTGTAAAGCGATGCGCAAACTGTTGGTGCTACATAAACCCTGTATAATAATAATAATAATAATACCAAGATAGATGCAGGTACTTATACTAGTTGTAAAACTGCATTTGTCGAAAACAGAGAAGCACTGATGGTGTGTAGAACTCCAGAAATGGAGCACAGTGGCTTAGTTGTTAGCACTTCTCCTCTGAAGCACTGGGGGTCCCCGGTTCAAACCACGGTCAGAGCATTATCTGCAAGGAGTTTGCATGTTCTCCCTGTGCTTGTGTGGGTTTCCTCCGTGTACTCCGGTTTCCTCCCACACTCCAAAGACATGCTGGAAGGTTAATTGATTCCTGTCTAAATCTGCCCTGTATGCATGTGAGATAGGGACCTTAGGCCCTGTTCACACCAGACACAGTGTGTTCCGGCCCGATTCTGGCCTGAATGCACTGCATCGCATTGCGGATGGCTCACTTTGTTGTGGGGGTAGGAGGGGGTGTGGTCTGGTCCGGTCAGAAAAAATGCTGCAAGCACTATTTTTTCTGACCGGACTGGAACGCAGGCATTGATATGCCACACGTTCCTCTGCAGCCGATCGCATTGTGGCCGGAGGGTTTGGCTATGGTGCTATTCACTTCAATGGACCGCCAAGCCCCCTCCCACCCCACAACAAAGTGAGCCGGCCACAATGCGATCCAGTGCGTTTCCGGCCAGGATCAGGCTGGAACGCACTGTGTCTGGTGTGAACATGCCCACAGACTGTAAACTCCTCGTGGGCACGGACTGATGTGCAGTATGTAAAGTGCTGCGCCAATTGTCAGCACTTTATAAATACCTTTAATATATGAATATAGTTTCCTGTTCATGTGATTGGCTTATTTCTCAGAACTATACTTTTATTACTATATTGAAAATGTTCATGTGATTTACAATCAGGAAGATGCTCCCAATATGTGGATTACATGTGTAAGCTTCAATGCAAACGGCAGTAGGTCAAACTCTGTTATGATGTTTTCATAAATCCTTCCCATGTATGTAACTACCGTGAGGAGGATTTTTTATTTACTCAGCTACAGAAGAGTTACACTTAAATTGGTTGGAATTGTTTTTACCATCCCTGTAATTGAGTATGGACAGGCCAACCCGCTAATTTGTGTCCTGACACATAAATCTCTTCACCAGGACCTGAGGCAAGATGAGAGACACAAGCAGTAATAATGGAAAGGTTGCATTTTTCTAATAAATACAATTGGTCTCTATTTCTGTATCACACATCACCAGTATGCAAAACAAAGCACTGCCGTAGACTATAATATATAAATACCTATAAACATTCCATCACAGCAATGATGTCACAGCCATGTGATTCTGTACCAGCTGCGATCACATTCAACCAAATGCGGCACATTGCAAGAAAACTATGAAAATCCGTGCAATGCTTTTATCCTAAGATCTGGAATGTCATAATCTAGCATGACAATTTCATTGTGCTACACATGCTCCCAGAATAATTATTACTAGTTAACCAGCTTGCAGTTAGCACAGAAAGAAATGAGTGTTGCCACAAATAGCTTTTTTCTAATGTAATGACAAATAGCGATAGGCAAAGTAACCTGAGACAGCCAATCAGAGTTTACCTTTCCTCAGTCCAGGGGAGTAAGAGAAATGCAACATGATTGCTGAATGGTTGCAAAGGGTTATTGTACTTAGCATGCTTAATCCTAGTTTAGGCATTGAAATAAAAAACTGAATCCCCCAGAAGGTCCTCAAAAAAACAGCTCTAGCTGCTATACTCACCCAATCTCTGGCACTTTCCCCCGCACACTTACTGATCCAGCCATACAACCCACTTATTTTGAGCCCCGGGCATCAGGTCTCCACCCCCAAATGAATATCATTACCTGACTTAGTTTTCTGCAGCATTGAGGCAGTAAAGAGGACCTATGACAGGTTATGTGTGCAGGGGTGCTTCACTGTAGGACTGGTGACCATAGTTGGGCTTTACCTTATTAGGACTCATGGGCAATGTATATTCAACCACATTTCCCCCACCAGGGAGCCACAAGGGTTGCATGCATATACCTTATAAGTCAATGGCTAATGGCTGTACGTGGCTGTGGGTGGTTGTATGCGGTTGTACAGGTGCAGGCACCCATGTGCATGAATCCTTCCACTGTCCGTGAATGCAGACAATTATACTTGCTATGTATATTTTTGGAAGTCTCCAACTGTGAGATCTTAGTTTGTAATACCATGCCATTCTATGTGTTACCAACCCTCCTGCTAAATTCTCCATAGCATACAAATCCATCAAGGAACGTGGGATACCTTTTGTATTGGCTGTGGCAGGTGTAAGAGAGCTGAATTTTCAGAGAGACACAAAAGACTTCTAGGGTTAGTTCAAAATGGTGATGGATGCAGGAGAGCATCCAATGGCTATACTGTGTAGGCTCAATCTGCTTACACTGTGAAACCTCTTCTTGCTGAGAGCTTGCCATGATAAGCAATTAAATCAGTGGGACAGTGTACCATGAACACTGCTCGAAGTGTTTGGATCAGTGCTACATGACACAAAGGCACACATATGTGGAAGTGTGTACTAAGGCTTTAAAATGCAACTTGAGATGTTCAGAATATGGCCTTATACAAGTGTATGACGGCTTACTGTGCAGGCATGCCTAGCAATTGCAAGAATTTCGGCACTGAGAGGATTTAAACAAGAAGTGGGTCATGACTGTCCTAATTAGGTAAGTAAGTAGCTGGGGTGGGGGTTCATTATTGGTTAGTTGTGCCTTTCTCAAACAGGGTGTTGTGGCACCCTGGGGTTCCTTCTAGCTTTCTCAGGGGTGCTATTAAATTTTTGCACAGCAGCATTCATTTCCATTGTGCAGGAAGGGCCCAAGGGGAGAGAAGGGAGGCTTCTGATGTGAAGAGGGCTCCAGATATGAAAGAGAGCTTGTGGAGGGGACACTGATGTGAAAGAGGGGGACTCTAATGTGATGGAGTGGTCTCTGAAGTGAAAGGGGGCAGCTAATGTAAAGGGAGCTCTTGATTTGATTTGAAGAGGGAACTCTGATGCGAAGTAGGGGAACCCATTTTTTCTGTATTTTTGCATGACTTCTATGTGAGATAATGGTTTGGTGTGGATTTTGAAGGCCATACGTATTTTTTTACATTTACGTTTTTCACATTTTAGACTGGGATGCCTCAAGATTTTGCATATTTTAAAGGGTGCTGTGACTGGAAAAAGGATGACAAAGGCGGGTTAGTTGAGCATAACTAGGGAGGGTGTGTTTGTTCTTGTTTTGTTTATTAAACGTCTATCTCCCACCTTGACTGCCTTTAGGCATTCCCTAAAGACTCATCTCTTCAGGGAAGCCTATCCCACCTCAACCTAACCACTGAACCTTCACATTCTCACATAATTCATTCCCACAGCTACCTCATGTATCATTTCCCCCTCCTCTTTTAGAATGTAAGCCCTCTGTAATGGACGGACACTGCTGGCACCTGGTGCGGGTGGGCGTCGCGGTCCTGCGCAGGCGTGCCTCGGCTCAGCAGCCCCGGCTCGCCGTCGGATGGCGGTGACGTCTGGTGGTGCCCGCCGTCGCCGCCTTGCGCAGGCGCATCAGCGTCCTCCTCCAGCTCTCCCTTCAGAGCTGTCTACGTCGGGCACAGGCACGTCGCGAAGCCCTGCCCCTCTCAGACGCAGCACTCAGCATAAAGCCGAGATCCGGTAGTTGATCGGCATCTTTCTGTTGATTGTAGAAGGACGCTGATCAACTCAGTGTCCACTCGCCTCAACTCAACCAGGACCAATACCCTCATATGAAGACAGCAGAAGCCCTTCTTAACCGCAAGTATCCTGGGTCAGCCCAGGCAACATCATCAGTTCCCCTGTGCAGTTGCTCCTGTGGAATCAGTGCTTAATATCACTCTCAGTATACCTATTGAATCTGTGCTCATATTACTCAGTTTACCTATTGAATCTGTGCTCCATATTGCTCCAGTAGACCTATTGAATCAATGCCTAATAGTACTCTCAGTATACCTATTGCCTCAGTGTTTCATATCTGCTCAGTCTACCTATTTGAATCCATGCTTCATATTGCTCAGTATACCTATTGAATCTGTGCTCATATTACTCAGTATACCTATTGAATCTGTGCTTCATAGTGCTTAAGTCTATCTATTGAACCAGTGTCTCACACTTTCTCTCTGTTGAACCAGTGGTTCATACTGCTTTGGTAAACCTGTTACGTAAGGTTGTCACTGTTGCCTGTAACACAAACGGGGCGTGATGTTTGCAGCCTCCTAACCGCCTATACCTTACAAAGCTGGGCAAATCAAGGAGTAGCTGATATTCTGATACCGTTCTTACACCCCTTGTTTCATCCGCAGTTGCGATCCACGGAGGGGATTGACCCTCGCCCTAGGCGAGCATTACACCCTCAGGGGCAGAGCCCTCCATACCATCTTGTCTTGAATTGTATTGTAACTGTAATGTCTTCCTTATATTGTAAAGCGCTGCGCAAACTGTTGGCGCTATAGAAATACTATGTAATAATAATAATAATAAATGTACATCCACTCTTGCAAAATAGTTCACATCAGGGCTATAATAACCATTAAACAAAATATATTCAGCCGGCCAATAAACACCCTCCCCCTCCACAGACGTGTACTTAAGATCCTACTACTGTGGCCTCCATTGTTTATTTACATCCGGCACCGCAATCCCCCCAGCTCCTGGCCAAGCAGGCATATTACAGCCCCATCGACTTCTATGGGGCTTGTCTAGCTTCATCTCCCATCTCTCTGTGTTCTAATTGATGCTTACCTCACTGATATGTGCACTGATAAAACTGTAAAAACAAGATTCAGTCATGCTAAGCTTTATAAATTTCATACTTAGACATTGCATTGTACCCATGTCTCTGCTAGGTATAGAAGCAGACTTGTTATACCAAATATGTTTTGAGGACTTGATAAAAGACTCTAAAAAATCTAGAAGAATACTTCTGAAAATGTAAATAAATATTAAGATATAAGTAAATAAATGAAGTGTAAAATTATTAACATGAAAGTGAGAATTGTTAAATCAGAGTAAAACGAATATACAGTAAAAATAAACATTTTAATAATGCCATTTATTTACAGTATCAAAGAAGTGATTTTCCTCAGTTAGTTGCTTGATTTTGCTCTTTGCCCAATCTGTAAATTAAATATATAAAATTGGAGAGTTTTTATTTAATATAGCTGTGGGATCTGGCCTGGGGCCGACCTGGAAGGTTTATACATTTTCATTTTGTATTTAGTTTTGGATAGTAAAGGAAAGTCATAACCCCTATCAGCTTTTTTTTTTTTGCCACCTGTATCCGATTGGGGAGATGTACTTTCACTTCCTGTCCAAAAGCCAAACAGGAAGTGAGAGGAATTCTTTCCAAAGTGGGGGAAATCCCTGGTGTTCAGAGTCACCAGAACTAGTTCCCCCATTGGAAGATTTCCAATCTATTCCTGTTCTGATGGCAACCCAAAATTTGGGATTTTTTTTAACTTTCAATTTTTAGTGATAAAGTCACCAGGGCAAATAGAGAGGGTGAATCTCCCTAACGGGGACATGGACAACAATAAAAACCTGACAGGTATTCTAATACCTCTACACTCTATCCAAAGCTAAGAAAAAGATCAAAGAGGGCAACATTGTTGGTCTGAGCTGAGGGCATCAGTTTCCACTTATCTGGCCCTTATTGACGTTTGTTGGAAATCCTTTAGAAAAGCCTGTCAACATACATGGTAAAATTTACTCATACAATTTGATGGCAGATTGATATGACCAAAAAGCCTGTCATTCAAGGAGCTATAATGAACATTTCTGACCACTCAAAAATGGTCCAAATTTAATGGTTTTCCAACATGTAAAAAAAATATTTTCACCTCAAAATTATTTTTCTGCATGTTATCAATCGAAATAATAGTCAACTAGTTGGCAGAATATACATGGTGACACTATGGCACGCCATATGTGCTTTAGTGTGCTTTATTTGCATACGTAAATGATTACATCAATTATGTAAAAAGCGTTTATAGCACATTTAAGTAAAAAATAACACCTGTGCCAACTCAACAATTATACTATAACTTTTATCCAAACATGCAGCAAATAATCCCTATATACTCCCCCCCCCCCCCCTTTTAAAAAAAAAATTGCCCCCATTATCCCTCG
>NW_017306284.1:1879692-1897923 GCF_000935625.1 Nanorana parkeri | reverse complement strand
AAACCCCCTATCCCCCCCCCCCCCCCCCCCTTATCAAAAGGAAATGTACCTCCATTGCACTTCTTCACTCGATGCAGTGCTGGGCAGTGAATTGTTCAGTAAACAAACCAGGCACCTATTCTGTAGTGCTCAGCTCTTGTGCCATGAAATGGATGGAAGGATCGTCAGTCACATTAGATGGTCATTAGACATTACATTTTCTGCAGAACACGTGTATCCAAACCTCTGTTTTTAACCTTGGTGGGAGACAAGTTTTTTTACATGCTAGCTTGTGAGTGTGCCAGGAAAACGTTTTGCTGTTTTACATTAGATGGTCCTTCTATTAAGTAAAAGGTTCTAGGAGCCATTGATGCACAGTACAGCAGAGGTGCTGAATGAAACATTGAGCAATGAAGAGACACAAAAGGATGGTTACAATACCACTCAGAGTATTTCAACCCAGGATTTTGTGGATGAATTCAGTGATGTAGAAATTATCAGAAAATCTAAAAAAAAAACTTAACTATCAGTAGAAATAATCCTTCACTCATAATAGAACATGAGGGCTATGCTTGACCTTTCTCTCCATTTTGGAAATGCCTCATTCCTGCAGGTCTGTGAAGATTTTTACGCTAAAGTTGATATATAAATAGCATAGTCTGCAGCAGGTGACCCCCTACTTACTATCAGCTCTTCTTTGTGGTGTCTTGTTAGACAAAGTAACCCACCACTCAGCCAAGCACAGGCCTCGCAATGCTCTATGCAATTGAAAAAAAAAGATTTTTTTTACATTTTGTAATTTATTATATACAGTACATGTATAACATAGCAAAAAATACATTCACTACCCAAATCTACACCAGGTCACAAAAGAATATCTTTAAATCTTGTCCCATATAGGGATGGTCCGCCGGTGCGATTTGAGCATGGGGACACCCTCCAAGTGCCGAGGGCATGTGGCCTGGTATCAAGGGTCTGGTATGGAATTTTAGGGGGGGCCCCCCGGCCCCCCCCCCCTTTTCTGGGGATGGGGTTCCTCCTTAAAATTCCTACCAGACCTTGAGGGCCTGGTATGACTTTAATTGGGAACCCCACACACTTTTTTTTTTACATGGGGTCCCGCCTAAATATTCCTACCAGACCATAAGGGTCTGGTATGACTTTGAGGGGGAGCCCTACTCTTTAAAAAAAAAATGGTCCCTCCTAAAATTCCTACCAGAGCTAAAGGGTCTGGTGTTGTTTGAGAGGGGGAACTGCACACTTTAAGAGTAAAAAAAAAAAAAAGAGAAGTTCATTGTTAGGGCAGCCTATCTGCATTACTGAAATTGCTAAGGATTAGTAGCAATTGATCAGTAAACAGATGGAACAAAGAGTAGCATGTAGTATCTGTCTAATTGCACATACTTAGAGTATTGTGTAGTCATGTTTGATATTAGCATTTGTTACGATACCGTAGCATTTGTTCCATTTACGTAGTGTTTGATTGCTGATTAACTAAAGTAACTGGTGCTCTTCATTTAAAAACAATGCAGCCTGATGTGATAAATGGCTGGGACTATTGTGATGTAAGGTATTGAGACACCACTATAGTAGTTGTACAGAAACCATATTTTCAAAACATTAACACACAGTTACAAGATTATCAACAATAATATGCTAATTTAGAAAAAAAACATGAAAAGGCTTCCTTTTTGATAAATATGGCTGCCTTTGTTTGTCAGCTTTGTCATGGGTCAGTGGTATATGAACACACATCCCTTTGCCCTCCATCTCTCAAGGAATAATTGATCACTCTTCCAGATGTACAGTAGGAGGGGGTTAGGAGGGGGTTACACAAATGCATTCACTATCTGTCAGAATGATTGCAGCACTGACATATCTATCGCTGTCATGGAAACGTGAACAGGTTCCTTATGATACACTTGTAATGAGAGAGAAAAATAATCAGTTTTAAATAAACACCTGAAAATTGCTGGGAGAAAATGGCTTTGTTCTGACTTGTCTTCCAGCAAACACATCAATGTGATTATGCAAAAAGAAAGACCAACACTGTTTGTACCGGGAGATTAGCTATTAAATATTCTGACCAATGCTCAGAAGGAGAGAAGAAGAAATAGAATCGGAGATTGTGATGTAGGATCAGATTTAACCGATGGTTCGTGAGAGAAGGGTAGAGTGTTAATAGCCATAGTGTGTCATGTGAAAGCTACTTTCAGCTCTTTTTGGCTTCCAGTGCTAAAAGTAATGGTCAGCACTAATCATGATAGCTTAGTAAATGGAGCCTGCTTTTTTTAAGGCTCAGGTTCTAACCATGCAGGATTGCCTGCTTGTTCTGGTTCAGTGACTCCTTTGGTACTGAAACCAAGATCAACTCTGGAAGCCTGAACTTTTAAAGTGACACCAAACTCAGGAGTTAAATCCTAAAAATGCATTCAAGTATCTTAGCCATTAACAAAAATGTACCTTATTTGTGTATCACTCAATTGTAGATCCTCAAATCATCACTGAATTGGTGCTGACACTGTCCTTCCTTCTGGAGGGGGGGCTACTTTTGTCCTCCAATGGACCCTATGTGTGTTGTAAAGTAGCCACCGCTCCAAGCTCGCTCCTGTGATGGACTACAATCTCATGTTTAGTTTACTAATTTGTATTGAGATTTTATTCTGACACAGGAGCGAGCTTGGAACGGTGGCTACTTTACAACACACACAGGGACCATGGGGAACAAACGTAGCTCCCCTCCAGAAGGAAGGACAGTGTCGGCACCAATTCAGAGATGATTTGAGGATCTACAGCCGAGTGATACACAAATAGGATACATTTTTGTTAATAGTTGGGGTACTTAAATCCATTTTTAAGGTTTAACTTCTGAGTTTAGAGACACTTTAAAGTAATGGCAGCTACCATAATTCTCCAAACACAGGTCCAATTTAATATAAGCACATGACCAACTCAAACTGCAATCTCATAAACTGGTTCCCCACATTCACAGTTGGCAATGCCTGCTGACAGTTTAGTCAGGTCCTAGGCAATGCGTTGTGGGATTGTCCATACACTGCACTACCCACATGGGGAAAGTTTGCAGTGGATGTTCTAGCCAGCACCAGAAGGGGACATTGCTGCAGGTACAAGCTGCCATCTTATGCAAAGAAAAGTACAAAGTGCCTTCTTATGCTGGTAAATGTCAGATGCAGCTCTGGGATAGACAGTAGATGTTTCCTGTTTACTAATTTTAAATGATTAAAACTACTGTTAAAGTGAGACTATAAAAAAAAATGAAGTCTTAAAATGCATACAGGAAACACAAAAGTTATACAGTATTATAAAACCTTACATTTTTATAAACATCACATGGTGAAAATATTGTATAATCAAGAGCAGCCTTTCTTGACCAGGGTTTCTTGGAACCCTGGGGTTCCTTCAGAGAATGCTAGGGGTTCCATGGGAGCCATGGTAAGATTGATTTCCTACCTGATGGTTCCTACATTGTTCCAATACTGACACCAATGTTACAGGACATACTTTCCACTGACCACCAATATAAGGGGGTACCTCTCACTTGCATCTCACATCACTAGCCACCATTGTAAGAGAGAACTTCTTCTACTGACCACCAATGTAGAGAGAAACACTGATTTCCAGTGCAAGGGGGCACTTTTTTACTGATCACCAATGTAAAGGAGCACTTTTCTCCAGACCTCCAGTGTAGAAGAAGCAGTATGCCACAGATGACCACCAATAAAAAATGGCCTTTCTTCTCTGGTCACTGATTGTAAAGTGTAAAGGCACGCAAACATTTTTACTGTCTGTATGTGCGCTATGGGTGTTATATACCGCATTCCTTTATTATCATATCTGATCATGCTAATATACACTAATCATTATTATTATAATGCAGGATTTACATTGCGCCAACAGATGACACAGCACTTTACAAAATCTGCAGATGTACGGTAATAATTTTTACCAGGGGTCCCCTGAGACTGTAAATATATTTCCTGCGTTCCTCCATGGTAAAATGGTTGAGAAAGGCTGATAAAGAGAATAGCACCAGAGGATCCCAGCCAGGGAAAGACCTCTCTCCAAAGGGGGGGACTTAAAGGACTCTTCTAGAACAGGACTCTGTTTTGCTATAGGCTGGTCCATCCCCTGATGACAACCTTACCAGGGACTTGCCATCTAGCTAGACAGGCAGAACCCTCTGCACCATGCCCCTGTCAGGACACTCTTGAGTGTATGCAACAGAGTTTGGCAGATATTAAATAACTGCTGTATATAAGGAATTTTTTACCAAAAATTAAATATTAGGGAGCTACCTTGACCCTAATATATCAATGGAAAAAAAGGATTTAGGACAAATCAAATCTACAGAAAGAAAACCAGGAAAAGTAAAGAGGCTGCACAGAAAGTTTTACAAATATTCAGAGCAAACTTTTATCCCATGGTGACCCATAAAAACAAAACATAGAAGGACAAACATGGGCAACCCTTTCTGTATACAGTATGCATAGCAATGAATAAATATAATATACTCTTCAATAGAAAATTTTCGGTCTAAATCAACATTAATGACCATATAAGTAGTGAGTTATGTACTCACAATAAATCTGGTTTGTGATATCTGCATGAACAAGAAATATTGCACCTAGGTCCTTCCTTATTGCACCTAGTCATTTTTCCAATAAAAGATGGAAGCAATTACATAGTCCCATAAGTAATAAAGTATATTACTGCACAATCCTGAACTAAGCACCATCAGGATATTCCACAAAATTCTGGATGGCAATTGATGTAGGGGGTAGGGGGAGTTGTGTTTCAAATAATTAACCCTGTCTGTACTTAGTTGGCAGATTTCATTATAACTTCACCCTAACAAAGGGTATACATTCCTCAAGCCATTGTATGTTAATGCACTTTTTAAACAACTGCTCCTCGGTTTTCCCCCTTATCTGCTCACTGGCATCTATTCTAACCACTAGATGCTGCCTGTAGTGTCCTATGTATAATCCTACGCTGAAATGCACCCCAAACATTATTCCTATTGAGGATAGAAGAGGCTAAATAAGATCTCGTATTATTCCAAACATTAGTTGTAAACGTACTATGCAGTTCAATGAAAACAATCTTAGGAAATTTAATAGAGACCTTTTGCAGGAAAAACAAAATCCTAAGGAAGACATTCATCTTAATTATGTTTATTCTTCCTAGCCAAGTAAAGTAAGTCCTGTCCCAAAATACAGGCGACTGCATTCGTTAGGGAGCTAGATGCCCAGATATTTAATGGAACCTGTCACCCAAGAGAATGGAAAAACCTGTTGCAGATTGTGGATCGTAATAGGAGGTCTGAAAATGGGAAGAGGAGAGGGTCAGACTATAACTTACCTTAAAGTCAGAGAGTAGGTCAAATTCCTTCAGCTTGAGCAGAAGGTTGGAGAGAGATGTTCCTGGGTCAGTGAAACTGTTAGCTTATGCTTTATGTTCGGTATTACTCATACATTCTCTATGAATATTGGGGTTGGTTTTCACTTTTCAAAGTAGGAACTCAAGGGTCGGGGCAAAGAGGAGGGAAGACAAAGGGCACCCCTGCCTCATGCTGATTTGAATAGGGAAAGGCATGGGAAGAAAACCATTAACTTTAATATGTGCCTTGGGGTTATGACATGTAGTGCTTAAATCCACTGCATCATGTGAGGTCCCAATCCCAAGGCTTTAAGTACCCCCTCCAGAAGAAAAACCAATCCACCCTATGAAATGCGTTCTCAGCATAGGTAGAAAGGGAAGGCTGCATTGCCCTGATAGAATTTTCCTTAGCCTTCCTTCCTAAAATAAATCCGGTTTGGTCAGGATGGACTTGATCTGGGAGAAGGTGTTCAAGTCTGTTTGCCTGCATCTTGGAAAGGATCTTAATGTCAGTGTTTATGAGGTAGATCAGTTGGAAGTTTTGAGAGTGTGTAAGGTCTTTACACTCTTTGGGCAGGTCCGTAAAGTGAGTGAGGAGTGCAGCCTGAGGCATGCTCTCCCCTCCGGTGATTGAGTTAAAGTATCTGCCAACTGGAGAGCTCAGGAGTGACAAGATCTTAAGGTAGTAGGTGTTGGTAAAGCCGTATCTTACCCTTAAATCTGGCTCTTACCAATGGGTAAACCCCTAATTGTGCTATCAATTATCTAAGTGTAGATCGGTCTGTCTAAGTACTCTACTACGTGAAGGAATTAGACAGGCAATTTCCTAGTATGCTAGTATGCAGTTTACAAATGTGGTTACCTCCTGTCATTTCCTTAGGGCCCTCACCAACTTTCTGTCACACTTGTTTCCATATTCATAGTACTGCCAATATATATATATAATTTTTTTCAGATCTCATGTTCCAGGAGGTGGGTCAAGTCTGATCTAAGAACATCTAGGGTCTGTTCGTCAGTGGGTTGGCTTAAGGAGGTTGGGCTACCACCTGGCAAACCTGCACCCAGTTTATCTTTTCCTATGTATGCTCCAAGGTGGAGGCTCTCATAGATTGGAGTTAGGACCACACTACACAGTGGGACCTTGACGAGGCAGTGTGGCTTCCACATATTTTGCAAAAGTTGTGCAACTAAAACCTCTGTTTTTAACCCTAGTAGTTAGACAGTGTATTTTTTTTTTTGCAGGCTGGCCGGTTGAGTGGGCTGTGAAAGTTTTGTTTTTGTAGTTGGTAAAGCACATGGGAAATTGAGTCTCCTTTGATGACAGATTTCTGTTCCTCCTATTCTAAACCCTCCAAAACTTCACCACGCAGGAGCCACATCCACTCATGAAGAGTAAAAGTGGGTGAAATTATAGTGGCGGTAACTAAAGCATGATCAGAAATAGTAATCTCCTCAGAAGTTGCCTGAGCAAAATTATCCAAGTAATACTGGTCCAGGTAGAGTAAATCAATCATGTATATTTTATGAATTCTAGAATAACAACTAAAACTCCTGGAGGCGGTGTGGGAAGCTCTCCAGCAATTCACCAAATGAAAACCGAGTGAACTTTAGAACTGGTGAAATGTTCCCTGAATATATTCAGAGGATCACCAACTGATTTTACATGTTACTTGAACATGTTAATGTCATTGTTTTGATTCTTCTTCAGCAGCAGCTTTCATTTAATGAATACCCGAGGTGCGTTCATCCGCTGCGAGTGCTGAGTTAGCAAACCGCAGCTGAATGCTGTGCTGCAAGTCAGCGCTCAGCACTGCTAACTCAGCACTCGCAGCGGAAGTGAATGTGGCTGCAGAGCGCTGAGAGTGAAGTGCATAGTAGGAAAAGGTGGGGACAGAGCACCGGCGGCCATTGTAACTGTGGGCACACCTGGCAGCGATGGAAAAGGGTGTCTGAGCCCCGATGGAGCAAATCACAATCCAGTGTGGAAACCTACAATGTCATGTTTTGGTGGACGAGTATGAATAAAAAACTGCCTGAATAACGAGTTTCCCCCTGTAAAACAGTAGAAATTGCACTAATGGCAGAGTTTAAAACTGAATCCTCCACCATTTTGCTTAGAAGCCAAAGCGTTCAGTGAAGCTGCTGCAGCGAACTGAAGAGCTGCAAAACAGCTACTCAGCGATGACAAGCGTCCTTGTTCTGATACTTCCTGTTATAGGGTAACAACCCCATCCTTTTATATTTTAGTTGAGGAAAGGGGGGAAGAGGGTGGAGAAGCAACACTGCGGCTTCCATGTATGAAAGCCACAGTTGTCACAGCTCTCAATATACTTCCACCTGAATGCCTAAATATTACAGGAATTACAAACATACCTATACCGCCGAACACAACTTATTTTTACACTGCAGGTTCGCCAGGATCGCTTCTGTTGTAAAGCCGACAGTCGGCTCTACAAGTTTAAACAGAGTCCCGGCGGCAAAAGTCGCCGGGAGTCTGTTTAAACAGCCCCGATGCTGGCGACGTACACTGTACGTCGTCAGTCACGAAAGGGTTAAAGAAAAACTATTTCCTGGAGTTCAGCTTTGAAGATAGCACTAAAGACAAACCTGCAGAAACACTTTTAACTCATATTGCTGTCTCATCCTCTGGTTTCCTGTGCTCCATTTCCCTGCACTTCTAGTTGCTGAGGGTGCACTCAAAACACAAATAAAAGTGATCACGTTTCTCGGTATTACATGTTCCATCAGTCATACAACTGGGCATGCATGCCCCATTGGCTGTTGTGAGGACACTGCCTGTTCTGGCATGCACAGGCAGCAAACGGTCAACAAAATAATTCACACCTATGCTTCTCCTCAGTGACAACACTGCCTTGGAAGCTGCTGTCAACCACTTCCCTTGCACAAACAGCAGAAGTGTGCCTTCTGTTTGGTGTCCTTTTGCATTGCCTCTGTATGTCGGCGCAAGCAGCGTCCTCCTGTAGGGCTGTCGTTTTTTCCCAGGAGCACGCACAAAAGTGTAGCCCTGGCAGGACCCTGTAAAGGAAGGAGCCACCATTACAACAGAAGTCAAAAGTAAGTATAGACCTGCAGAATCATCAGAAGAAACAGCACACAATGTACGTCTAAACTTCAGCATCCTAAATAGAATACAGGCATTCCTCACTTAACGACCGAGTTCCATTCCTACGACCAGGTCGTTAAGTGAGGAACTCTATACAGTACTGTACTGCATTAGTACAGTACTGTATAGCGTTGCCGATGTACAGTACCGAACAGTGTACTGTACATCGGGCAATGAAAATACTTACCGGGACCAGCAGTGAAGATCGGAGGACACCAATTCCGTCTGCGACACGGCGCACTGACGTTGACGCGCAAGGTCGGAGGTCGATCGGCGGTCCGTCGTAAGTGCGAGTGGTTGCAAAACAGGTAAGTCGGTAAGCGAGGAACATCTTTATTACAAAAGTCAGAATTACTGTATTCTTATATATACTTATATTTTGCCCTCAGTCGAAAAAGTAAGAACTCTTATGCAGGCTGAAGTTGCATGCAGACCTGCCAAGGTAACAGGCCACATATATTCCTGAGCTTCCATATTTGAAAGAACTGAGATCCAATGAATAAAAGGGGTGGGCCAGGGACAGTTTGCCTCGTGAGGAAAGATCTAGATCCTTGGTTCTTAACCGGTGGGGCGTTACCTAAAAGTGCCTTCCACTTTTCTGGGTGAGAGGCTCCTTAGCCTCCCCCTAGCCCAGTACTGTCAGTTCTCATGCCAAGCAGCCATTCAAAATATGCTGCACGGTGCTGAGTGTCAGCTTGAGGTGGGGTGGGCTGGGGCTATGGCTGCGAGGGAGCTGCATCCATAAGTGCATTGCTTACAGCTCCCTTGCATGCCTTGTAGAGGTGCCTGACCGGAGTGATGGAACATTCTGGCTCCTGGCACCTCTACAGGGTGTGGAAGAGAGCTATACAAGTGTAGCACCCTCTAAAATGTCGCTATTCAATTTAGAGATACCTGGACTGTAACCAGTCTAGATACTGATTATACAGAGCTCTGCATTCTATAGGTGTCCCAGAGTCTGCTGGATCGATTGCTCCTCCTGTGGCTGAGGAAAAGGGAGCCTTGGTATACAGTGAGGGAGGATCCATCCTCAGGTTATGACTATGCACCTGGCCCTAGCCAATCCCTGAGTAGGATGACTCAGAGGCATGGTTGAGGGCAGGTAATAAAAGGTCTGGGGACATTGTGGAGAGCTCTCTTACCCTAGGGGCCTCGCCCTAGGAGGACTGTGTGAGATGCAGGAAACTGGCCTGGGCCTCAGCACATGGCAAGTGCTGAGGGACCTAGAGGCCTAGGATACACTGATACTTTGCTGGGCCCATACACGTGGCAGGTGATGGGTGCCTTGTTCTAAGAAGATACTACCACTAAACGGGAGTGCTCCTTGGCAGTTGCAGATGCTGAGGGCACAGAGATTGCAGATCCTGTTGCTAAGGAAAATACCTGCTGGGTCGGGGAGGAGTCCGCTTGTTGAGGGGTACCGCAGAGGAGCTGGTGCGAGCGTCCGTCTGGGACCCACAAGGGAGATCCCACACCCTATTCCAGGTATCGGTTCACAGTACTACTACTACCACTATTGGTCCCTGGGACCAGATCGCAGTGATTTCGGCCTTAGCGGTTGCTAGGGGAGAAAGCTGTCCTCAGAAGATTCCAATGGCATCCTACAGACCCTAAACCCTCTCTCTCCTATTGATGTTGCAAATAAATACCCTAAAAAGACCCTAAGACTCGAGCCGTTCTGTCCGTGAGTGTCGGTGTGCTGTTGCTGATCAAAGGGGACTGGCAGCTGGAACCAACAGGTAGGAGAACCTATTGCAATATCCAGCGACTCCTTCGGGGGTGAGCGCTACACAAGCAATGCACATATTGATGGAACTCCATTACAGCACAGCAGCCCACACTGGACCCAAGGCCTAGGATCCACTCCAGTTCTATAAGATAGGGAGACTGCATGGATTAAAAAAAACATTTTTGGTGTGTTTATATGTGTGTGAGAATGTCTGTGAGTGTGTGAGAATGTCTGTGAGTGTGTGAGATTGTGTCTGTGGTTGTGTGTGTCTGTCAGTGTTTTTGAGGGCCCATTCACACTAGTACAGTCCCGTGTGATTAACGCACTGTACCGCGTAATGGCATCTACCACGCGTTCTGGTGTGAGAGGTGCTATGCATTGCCATTCATTTGAATGGCATCCCAAACGCATCTCCCACCCACAGTTCTATTGCTTGCATCGGAACGTGCGGTACCGCAATGCCATGCGTTCCATTGCAGTGCAACTTGGGTCACGACCTAATAACCAAGGACAAATGTGGGTCCTGAGGTTACACAGGTTGAGAACCACGGATCTAGATGATACTGGACGTCCCCCAGCCGGGAAATGTGGTGGGCTCAATCTGACTTGCTGCAGTGTCTAATGCACGCTGTGAGGAGCTCACGTTGTGCAGTGAAATCCAAATAATTAGTTTCAGTCCAGTAAAATTGTGAAAGACTGAAGTTAAGGCCTGAGTTCAGCTTTTCAGCGCTGGTCTTCCATCAGGGAAATTATAGAAATTAGATGTGAAAAAAAGCAGCCTGCATGATTAAAGCTGGGTATACACGTCTATTTTTTTCTTTTCGTTTAAGTTACGGGCTGAACAAAAAAAATAGAAAATAGATTCCACAATCAATGCTTACGAGCATTGATGAACGAATCCCATGCTGTCTGCACTAAAGTTCGGCCGGTTCATCAGGAACCAGCCAAAAATCGTCCTGTGTATACCCAGCTTAACACTACCCCCAAGAACATTCAGCTATGGGGAGTCAGAGAGAGACTGCTGATACCTGTAGACATATCAAGTGGGTAAAGATTTTGAGGCATGCCTGTAAATAAAATAGCGCTCCTTCGTTGCCCCTCAGGCATGCCTATAAATAAAATAGCGCTCCTTCGTTGCCCCTCAGGCATGCCTATAAATAAAATAGCGCTCCTTCGTTGTCCTTGTATCTACTTCCTGTGCCTCACATCCTGTTCCTGTGTCTGAGGAATGAGAGCAAGGTAAACCATTTCAGGTATTCAGTCGCTCTCTCCTCTGTGAGCCCAGTCAACTTTTGTAATCTAATCTTTTTTTAAAGGGATAAACACTCTAGAAGACTTTTAAATATCTCCCACAGGTATTGCAAGGCGCATAGCAATTAAACTTATGTCAGGCACGTTTCATAAGTGTCGAATCTCCGAAGGCTCTGCTTTGTTTAGTAGCATATCAAAGAAAAGTACTCAAGCAATTAAAATATGGTATATTAATGGGGAATTTCAATTACATAAAACTATGAAACGGAGCGTGTAATTTCAAGACGCTTCTCTTAATTTAATCACAAAATTACTCTGCTTCAATATTAAAAAATAACAGGTGATCTGCTCAACCCCAAATAATATCATTTAACTAATCACCTAAAACAAAGGAAGCAGAACCGAGGATGTTTTACAAGACTAGAAAAATGTTTGCCATATCTAAAAAAAAATATTCACCCCACTCAAATGCACATGGTGCTTTACCTAAACATGTAATTTACTTTATTAAAGTGGTCTTAGCATGAAGTATGTTTTTTCATGTTTTGTACATGCATGTTCAGTAATGTGTATGTGTAACACGGACTAGTATTTATTACTTCTCATTGGGATCGCAGTACTCCCCCTGACAATGCCTTCAACTACTTTTTCCCTTCATAAGGACAGATCCATCTTTGTTCAGGCATCATCCAAGGTCAACATCTACTCCCTGGACAAAGCTGTTTGGTCAGAGATGACCCAATCATATCAATTCTGGCTCCTGTGCTACACAGATTTTACATTTTTATACACCGCTCCAGATTACAGAGCTTTGCGCAGTTGTGTGCATGGGCCCCTAGACTACAATACCACTGTTTTCAGATCCTTATAAATTATGCATCTGAACAAGTATTGTACGCCAATGTGCATGAGCCCCTACTTTCTATGGGGAGCAGATTCTTGGCAGCCTACCAGACGTGAATTGTAAACACACAGTATGTTTTTCTAAACTGTTAAAAACCAAATAAAACCTAACTTTGTCATCTCTGAGGATCCTTGATAATTAATTACTTCACATCACATGCAGCTAGAGAGGTCAGGCATGGCCTGTGTTAAAGCTCTTCTACTGCTTGCTAAGAATCTATAAATGGTCGAATGTTCATAGTCCAGGCATAGGTGCACTTAAAGGGCCAGTTCACAACAAAGCAAATTGCCTGTGCTGGCAAAAATGGCCAGAACAGCCCAAAAGCAAGAGAAGGAAATTTGTCCAATTACAGTGTAAACACAAATGCATGTAATAAACTTCATGCAAATCAAAATGTCTATAGTATAAGCCAGCATCCCCAAGTGTTCAATTTTCCAAGTGTGACCACAACCCTCTTCAGCTTGTCACCTTATACCACAGTGTCCACCCCTCACAGTGAGCCGCTCACCTTCAATATGACCCTCACACAGGTCTAATAACTCTTATGAGATCATCAGCTGGCACTTTATCATTCAGACATTGCTTCCTCCTATTTCCTCCTTTATTCTCACAAGATGGCATGCAGAGATCCCCTCCCCAGCGCAGATATTCAGAGACAAAAATACACACCATACATAGCGTAAAACCGTTTTACCATTTAAAATCTTTTTCAGAAAACTACTCACATGTAAAAACATTAAGAGGGTTATTTACTAAGGAGTCTATCATATCTGACTTCTTCAGGAAGAGTCAATTTCCTAGCTCAGCCATAGTTACCGCACCCTCCTGCCATGTCATAGTCCTCTCCTATTCTGGATGTGTTTTGATTACTGGATGTGCCAGCCAAGCTCCCCCTCACCACCCTTACTCTGCCTACATAACCTTTTATGTAGCTGGAAAGGGCAGAGTGAAGGGGAATACTATAGTGTCACTTGAGTGACAGCGCTAAGTCTGCCTAGGACCGCTGACGTGCTGCACTCAGCAGCAGTCTCGGGCATTGTGGAAGTCTTCACAAGGCAGGCTTTTACAGGTAAATATGATGCCTAAAATACGTTAAGTGCACATATCATTCTAAGGGATGATTGTTGTTCAAATGAATGGTCTGGCTACTGGGTCTCTTTAACAGTCTTCAAACCTCATTAAAATGGGCTACATGATTAAAAGGGCCTAGAGGTGCTTGCACATGCCTTCTTTCCATGCTATTGAGTGCTCTAGCTGACAAAGAAAAGGGAGATCTTTTTGCAAATATGTATAAATCCTGACAAAGTTGAAAGCTGGAACATACCCTTTAGAACCTTTCCATTATTCCATCACTGTAATGGGTGTCCGTGCTGGTCAATAGGAAGATGCAAAAGAAAGTTTTGGAACTTCCATATTGGAGCACCCTGGGTTTAAGGTAATTACTGACTCTGGTAATGATGTTTGAAGTATGTGTAGACTCCTTCAGGTGGCTACATTTTACAAGCATAGTCAGGTTAGCAGGTATGAGTAACTAATACATATACTTTAAATGTATCATCATATACTGTATGCAGAAGCAGAAGATTTATGTTCGGTCTGTTGAAAGAACACAACAAAAGACATTTAAGTGCGATTTGGCATTTTCTATCTCTTGTCGTATTTTGGATCATTAATCCTGTTTACAAGTGAGGATTTCACCTTGACTTTACTCTCTTGCTAAATGACCTGATACTTATGTGACATCTATAGCTGCACACAAAATACTGAAGAACATCCCAAAGAGACATTACTTCTACTTAACCATGTGCATAGCATGGTCAGTGTAGACTCTGAAAGCTTCATTTGCATTACAAGTGCAGCACACTCTATACATTCTTTTTTAAAAGGCAATTACAATCACAGTGCACTTTCCAATTGCCAATAATTGCACAATTTACTTGGTAAGTCACAGTAGGTAGCCACTGACCATAACAATTATGTATTTATGGTTCTCTATTGAGGGATAATTGACATTAACATTGTTTATGGTCCTAAAAGTCATCAGAAAGGTGAGGCTTGGATATGTCATAAAACGTTGACAGAGGAGATCATTCTTAGATCTTAAACACATTTAATAATGGTTAAAAAGAGCAATGTATTAACCACATTAGCTCTCACATCGGTACACTCCCCATGGACCAGCACAATTTTAAAATGTTTGCTATGGGCCTGTTTATTTGGCAGCAACTTTCCATAAGCTGGAGCATTTTATACATTGTGATTGTTTTTATGTGTGGCTTTTATGATTGTAAACTCAGTTGTTTCTAGTGTAAAAATGCCCACAGATATTGGATGGCAGTCACTTGTGCAGACAAAATGCAACCACTGTTTGGCCCTTGAGCTACGCACTCCATAAACACAATTGCCTGGTACGGCCAAATGTTTAGACAGACAATGCTGCAAAGATGCAATGTCCACAGCAGTGTGCAACCTTTTGTGGTAGCTATAGACTTCAATACTTTCCTGGTTTCCAAGTTTGCCAAGTGACATTTCTCACTGTCTACCCTGACAGGGTGGCTGGGGTACATCCTCTCAGCCTCTGCTGAATTCTGTTCTTTCAGGTTTTGCAAGACTGCAGTATCTATATCATACTAAAATCTCCTATGAGCCTTTCAGGGTTCAGTAAAATCCCAAATATGATTTCTCTGAGCACATTTCAGTTCTGCAATTCACCCCAATAAACACAGTGAAATTGTCCCACTGGTTTTATTCCTTAGGGTGCCCAGGGCCAGATTTCCCACAAGGCCAACCGAGACAGGCACGGCTAAATGCTAAATGTAGAGCGGGGAAGCTGCCGCTCGTTCTGTACAAGTGATAATAAAGTTTAAAAAATTAAAACCAACACGGCGGCCTTATCGGCACCCCATACACGCGATCCGCCGGCTCTAAAGCCGGCGGATCGCTTGTATTGTATCAGGCAATGCTGCCTGTTTTTAAAAAACGTCAATTTCCCGCTCGCGCGCGCCGTCTGTGTGTGTGTCTGAGCGGACGTCTAGAGACGCCCGCTCAGATCTAGAGAGCTCCGGGCCGGCCGTTTTTTCTACTACGGCCGGCCCGGAGGCAGTTAAAGAACCTGGCCTTGGGGCAGCAGAGAGAGTAAATCTGGCCCTGAGGGTGCCCAATATAACCCGCAATGCCATAAAATACTTAGGTGAAGACTGAACCCTTTATGGGTTACGTATGTCATACTTATGGAGTCAATGTCTACAACACGTGCACATTCCCCATGTTTTGTTTCATTAAAAAAACACGTGCACATTCCCCACGTTTTGTTTCATTAAAAAGACTGTAACTACAGAAAATACCTGTTGATCTTCCAGAAGACCAGTGTGCTCATAACTTCCTGTGTAAGCAGACAACACTGCTTTTGTTGCAGTGAAATCTCAAACACACTGTAGTCAGCCCTGCCGGAGGCCTCCCGTTGTTATATGCTACAGAACTACATAAGGAGGAGGCATGTTGGAAAGCAATTATGATATCTTCTGTTTCAGTCAGAGGTTGACTGTGTTTTTTGGTTCCTTGAAATATGCCATTATTGGCATTCCTCAGATCAGGTGGAAATTCAGTAGATAACCTTTTAGATATTGCCATGTGTGTGCGCATAAGCACATCCACCAGCGTGTTATCTTTCAATTCACAGAATTGCTATCTGAAGTTCTTCTGTTTTATTCGAACGGCAGACCCCTATTCTCACCTCCCCGTGTGCCATTCTCACTCTTTTATTTCTGGCTGTGTGTTTTATTCCCGCAAAATGAGATGAACAATGAAGTGACTGCAATGTTCAGGGTGAGAATAATAGATCTTAAGAAGTATTATCTATAGAGAATTTTAACGTGGCTTGTAAAAGGGATTCTGAACTAACAAATGGCCTGGGAATAAACAGCAGGAAGTGCTGCGTGATTATTATACTGTTGTTTATATAAAACAAATGGTTAATATAAAGTTTATCTCAGAAGTGAAATCCAGAGAACCACATTAATTTCTTTGACACAACAGGTTCTATTCAATAAAAGTACCTGAAAAAACTGCCTGTTCTTTATAGCAACCAATTACATTTTAATTTAATATTCTGAGTTGCTCTACCAACATGACAGAGTAGAGCTGATTCGTTGATGAGGCCCAGTTTATTCTGATGCTTGTGACACACGTAAAAGCTGATAAAAAGCTGGCCCCATAGGAAAATGTTGATGGAGCCCCCAAACTCTTTTTAGCAGCTTGCTGTGTCAACTGTGGCAGTATATGTCAATGGCATGCATCAAGGAAATGCACCAGAGCACTGTAAGTATAGTCATTACACTACAAGAGGCCGGATATCAGCTGTTCTATAAGGCTTTAGTTGGTGTAGAAACTTTGGGATTTGTGACTGCATTAGGCATATGGGGTTGTTTTCAGTCTGTAGCAGGGCAATAAAGCTACACTGCTAAGACAGCTAATAAAATGCTTCTTTTTGTACAAAAGGGATCTGTGACCAGCAACAATGTCTGAATTTAGCCTTTCTGTACTGGAAACTTTAGAGTTTAATAGCCCCCTAATGGGGCCTCTTCCTATCCCAGGCCCCATAGCGGCTGCATGGGCTGCTTTGGGTTTTGTTACGCCACTGCTGACATCAAATGTTTGCTTTAGGTCCACTGTTCTTCGCTGATGTTCCAGTTACAACAATACCTTTTGAAAGGATGGAATATTTTCCTGTCAACTAGTGCGGGTTCTGTCCAGGTCGAGTCTTGCTGTCTATATTTCTGTGTGAGGCTGTGACACTGGTTGGCTGCCGCTGCACATCATCTCCCATTATGCTGCTTGTAGGGATTGGCAATGTGGTTATGTAATGTTGACATGTGCTTTGTTCAGGGTAAATTTTAACAATTGATAATTGGCCAGTGTGTGAACCACCACTGACGTTTGAGGCCAACAGATCCATTTTGACACCAGATGGCCAGGTTGAAAGATACAGCTGTTTGAGAGCTGCACTGGTTAAACGTATACTGCTCTAGTATTATTGCTTCTATTGTCACCAGCTCAGAAGAGGAATTGGTCACAAACGTACACAAAGGTAATGGCCACATATTCCTACTAATGTGGATGACCCCACTATAGATACTGTAACATTGTCTGTGTGTAGAACTGCTCATTAGCCTGATCTGCTTATTTTTGGCCATCTGTTGATTCACACATTTATGACATCGTAACAGTAGAGTACCATATCAATCACACAATGCACAAGCTGTTTTCATAACCTGGTTTCGGAGATCCAGCTAGCCTAGTCTTTTGCAAAACAACATGTAGGTGATTTGTGTTGCATAAGCTTTACTCTACAACTGCGTGTCAAGGTAATATTAGATGTCTTCAGTTCTAAGAAGGCTGCAGTGTGCTTTCTATAAGAAAAATAGAAAACTCTTCCACATTCGACACTCGCCAGGCAGGATTTATTTATTTGTAACGTAAAAGTAAAAATATACTTTTGGTACACTAGTTGTATCTTGTTTTCTCAGTGTCTGTCCCTCATCCCTCTCTGGGTTTTCCAAGGTTCATTCCTTGGGCATAATACTGCTCTTTATCTACTCTACTACTTTCTGCAAACTTGTTTTTCCCTGTATAGCCTGCAATACCACTTGTATGATGATGCCACTCAGGCCTGTCCACTTCCACTTAACTTGGAGAATGTTGGGCTATGTAGGGTTGCCAACCGTCCGGTTTTCAACCGGACAGTCCGGTTTTGGTGTGTTGTGTCCGGGTGCCCCGCCAGTGGGCACCCGGACACAACACACTCCATGGCCATGCCGACACCGGCACTTTAAATTTTCTGACAGG
>NW_017306284.1:1829872-1879560 GCF_000935625.1 Nanorana parkeri | reverse complement strand
CACCTGACTGGCCTCTGTGCCACCTGACTGGCCTCTACGCCACCTGACTGGCCTCTGCTCTCTGCATCACTTTACTGGCCTCCGCACTCTGTGTTACACCGATGACCAATGTACTCTGTGTTTTAACTGAGCTCTGTCCTGATACTTAAAACTGATGCCGCCACTTACATTTTTCCACTCGGGTGTCTTAGGTCCAGCGTCGCAGGGTACCTCGCAGCAGCCATCTGAGGAGCCAAGCGATCTCTGCTTCACATCATCACTTCTGCCACCCGCACACCTCCCCTTACTAAGACCCTCCTGACACCCTCTGACAAAGACATCAGGCCAGAACCCCGGAGTAGAGCGGCAGCTCAGAGTATGTAGCCAATTCATATACTATTATTCTGCATTGCTCTATGTCTGTGAAGGTTCATTCATCCATGGGATATCAGTAAAAGGCAACTGGACTTGCTGTATTTTTGTGATCAGCTTTCGGATGACCAGTGAAATGCCTTCAAGAAAAATACATGCATTGATCTATGTTTTGCTGGGATCTGTAGTCCTCCATAGCTGGTGGTATTCTGCATTGCTGTATAATATATTTCTGGGATTTATAGTCCTCTATAGCTTGGAGTCAGTTCCAGAACTACCAGGATTGCAGTAGTAAGGGATTGCTCTGCCACCAGTGTGCTGTACCTTTCCGTGACCCATAACATTTCTTAACCATGTCACTTTCAGGTGCGCATAAAGAAAGGGTGTCAGGAAAGCAGCCGATTCGGGTGACATAGCCGCTTTGGACCTGTCCGGCTGCTCCCATTCTCCTCCCACAGCCCGGACGTACGGACAGTCAGTGGTGGTCTAAAGCAGGTGGGAGTGCCTAAGTACCTGACATGAAGTAGAGGGAGGCTAGTGAAAATTATTAGTGCCCCACAGTATGGACTGTGGCATGTGCCCCCCTATATATTTTTCCTAGAGTCGTCACTGCTCTGAGCTGCGGGTAGTCTGTGACTGTTTACAGGTGCCCGCAGCTCAGAGAAAGATTCGGGTTTCAGGCCGATGTGGCTGCCCGAGATCACGCTTGACTAGGACCTCAGCAGCCGCATCTGTGATCGCTCCTCCTCTCTTCTAATTCTGGTGCTCTATCACATAGAGAAGAACGAGGAGATGTTCCTTTAAGTGATAGATCACCAGAGCTAGAAGAGCGACGGGCTATGTAGATCCCCATGCAACTGAAGGGAAGAGGCATGAAGAGGTGGGGTTACAGAAATAGCCAAGCGGCAGGGGGAACCAAGATTTACAGGGGAACATAATTCAACACAACACCGACTCCCAGACACCCGAGTGTCGCACAGCCCACCCGACAGTTGCAGAGCCGGCACAAATCAGCAGGCCACCTGCAGACATCAGGACGCCAACTCAGAACAGCACAGAGTATGTAGCTTCACATTATTTTGTATTGCTGGATAATATATTGCTGGGATTTGCAGTTCTCTATAGCTGGTCTCATTACTCCATCCCCTAGCTGCTCATTGGCTGCCGGCTCTGATCGCACAAAGATATTCCAGCCGGCTCCTTCGAACAGCTGATCAAGGATCGCCGGCTGAAAGGGAGCTGTCAGAGACCTGCTGCTTCCGCGCATGCGCCAAGTCCGGGTTCCTGTACTACGCTTGCGCACGGCACGGATTGGGCGCGGAAAAAGGCGCCAAATGGCGCACAGGAAGTGACGCTCTCCAGATAATTTCTTCCCTATTTAAACTCAGACTCCACACCAACTCATTGCTGGATTGTCTCTCCAACCGCCCTGACGTCTCCTGTTCCATGTTACCAGTACCTTTGATTATTTGACCCGGATTGCCTTTGACCTTGTTTGCCTGCAGCCTGCCCTTGAACTCGGATTGTTTGACCATTCTTGTTTGCCTATGCCCTTGACTTCGGATTGCTTCACTGGACTGCCTACGCCTTCTCCTTTTGTACCTGCTCGGTGTGACCTCGGCTTGTCAACCTCGGATATCGGGATTTCTACAACCCTGCTGCAGAACAAATTATTGGCTTGCACGGTGGTACCACATCTGGCACTCCTGCCACTCATTGTCTATAAGGACTCTGTCCCCAATACCAGAGTCCCTAGGACACGAGGTGCAAGGGAAGCCTCCTCCCACATCCAGTCTCCACACAGGTACGTGATAGGAGCCGACAGCCCCATACACTGCGAAATTCGGCTAGTATATTGGCACCCTTATAGATTTGCCCCTGCCATTTAAAGAACAGCTTCTATGATATGTTGTCCCTGAAAATGAGCTTCTATGATATGTTGTCCCTGAACATGTGTGTCTTTACTGTAAATGAATTACGTAATATGTATGTTATGCACTAAATCAATATCGACTCTGCTTGTTTTCAAGGAAAAAGTATGGTGACGTGGCCAGTACATGCCATCTCGCAGAATCATATCAATCAATGGCATATTCATATTGTGGTACATGGTATAAAAATGCACAAAAATATAAATGGTCCTCTATTTAAAACAGAAACTGCAGTTTTTCTACAGACGGTAGGTACGGGAATTCAAGTTTTTTTTTTTAAAGTTAAAGTAAACCCGCAGTTAGCCCAGTTACAACAAAGTGATGGGTTCACTGGCTAGCTGGGAAAGGAAGGAACCTTCATTTCTTCTTATTCGTGCCCTGAAGCCGCATGAAAAAACCCAGTACCTCCGAGTATGAGGTATCACATGCTTTCCTCCCCTGCCTCCCACAATGCAGGACTGCCAATCACTGGGCCCAAAAAGTGTAATGAGGAAGCAACACAAGACACAGTAGTGATGTGGAGGTAAGCTGGTGGAACCACTGAGTGCAGCGAGGAACACAGGAGAGTGATACTCACAGAAGTGTTGGTTTCCCAGATTTCTCTTTAATGGAGCGGCATTTCACAGCGCAGTCAGCAGGAGAAGTATGTATTCCCTTTTATTGTTTTGCAGGTATTTTATTTACCCGACAGGGATGCTTTAAAGAGGAACTTCGCCCTTCCTATGTGTTTTTTTTTTCCATTTAGATTCCCTCTTACCTTTTTCACTGGAGTTATCCACAATAAACATACTTGTATGTCCACTGAATTCAGCGTTGTGCTGCTGTAATCCACCACCGTGCATCGGGTCCCATGTTGGCATCTTCCTAATCTGATTTCCTGGTTCAGCTGCCCCCCTGATGATGTATGCAGGCTTGCCTGTCTCCTGCCCCAGGCCCTCCCTCCTCCTCCAACCCCAAGTATGCCCTTTTCCATCCGCAGTATGGAAGTTGATGTGTGTTGGGATATGTAACTTCAAGAGGAGAGAGGAGAGGCATGTCTTTTTTGCCTAGGCAAGAATGGAGGTACGGGGACGAGCTGAAGTATGAATTACATTTTTATTTTACATTTACATTGTGGGGGGCGGTTCCAATGATGTAAAGTACATTTTTTTATAGGGTTGGGGAATGTTAGTACCTCTGTCAGGTTTTTATTACTGGCCGTGTCTCTGCTGTGGAAATGTACCCTCTCTGATTGCCCTGATATCCACTGTCAGTGAAACTGAAAGTGAGGGGAGAAAATCTCAAAGTTTACGTTGTCACCACAATGGAAATATAGAGGCAATCTGTTAATGACGACACTTGTTCTGAGGATACTATCTAAAAGAGGATTCCTCTCACTTCCTGTTGTGTCTAATGCTGGGTATGCATGGTTCCATTTTTTTCGTTCAACCTGCTCTCTCGCAAAAAAAATAGAATAGATTCCTCCATCAACACAAGTGTTGTTTGACAAATCCCCTGCTGTTTCTATTGTATTCTGACAGAGGCTGCCGCCCACTGTCAGAATACCCGAACGGTGCTTGCAGCTGATTAATACCCATGCAGCTACTTAATGAAGAACTTTACCCATACAACAACAAAGCAACTTTTAGAAATGTTTAGTAATGACAATCTACAAACACATACTTCTAGATAATTGGCGGCTTTGTATTCTTTGCATATCTTATTTCTCTTTTCTTCCCCAGTCTTCTTACAGTGGCCATTTTTACTAAGGGCAGGTTACTATATCTCCCTCTACTTCCTGGAACTCTGGCACGTCTGACTAGGACATGTGACCGTACACATCATCTCAGGGAAGGAAAATGCCTTTCCTTGAGATCTCATGAGATTACAGATGGGATTTCACAGCAATGCTCTGCTGAAGTAACCTTCTCAGGATGCAATGTTTGGGCATGATTACATAATTTGTGCCAAAGTGGACCAGGAAGTAGAAAAAAAGAAATTGTAAGTAAAATAAAATATGTTTATTTACCTAATTAATTCATTAAAGTTGATTTCATATCAGCATTCAGAGCTGCATGCTGATGTGATTTTTAGTCAAAGGGGATAAATGTCTACTTTAAGGCATAGGAAGTGAAGGAAATTTCCCCAATGGGAGACAGATAGCAAAAAAAACCCTCACCTTAGCCATTTCCGGGCCGCAATATGTATATTTATGGTAGCCGGCAGAAGTGGTTAAACCACTGCTGCCGCCGTGTTCTTGGTGTCATTTTAAACAGCCGGAGATGGCTGTTAATGTACAAGTGATCCGGCTCGGGACCGGCAAGCTGGGTCTCCCCGCAACGATCGGGAGAGAGATTCAGTGGCTTCTAGCTGCTGATCTCACCTCCGATCCCTGGACCTGGAAGTGTTGTGTATTACATCACTTCTGGTGTCACTGTTTGCAAGAGCCAGGAGAAGAGGCTGGGAAGCAGATATCTGCTTCCTTTGCTTCTTTGGAGTTTATAGGTGACATTAGGAGACCTCTGATGTCTCCATAAAGAGGACATGTCACAACCTATCTGCTATTACATAGGCAGCTTGTTAGCCCCCTATGTGATAGCAACAAGGTTAGTGTAAAAAAAATGTAAGTAACATATAAGAATATTAAAAACAAAAAAACATTTTAAAGTCCTCCGCCTCCCACGTGCACGCACATATACACGCAAACACGCGTCTGTACAAAAACGAAGATTGCGCTACACATGTTACATATTGTCGCAAACGTCTGAGTGAGAACAATAATTCTCGGGCCATCAATTACTGTTAGCACTAAACTGATGAGCGGTAAAAGCTTTTAAAGTGTTCCCTATGGGAACAATTTTAAGGCTTGACTTGTTTGGTATCTATTTACCCGACGTGACCCCATCTTTTATATTTTGCCAAAAAATTGGGTATTATATTCTGTTTCTGTGCACTACATTTCATTTTAGTGTATTTTATCCTAAAAATACTGGTTTGATAAACATTTGCACAAATACAAGGCAACATAAAAAATTGCAACTAGCAATGTTTGATTCTACAGGGCCTCTGCTTTCAGAACATATACCATTGTTTGGGGGTTTGAAGCTGTTTTCTAGCCAAAAATTCAGATTATATCATGTGTTTGCAAATAGTAAATGTGCTCCGGACAGCAAGTGATTCACCATTCTCTACTCTAACCAAAATTAAAAGAAAATAAACGTTGTAGCTTAAAATATACCTTGGATTGAAATTCTCTTTGTACAGTGTGAGCTATAGAAAAATACCTGTATGGAAGTTTATAAATCAGTTATCCCTTTTTCCCTATTAGTTCATTGCACATAACTTATAACTTAGTCTGCCAGTGGGCTGTATATAAACTTAGTGATGCACATCAGACTTTCTTTGTTAACTTAAAAGAACAATGCCTGTTCAATGAGCTCTGTAGGAACCATATTGTAAACTAACCAGATTTATAGCCACTGTAAACATTCCGTTTTTAATCCCTATTTTCTTCTGCTTTGTAGTATGCCCTATTAATATTCACAGGGAAAAATGATTTAAAATAAATCAGCAATCATCTGGTGAGAGCAGGTTTTTTTTTTTAATCTAGACTTTTAGTAGGTGAGGGTGGGGCAGGGGCTTTGGACTTTGCCTGCAATGGATAGATTGTATTCTGAATCTGAACAAACAGAAGTTGAACACTGTCTGAGACAGACTTCCTTTCTTGTTACAGGCCCAAAACCTTGCATGCAAACAGTGCATGGAACGGGGGAAAGCAGACAGACATCAGTAACTTTCCCAATGTATATTGATCACTTTGGTTTTAGGGTGAGAGCTTGTAGGAGGTCTGTAGTTGTAAATGGTTTTGTTTTCCCCAGTATCGCAGAACAACAGCCTGTTCTCTCTCTCTTATTGAAGAAGGTGTTCTCCGATCAGAAGAATGGACACATGATCAGGGGCAGGGATAGTATGTTGAGATAAGTAGTTGCTGGAACAGGAGTGAGATACTTTCTTGAGTGGTGGAAGAATTGTAACAGGTCCATGGAACCATGTAATGGCGAGGCAGTGTTTCCCCATTTCAATGGTTTTCCCAGGGTAACGGTAGTCATGTTCCCCTGAAGAATATGAAATATTCCTTGGTGGAAATGAATGGGGAAGATGACCACTAACTCCATACGAAAGTCATGCTAATCTACACTAAAGAAAGTCCACCTAGCCCAATATCTACAGCAAGGTTTCTCACCCCAGGTGCCATCTGGGTTCATCAGGAGTGTCATCAGAAATGAATAACAATTGCAAAAATGTTAACGAACTGGCTGTTGGATCAAGGGTGACTTTTTTTCTGCAGAGTGACTGCATAGGGCAGCATCCTGGCAACCTATGACATCACAGGCATCATATACTGATATAGGGTAGTTGTTTGAATCCTACCAGGTTTCTCATTGATGGTAACATTTACATTTTAGACCGGGGTGTTTACTCTCTTTTTAAAGGGTGATCTACAATAGCACAGATTCTGTGTCTCCATTCCAAAGCAAAGTTGACCTGCAATGAGAGACAACAATTTTAGTGAAAGTGTTGTTGCGCATCACCAAATGTGCGTCTTTTACTGCAATTGGAAGTCTCACATCTTTTTTCTCTCTCTATAGTCCTATACTACCATATGTTAAGATTTTTCTTTAAATCCAAGATAAGGTGGGAATAAAAATAGTCTCTTCTGTCAAAAACTTCCATTGTCTGTCTACTGGTAATTCTCTTTTGTGTACAAATGCCTGTGGTGCATTACAGTGCAGTGCACATTCTTGGCCCACCTTCCAGATGCTGAGAGTAGAGCCGAGTGCCTGGACATTGTAACTCCAGAGTTGGTCCAGGAAAAGCAAAGGATAAGATGAGGGTACCATACCCCTTGGGGATATAGAAACTGAATGATGAGGCTATGGGACTGGATCTTTTAATAATGTAAAACATTTGGAAACAAAATTTCTGCATGGCTGAACCTGAAATAAAAGTGGAGAAAGGGACATAGGGGTATTTTAATAAATATTTTCACGCAACGTTCACCCAGGTTTCCCACATTTTTCCTATTGACTCCAGTTATAAAAATGGGAGAATTCGGAGTAAAGGATGTGGGAATTTTGTGTGAACACATTTATAAATAGACCCCTAATGTGTCAGATGGCATGCGAATAACATTGTCAGTAAGTGAACCCTGTCTTCATGTTGTTGAAGTCATATTGGTACCTAACAGGACTGGTGATAAAGATGATTCCCATCGTCTGGTAAAGGTGGTATGGGTACATGCTGGGCAATCCATTAGGGAATTGTAATGGTCTAAAGTTAAGAACCCCTGGTGCAAGAGATTTACAAAAAGTGTAAAAAGCAATCCAGTGCTCTGTTGCTTTAAGACTAACAGCCTACAATCGCTATAGTAATGGCACACCTTTGTTAAAAGATATTCTGTATATGTTTCATTTTCATAAATACTTCCTACTGTAATTTAGCAATTTGCTATTTTAAGTATTCTTTTACAATAAGCCTCTTTCCCGACCCTACAAATCCCAGTAGAGATCTGTCCAATAAAGCTTACATTATCCATCCATTTTTGCTTCCCATTTTGATTACTAAAAGCAATCATCGTATTGTCTGTGAAGGTTCTCATTCATCCAGGTCATGGTATAGCTGTGCAAAATAAATCAATGTTGATTGCAAACAGCCAAGTTGCCCATTCTATCTTTCAGTGGATACTGGAAAAGACACAGCCTGTTTATAGGCATATTCAATATAACACAGCCTAATCTTATGCTTTATTCATATGGATTCTTCCAACTCCTCCTAAGTATAATTACAGTCATATGGTATTCAAACAGCATTGTGTGTGTTGTTTTTCGGTAGACCTCTCTTTCCAGCCTCCTTCCCTCTTCTACTGTTACCAAACAATCGAAAAAAGCCAGTTTGTTGTTTTGCATATCTTCCCGAGGAAACTTTGAGCTGATGCATATCTTACGTAGGAAGATATGCAAAACAACAAACCGGCTCTTTTGGACTGTTTGGTAACAGTAGAAGAGGAATGGATCTGGAAGAGGAGGACTGGTTTGAAAGAGATGTGAAAGAGGCCATTTATGTAAAAATTGAGACGCCAAGCTTGAATATGGGGGGTGGGAGTTGGAGACATCTATTGTCTGCCACATACAATACTGTTTCAACACCTCTCTCTGGGCGGGTTAATAACACCTGCTAGCTCCAATTATGCAAATACAATTAACACCATGCTGGTTATGTTTGACAGATTATGTTGATTGGAGCAACATTCACCATATTTATTCCCAGAGAATATTTGTACAAGGCATTCTGAATTGAGAAAGCTAGTCGGATGACCAGCGAAACGTCTTCAAGAAAAATACAGCAAGTCCAGTTGCTATTTTTTACAGATATAATCATTGTATTGTTTCACCAAAATTACCAGAAAAGTGCGGATATGACTGTAATTATACTTAGGAGGAGTTAGAAGACTCCCTATGAATAAAGCATCAGATTAGGTTGTTTTATATTGAATATGCCTATAAACAGGCTGCGTCTTTTCCAATATCCACTCAAAGATAGAATGGACAACTTGGCTGGTTTGGCCTGTAAGGTCCATGCTGACTGATGAATACAGTTACTGTATGGAAATGGGTTTTCCAGCTGGTACTGTGCCTTGCCTAAGGGCCCATTTACACCACGTCCGGATCATCTCCAGACCAGACCAGATTGTTTCCGGACCCAAAATGCATCCTAATGTATCCCTATGCTATTTTTGGCCTCTGTTCACACCAGCGCAGTCCGATCCAGACTAGACCAGAAAAATACTGCGTGTCACATTTTGTGTGGTCTGGAATGCACTGGAACGTATCAAAGCGCATCAAAAATGCAGCAAAAACACATGGAACGCACAGGAACGCACCTGTAAGACCATTTTAAGCTTCCATTTTTTTTACAAAACGTGGCAATCACGGTAAAAATGCGTCAAAAACGCAATGCACTGTGTTCCAGATCTGGTCTAGAAAATGGTGTGTACCCAGCCTGAGTTCATACCAGATGCAGTGCGTTCCGGCCCGATTCTGGCCAGAACGCACTGCGGCCGGCTCACTTTTTTGTGGGGCAGGAGGGAGCGTGGCAGGCCATTGAAGTGAATGGCACTGTAGCCACGCCCTCCGGCCGCAATGCGATCATCCGCACGGAATCGCAAGGCACATTGTGCCTGCGGTCCGGTGCAATCAAAATAGTGCTTGCAGCATTTTGATCACATCGGACTGGACCGGACTGGCCAGAATCGGGTATGAACCTAGCCTAAAGGAAGCTGAGCTCCATTGGTTGCAGTAGCCACAGCACTGCTTTTCTAGACTCGGCACACAGCTGATCATTCACTCCGCATCAGGAAGCAATTAGAGGGGCTTTCCATTTTCTTTTTAAAAATATTTCCCTGTAAAGGGCACCTGTCAAGAAAGAAATACAAGAGGGCAGCCCCTGTACTTCTCTCATCACGTGGGTCATTTAACAAATTCATATCCTTGGTATATGAGATTTTGCATATTACGTAGAAAAAAACATAGACATGTCACCTTTTCCATGGATACCGAAAAATGCGTATATTACCTGAGAAGAATACTGTGTTATAAAGCTCTCGCTGAGTCTGACTCATTCCTGCTGACATAACACCGTTATGTGAATGTTAATCCAGGAGGTGTTACAGTAGGATCTACTGTATAGTAATATGTAAAATTCATGACTCCCACACACAGATAATATTAATACATCTGTTTCCAGGGACTAAGACTGAACTCTCAGTCTTGCTCAGTTGTACCAGCCCCTCTTCTATACAGAATTTGCTTGCTCTGATTTCACTGCACACTGTGAGCTTCCCACATTAGAAGCTGCAGCAAGTCATAGGCTCCATTCACACCCGAGTGGCTGTCCGTGCGTATTCGGCTGTACGGATATACGCGGAGCCGCTCTAAATAGAGGATACAATACACTTCAATGTGCATCGTTCAGACCATTGTAGTGCCCCAAAATAGTGTAAGCGCGATAATTCGGCGGATTCCGCACGTTCGCAGCTATTTAATAGCCGCAAACGAGTGGTATCCATGCGGATTTATAAAATATTAGCGTTTATGTCCTGGCATGGAAAACTGTGTGGGAACAGCAAACGCTATGTGTGAATGCATCCATATAGAGCCCAACTGATTTCCTGGCTGGAGAACATTCAGCATCACTTCCAGGCATTTCCTCCCCAGCCTTACTGGCCTGCCCCTTTTATTCATTGAATTTCAGTGTTTTTGTTAATGGAGGCCTAGCATTATTGAATACTCTGCATTCAAATACAACCTGCTTAGGACTCTCCACCCCTACACACTGACATCCACACATGAAGGCATTTTTATATTTCCATAATGCACAGTCCTCTGCTTGCATTAGGTTGGGAGGCAGGGTGCTGTGATGTTTTCAGAAAGCTATACACAGCACCCTCCCACCAGCCAGGATCTGCCTGCATTGCATAGAAAAGACCCATTGATGATATTGCTTCATCTAAAATAAGGTATGTTTTGAAAATGAAGGTTTTATTGAAAGCCCTGCACCAGGCCAAAAATTGATCCCAGCTGCGCTCACACACAAAGTATCTGGAGCTAGCCAGGAATTGCCACTACACCACTAGTATATACTTTATACAGATCAACTCTGCACGCTCCAAATTTCCCCCTCAAAATGTAAGTTTGAATCAACACAGTACCTTCCGTCTACCCAAGATTTCTCATTAGATTGTCTCTCAAATACTCGCACACCAGATCTTACTCCTCATGCACTCTCCTGGCTGTATAGGTGACCTTTTACAGAACCGAAACAGCTACTAAAATGAACAAGTTGAACAAACAACGCTCCCTTTAAAGACCTTGTTTTAGTGTCATTGACAGTAGAGACAGGCCTCCAAAACACATCTACAATTTTTATATGGGTCTTTTATTTTTAGTTTCCTTATCTGGCCACCTTAGGAAAAGTACATTTCATAGCAGAACTGAAGAGAGGGGATGTAAGGGCTGTATAGAGTAGACATGTGCGATTCGTTTTGTTCCGAATCGAAATTCGGACGAAATTTTGGAAATTCGGAGACTCGGATCTATCCGAATTACAGATATAATGAATGAAAATGAATTTCCGATTCTGAATTTCCGATTAGTTTTTTTTTGGACGAACTTTCGTTTTTTGGACAAACTTTTGTTGCAGCAAAGTGACATTTGAGAACAAAAAAAAAGTTTTTTCCCTCTTAAATGTCACTTTGCTGCAACGAACGAAACGAAAACGAATTAGAAACGAACTTTCGTACGGATCCTAATTCCGAAACGAATTGACTTTCGGAACCGAATTCCGAAAAACAAAATAAAGCTAAATCTGAATCGAAACGAATTTGTTTCTGGTACACATGTCTAGTATAGAGTAATTGAGTTAGTTCCTGTAGATCATGTCCTTCTATGCATTGGGTAGAATTGTGGCAGCTATGTAGATATACAACACTGCCACAAACAATGCATTCTGGTTTAGATTTTCAAAAATTATTAGCAATATCAATGGCACAAGGGGTGGAACATTTATAAAAGTTAATCATTCAATTGGGCCTAGGCAATATGGTTGATACTGGCAAGAGCAGAACTATATAGATTGTGCAAAAGTACATGGCTCTCCATGCCTCGCTGTGCCCTACAAACATATAAAACCTTGACATTTCTTCAGAATACATGAGTGTTAAACTGCTTCACAATGAGCTCACCCAATAAACCCCAGTATATTAATCTCAACCTCTTAGGGCCAGGTCACATTATCAATCATCTGACTGACAGCAACTCACCTGCAATACGATTGCTAAGGACAGCACGCGCCAATTCCCCTACGACGTTATTCTCGTACTAGCAGAAACGCCTCAGATCCTCTCCAGCAAGGAAGTAGTGATGGAACAACACCTTGTTGGTCTGGCCAGTGAAACAGTAATGCAGTCGGAGTAGTTAAGTTTCCTTTCTGCTTTCTTAGAGATCCTTCTGCTAGTGTGACATGAAGCTTACAACTGAATTGTAAAGCTAAATCAGAAAGGTGCACGGAGGATGGTTTTCTGTGTAATAGATGTGATAACAGGCAATTTATGGCAATATCCAAAAAAGAAAAAGACTCGCAGCTCCAATTCCACCAGACTGCAGATCAATATAGACTGTAATGTGCTGCCACTTGACAAATAATATCTCTCCAATCAGCCGCACAAAACCGAGGTCCATAAAAATCCAACTTTATTATTGTCAATTCCATGCAAAGTTCAAAATACAAGGTATACACCAGCATAGTATCTATCCCACTCCAACGTCACTCACGCGTTTTACCACCTAGGCTTAAACATAGCGATAATTAAAAGAGAGATATGGGGTAAGTGCTTTTCCCCATAGTTCTCCTAAGGGTCACAGGAGGACATATACTAGTGTCCTCCCGGGACCCAAAGCTCAGTATATCACGAGCTACAACTCTCGGTATATTGAGACCGACGTAGCCAGGACGGATCCAGACGTTACTGTCGAGATCCACCCAGTTGCATGAGTGACAGCTGGCCCTGCCTATGTAGAGGCAGAGCCAGCTGTTCCCGCCCTCTCCCCTGTCCGTCCCTCCAGTCAGCACTAGAGGATTGGAGCGGGGAGGAATCCCTTCATGGAGTCTTGACTGACAGTCACGGCTCTCTGCAGGGAGATGATCGAGACGTGAGCGAGTGACGGTATGTGTTCGCTCACTTCCCAATCTATTGAGCCGATGTGTGACAGTTTCATTGTCACACGTCGGCTCGAACTATGAGGATGAGTGATTTTTCACTCACCTCATAGTTCTCCTTTAAGCCCAAATGGTGGAACGCGTGAGAGACGTTGGAATGGGAGAGGTACTATGGTGGTGTATACCTTGTATTTTGAACTTTGCATGGAATTTACAACAATACAGTTGGATTTATATGCACCTCGGTTTCTTGCGGCTGATTGGAGAGGCACTTCATGGCACTTGCTCTTAAATTGTATGAAACCCCTAACAATTAACTTCTCTTATATGTTTCCTTTTGGTCTGGTAAATATACCATTAAAGGGTTCTGTTATATGGAAAAAATGCCCATTGATGCTTCCAGAAATCCAATGAGCTGAGATATAGGCTGCTGAATCTTTAGATAAATCTTAACTTTCCTGTAAGGGCTTTGCACTGCCCCTCCCACCTCCTGAGCCTCCTGTGTTGTTATTTTGATGTGATGACTGCCCTGCGGGGCAAAGCTAGGAGGCAGGAAAGGTTGGAGCCAAGCTCAACTTTGAATGTAAAAGGTTGTGATCAGCATATAAATGAAGCTGGACAAAACTCTAATTCTACTAGTTTTTCTGACTGCTGGTTTTCACCGAAGGCCACCTGTACTAATGCATTTTCTCATCATGATTGAAGTGCCCACAGATTTAATTTCACTTCTGGTGTTAATCTTCTAACATTGATTCTGCGTACAGATTTGCTTTGAAGAGCCGCTGTCACTTAGCCAACTCAGGGTACAGTGACAAGGACAACATATACGTACAGCGCTAACCGTCCTTCAGAAGTGCATATAAGAACTCCGACGTTCAGGTCAGGGTTTAACAAGAGCTAAAGAATTATTATAAATTAATAAAACATTCAGTGAAGGGGTGTGTCTCAAAATATTCAATGTGAATCGGTTGTATGAACAAATAAAGTTCATAACACATCAAAACAAACAATGTATAAACTTATCTAATAAAATGTAATAAACTGTGCATATATGTATCATGTGTAAGTGATTCTAGTTAATAAATAGTGAATAAACCAACAATGTGTACCTTTGAATAAAATAAATTAAACTTTTTCCAATGTATGTGTGAATAGTCCAAATCTTTTGTAGTTTTTTTAAAAGTTTTTAAAATCCATAAATATAAGACACTTCGAGAGTGAAGATTCGGTGCAGTAATGTGTCCAACGAAAATCCAAAAAAAACAAAGAAAAAATGAAGAAAAAAATGAATAAAGACAAAAAATAAAGAGCAAAGTGTAGAAAAAATGTGGAAAAAATGCAGCAAAAGTCCCCTCAAGGGAATGCACTCACCAGATCCACAGATGTTAAACACGTTTGTTTCATCAAGGTAAGTCCACAGCTCCGTTTTTAATGTCCACGCTCGATCACGCTTCAGGGAAGGAAAAGTCTCCCGTTTTATCCGTGATGTTTAAGCGGAATATCCTCGTATTTTAGGGGTCCCCCCGGTGGGATATCCAATCATATAATCAAAATAAGACATACGCTCATAGCGTAGTAAAACCCAGGTTTATTATGGTAATACAGCATACAAGTTTAAAAAAAAACGCGCTAAACTATATTTAAAAAGGCCGGCTGGTCACTTTAGGCGTGATGCCTGTTAGACTGGATCAAATGACGTGAGAATAGGCCCGCCCCCGACGCGTTTCGTCACACAGACGTTCTCAAAGGGATGGCAGGTCTCTCAGACACAGTTGGACACATTACTGCACCGAATCTTCACTCTCGAAGTGTCTTATATTTATGGATTTTAAAAACTTTTAAAAAAACTACAAAAGATTTGGACTATTCACACATACATTGGAAAAAGTTTAATTTATTTTATTCAAAGGTACACATTGTTTGTTCATTCACTATTTATTAACTAGAATCACTTACACATGATACATATATGCACAGTTTATTACATTTTATTAGATAAGTTTATACATTGTTTGTTTTGATGTGTTATGAACTTTATTTGTTCATACAACCGATTCACATTGAATATTTTGAGACACACCCCTTCACTGAATGTTTTATTAATTTATAATAATTCTTTAGCTCTTGTTAAACCCTGACCTGAACGTCGGAGTTCTTATATGCACTTCTGAAGGACGGTTAGCGCTGTACGTTTTTGAAATACAACATCCTAATAGGGGCTGAGTGCCTTTTGTTCAGCGGCTTCCCCTACCCTTTTAGAACAATTTATTTGTATCTATTTATTTTTATCCAGTTTTATCCAATCTAACTTTTATTTATATTTTATTATTCTTAGCATTTCCATTAGCGCAAGTTCTTTGCAATTATTAAGGACAACATATAGCCCATTTTCCCCAGCATAGTATTCTCACACACCTGTTCTCTTTTGCTGCCTACCCACTCCAACAATAGTCAGTTGGCAGGTCTGGTCAATGTCACATTAGAAGGGGGGAGTTTGAGCATGACACCATCCTCCCAGGTAAGCTCCAACACAATCCTAACACCGAACCCTGCCCAGGCGGTGAGGGAGCGTAGATATGTAAGTACAGTGGTACCTAGGTTCACGAAAGCTTCTGTTCACGAACAATTTGGTTCACTAACAGGAAGTTCAGCAAAATTGTGCTTCCGTTCACGAACTCCGCTTCGGGTGACGAACACAACCGCAGCTATTTGCCCTGCTCCGACACATGGTCATGGCTTCCTCTAGTCGAGATTGGGGTCTAATCACAGTTTGATTTGGTTCACAACCAAATTGGTTCGCGCTCAAATTGCAGAACAAATTAAGTTTGTGAACCGAGGTACCACTGTATATCTTATTGAAGGGTTGAGCTATTAGCAGACACTGCAACTTTGCCCAGAGTGTGCAAGGGGACATATCTGTACTGCTTTGCTGCCTACCCCCTCCGGCAAAGTCTTTGCTCCTTTGTTCTAAGGGAGCGAGGTCTCCAGGTGTGTGACAATATGTGACCTTCCCTCAGTGCTCAAACCTGAATAGTCGGTCGACTGGTCTGGTCAATGTCACATTAGAAGGGGGAGTTTAGGCAGGACACCATCCATGCAGGTAAGCTCCAACACAATCCTAACACTGAACCTAACCTAGGTTGGGTGCCTGCGGTAGGGAGGCAGCGAGGGAGCGTAGGTAAGTATATCTTGTTGAGAGGGGAGCGATTAGCAGACACTGTAACTTTGCCTAGAGTGGGCAAGGGGACAGTGTCTCTTTAAGTGATTCATAATGGGTGGCTTCAAATAATTACAAACATATACGTATATATTTTTCATATGTCATTAAGTAGCTTTGAAGACAATAGGTGGGTGAAGCCAATATATTGCTTTGATTTTGATGGGGTTGCATCGGAAGACATTTCTGAGTAAAAAATAATGGTGAGTGGGAGTAGAATAAAGAATGCTTAACACACCGAAGCCGTTCTACATTGTTACCTTCTTCCAAACTGCAGTTAAAAAGTATAAAGAATTCAGAGTACACAAAAGGCTCACTTGAAAGCTGAACAGTATCATTATTATCAGCTGTACTACACAACAGTGTCAATACTGTTTAAAAAAGATGAACTGTTACAAAACGGCCACTTGTAGAAGGTGAAGGCCAGTCATTGTGCATTCCAAGCTAGAAAGCATGACATTGCCTGTGTGTGTGTGTGACAACTTCAAGAAAAATTCCAGTCATAACTATTCTTAACCCTTGCAGTGGGGCTACCCTCCACTGCCAGGAATAGGTGCTCATTTTCATCTAGGGACAAAAAATAAAAAAGTTATACTCACCCGAATCTTGCAGCAGGCTGGCTCCCAAACTGGTTTAAACTGGTGAAAAAAGGGAACGATTTACCTAGAGTACCAAATCCTGACTTGGTTAGCCCTTTCAATTTTGGGCGTATTTATTTTTAGGTGGCTCTCAGAGGGAATCAACCCCCAGCTGCTTAAATTAGACAAAAAGAAAAGAAGGAGGTGAGATGAGCCAATAGAAGTCAACTCAAAGTACAGCTGATCAGAAAGGGTCGGAGAGTCAATATTTAGTACAAATTTATAAATTTATTTAGTATTAAAAAAGATTTATGGACATACTCAATGCACCTGTAGAACCAGTGGCGTAACCAGAGTTATTGGTGCCCGGGGCAGAACATTTTTTTTCGCCCCCCCCATATTATATAAACATCCACTAGAACTGTACCCCCCACCCCCACATATATATATCAGCTAAGGAACTACAAGTCGAAGCATGCCATCATTGTCCCTGTACACCCCCACACACACACATATCACCCAGGGAACGGCAATATCTGGTTGTTGTACAGGGGCAATGAGGGCATGCTGGGACTTGTAGTTCCCTAGCTGATATCTTATGAAGCTGTTAGTGCATCCCTCCCTGACCACCTAACGACAGTACATCCCCCCCTGACCACCAGTGGCGTAACAACTGGGGGGGCACTTGCCCCGGGCGCAGGACTGAGGGAGGGCGCCGTCACGCCCCCCGCTAAACGAAGCCATGGCTCCTTACGAGCTGATCAGCGTATTGTATAATGCCGGATGGTCCTCAAAGATGTTTGAGGAGACAGCGCTTTGACAGTAGTTTAAAGAATGTATAAACTTCAAAGGAAATTAAGTTAGTGGGTCTAGGATCCTTATTCAGTTTATGTCTGAATGTTCCCGAGAGTTTTCATAGGGTTGTGATCCCCGAGGTTAATAATATAGCCACTCAGCTGTTACATTTGTAACATTAGCTCATAATTTAGAGCAGGCGATATTAGGATCATGTAGCTTGATTGAAGATCAATTTTAAAGATTCTACAAACGTAGGTGATAGCCCGGTGTGTCATAGATAGTAGTAGTGTCACCCTAAGTAACAGTCACACATGGAGGAAAATTCCGCCAAACAGTGTGTAATGTCCCGAATAAATGGTACTCACGGGTGCCGGAAAGCTTCACCATTCAGAAAATATTTTACTATCATCCAGTTTCTGAATGGGGAGGTGTTCCTTCACTTCTCCTCGGATACCCGCTGCATACAGATGGGGAGAGCAGCGGGGATCCAGAGAAGCCCCACCGGCGGGAGGAGAGGACATCGCGATCGACCTTATGGGCACCCCTGCTTTAAAGTGTATCTGATGCCATAAACAAACAAAATAAAAAAAATATTGCAGCTTACCAGTTCTTAGATTTGGTGGGTGCATTAGTCTTATTATTTTAGGCTTAGAGCATTTTTGGCTAGTGCAGAAAATACCTGTTGATCTCGACAGCCATGCCACGTCTTTGCTACTTCCTGAGAGATGTCATACTAGAATAAAACAATGTTATCGTTAACAATGTTATTTTTCCTTTATTCTCACCTGGTAAACATACTACTGTACACTCACTCTTTCACTGTATCTATGGAGGGAGACACCCAGGGCTAGGCTTCAAACATGTCTGTCTTTTTTCATCTTTAATTTTTTTCAATATTCAAAGTTTTTTTATTAAATAAAGACATTTAAAAATTCCATAAACACAATCCAGACAATGCATAACCCATAGAAGTAACATGCATAGCAATCTCCAATATGTCAGAGTATAATAACCTTAACGGGTCAGTACATTGATAGTCTTATTATTAGGGAAGCACCCATGCCGATACTAGTATCGGTGCCGAGTATTTGGGCAAGTACTAGTACTTGCCCAAATAGGGAGCATGGAGCCGGCTTCCCGGCCAATCAAGAAGCCGGGCAGCGTGTAACGACTCACCCAGGTGAAGATAGCACTGTTATTAAAATGTACTTACATTGCAACATTTACAAACAAGCATTCAAGTCCATAAAGTTGGGTGACTCCATGTCGTGGGCCTGGGAAACAAAAGAAGATAGAAAACATTTCAAATGTATATACACGTGTCCTTAAATTTATACAAAGTCTCTGACAAATCTTCAGCATGGTAGATGTGGTATAGCTGGAGCAGTCTCTGAAGATATCAAGTCACTTACTCAAAGGTGGCAAAGCTTATATAGTCCTAGAGGTAAAAGGGGGATCACTGGTAGAATGACTGGGCCCTGGCATTCCTCCATTTGGGAGGGGGGCGGAAAGGAAGAAGAGGGCCCTGCCCTGGTAACCGCTGAGATGCCGACATTGCCTCTGAGTCTACAGCTCCCAGCATGCAGCAGGCCACTGATCCACAGCCCCCTCCCACGGTGGTAGGGGGGGCCTTTATGGTTTCTTGCACCAGGGCCCATAGGTTTGTAGTTACACCTCTGAGAGGGATAGTTTCTCTAATTGGTCCAAGGGACTTCCTGAGAAGTCCATCCTCAGGAAGCTCTACTTCCAACTTGTGAAGAATGGAATGTTCTTACACGATAACCGATGTAAAAAACTCAAATTATTTTCTTAGACTGGTAACTACGAGCTGGATTACAGAGGCATTGACTGAGTTGCACAATCTTGTTTGGATCTTGATAGATGGATCTGTAGCTGTGTTGCAGGTTAGGTCAAGGTTTTCTTGCACAGATGACCCTTTATCTGTTGAGTCAGAGTCTTTAGTTTTCTTTTTAGAATTTAGAGTAGAAGGACGTCACTGATCTGCAACTGCAGTTGCGGCTGGTCCTTTGGGAGTAACTCAGTAGCTTCCTTTGAAGCAGTGTGCTAGGGTCACTAGTCACAAAGCCACACTGTCAGGGAACCAAGAAACCAGACGGAAACTAAAAGTGGAGGTTAAAAAATAAACGTTTATTGAAAGCAACAATAAACAAAACAGCAAACAAGAGGTAAATCTAAAACTTAGAGCAGAGCCAGGGGTTAGAAGCCAAAGCAGGTAGTCAGCCAACCCAGGTCTGGAAACGTAGGGTGCCGGATGAACGAGTACAATAGCTGGTGTCTGGAACCAGGAGATCAGTAGTCAGAGCCGGGATCATATACGGAGCACAGGAACAAGCAGAGTGCACTTAGTAGGTCTGAGCAAATAGAAGGATGGAAACCAAGTGAAAAGACTGATGATTATATAGTGAACTGGAGTCGCATCATCATTGTGAGACAGGAAGTTGCCAGAGGTTTGTCAGTATTTGCAGAATGATTAGGTTTATGGGTTAGGTCATAAGAGGGTGCCTAGTGTCAGAAACACTGCACAGAAGCTGAAACTGCAGCTCAAGTGGACAGGGAAGGGTAAGAAATCCTGACACACATAATCTGATGTGCATTAAATAGGAGGCTCATCCCATATCTTTAAAATAACAACAAAGGCACCTTTAGAAATGTTTAGCAATGGCAATCTACAAACACATACTTCTAGATAATTGCCAGCGTTTTATTATTTATGTACCATATTTTTCTTTTCCTCTCCATTCTTCTCACAGTGGCCATTTTTTTAGGGGCAAGGTACAATATCTCCATTTACTTTCTGGAACTCTGGCACATGTGACCATGCACATCATCTCAGGGGAGGAAAATGTCTTTCCCTGAGATCTTGTGAGATTACAGATGAGACTTCCCAGCAATACACTGCTGATGCAACCTTCCGAGGGTGCAGTGCTTGGGCACAATGACATCACTTTTGCCAAAGCAAACCAGGAAGTGGAAAAACAATTGTTAGTAAAAGAAAATATGTTTATTTAACTAATTAATTTAAGATGATTTCATATCAGCATGCAGCGTTGCATGCTGATGTGACTTTTAGTGAAAGGGGGTAAAAGTCCACTTTAATATAATTGTGCAGGGACTAAGTATTAATGACCTCTTGATCATTGGAAGCATTTGTATTCCTAATGCTAGCGGTGGAGGTCTTGAACGTTGTCCAATCGAGATTGTCAAAAACCATTTCTTTAATAAGACCCTGATTAGCAACGAAAGGTTTCGCTAACAGATTTGCCGTTTCTTTGGGACTGTTGTAACCCGGGATTGTAAGCGGATAGAGCTGTCTTGACTTCCTTTTGCAAGTACGCACATTCTTTGAACTTTGCTTTTCGCTGTAGTGGGAAACGATAATGACTCCACATAAGTTAGTTTTTTGCGCATATGTGTTGTCGTTTCAACCATTGTACAATTCACATACATTATGCACTCTAACCAACAGAATCATGATTTTGTCATCAAGTGGTGGGTGGAATACTGCCAGAATCCCTTTGGTTCTTTCTATGCATATCATAATGAATTCATTAACGGGAGCAATTCTTCCCGTATTTTTAACCTGACCCAGCACATGTGTACAGTGTGTAGAATACTTCTCCCTTTACATTAAACAAATCGAAGAATTCTGAATTCTAAATGACATACATCCTGTTTGCTTAGGATGTCCTCGTGTAGACAACCAAAATATCTCAGTACTAGTTTTCTCCAAAAGTCCATTATAATGTAACTCACTTCATTTTAATACAGTTGTGGAAGGTAACTGTTCTTGGCACTGCCTGCCATGATCTGTCACAGTTGTAAGGTCTTCAGTGGATACAAAACCCCATTTAGAAGGAGCTGGATGCAAGGCTGACATATTCTTGTTGCTATCACATTCTGAGCACTCAAATATTGACTTGTAGTCTTTAGCAAAAGTGCTTTGTAGACGGACAACATCTGAACCAAATATAATAATCCCCAAGACACTACTTTCATTCTTCAAAGAAGGACTTTTCTTTCAATACATGACATTTTCTGAGGGGATGTGGCTTGTCGAAAAAGGGACAGCAGTAACTTGGATCCTTAGTTCTCACCACCATCACCACTATGGGGAGGGGGGGTTGTTAGTGGATACAACTCCCTTCTTTCTAATCAAGACAAAAGTCTCTATACTTATTTGTAGGGTTCTCTCAGAAGTGAGGAATGTTTGTGTTCATAGTTTTGAATCTTGGGTCGTTCTTAGCCTTAGCTATACCTTTGGTAATCTCAGAGAAAAAAAGAAAAGGGTATACTTTGAGCAAGCTTTTGCCCATTTTTCTTGGAGGCAGTAATGCAATTTTGCTACTATTGGGTTCACACCAAGCCTGGTAGGTGTGGGTCATCCTTGGAAGTTTCAAGCTCAAGAAGATCATTACTGATATGGAGCTTGTCTGGATCATGGATATGAACAGTTTTAGGTATCTTCACAGTCTGATTAACAGATTATGTTTTGGCATAAGTGGGATGTTGAGGAACGAACTACTGACATAAACATGAACCTCCAACTCCTGTACTTTTCTGGTCAATCTTCGAATTTTATGAGAGCGCTGTTATTAAAGGAGAACTATGGGGTTAGGGCTTTTCCTCATAGTTCTACTTAGGGTAACGGGAGGACACAAACTAGCGTCCTCCCGTCACCCTAAGCTCAGTATACCGCGAGCTACAGCTTGCGGTATACTGAGACGCCGCAGCTGAAGCGGATCCCGACAATTGTGCCGGGATCCGCCCAGCTGCGTGAGTGACAGCTGGCTCTGCCTATCTAGAGGCAGAGCCAGCTGTACCCGCCCTCTCCCCTGTCCGTCCCTCCAGTTAGCACTAGAGGATTGGAGCGGGGAGGGGGGAATCCAGCCACTTCCCACAGGCAGAGAGCTGTGACAGGATCGAGAAGTGAGCGAACGCCGGTATGTGTTCGCTCACTTCCCGATCTACTGAGCCGACCTGTGACAGTCTCATTGTCACAGGTCGGCTAGAACTATGAGGCGAGTGAAAAGCACTCACCTCATAGTTCTACTTTAAGCTCTCTGCTGGTCAAGTACCTTGCATGGTCTGATGTATCATTTCTTTAAGGTCTTGTCCCCATGTGTCCGATTCCCAGGTGTCAAAAAAGAAATTGCAGGAGTGAATGGGTTCAGTGCAGGCCAAAGTTTGGTGTCCGGAGATCTTGTGGTGTGGATCTTGGGGAGCATTGCCCCATTCACACTGAGCGACATGAAAATCGCGTGACTTTGAGCGACGAGCGATATTGAGCGATGTGTCGCGCGACTTCCTCCTATTGGGCTGTATGCAATCAGGCGCAATATCGCTCAAAATCGCTCGAAAAAAGGGTCATGTAGGCGACAAGCTACCAGCGACGAGCTACGAGCGATATTGAGCGACGAGATGTGAACTGCTCCATTGAAATGGATTGGAGAAGCTACATAGAGCGATATCGCGTGGAAATATGAGCGATATCGCTGCAAAAATCGCTCCATAAATCGCTCAGTGTGAATGGGGCCTTAATGTCACTTTAAAGCCCATTTCCACCTTTGCGGAGGTATTTTTTTAAAACATATGCCAGCAATGTACACCAAGTGAACATGAAGCAGACATATGCAGTTGCCGTATATGAACACAGAAACATACATTTTGTGTTAGCTTTCCTTTTCATGTTCTCATGGAAATGGGAATATGGGCTCTGTGCTGTGCAAGCAAGCACACACACACTGCATTGTGTGCAAAGGCAGAGCTGGTGTTTAGTGATCATGTTACAATGGGTCACAGGGAGGGGGACAGCTGTATACAGTCTGACTCTGTTGCCGGAATGAATTTCCCAAATTAATTTCCTGGAGAAATGTTTTAATTTTTAGGCTTCAGGCCTAATAAAAACTTAATTAACGTGATATTAAAGTCAAAAACTTTTTTCCCTCCCCCCAATGTTAGATAAGGACTTACCTTAAATGATGTCTCTTAATACGATCTTCCTCTTCTTTCCTGTCCTTTTCAGCCTTCTCTCCAGCGATGCTGCGGGTTTCCGTCCAGCGCTGACTCCTCTGTCCTTGCTGGCATTTCCTGTCCCACCGTGTCTGCATGCGGGTGCACGCGTCCATAGACGTACCTTGTGTCTCTCCTCGTTTCCCGCCCGAAGATCCGAACTGCGCATGCGCCCGCCCCAAGATGCTTTGCGGCCACCCGGGCATTTTCGGACGGGAGCGCGCGGCGAAGACAGGGGTAAGTTTAAACCGCTTTTAAAGCGTTTTTTTTTGGCATATACCTACTGCTTGCTGAGGGTTTAGAAACCCTTTACAAAATGAAGGAAGCCTGCAATGTGAGTCATGAAAATGTGCATCATCACTGCACCTCTACATTGCAAGGGTGTGGAATTCGTTCAATAAAGAATACCTGTCACCTCCAAATGCTATCACACAGGGCTTGATAGCAATAAAGTTTAAGTGAAAAAAGTAAAAAATAATAAAAATAAGCAAAAATAAATAACTAATTAAAAATGTTACTAAAAACAAATGTAAAAACAATAAAATAAATGAAATTTTTTTTTTTTACAAAGTAAATAAAAATGTAAACCAGCCCCGCTTCCCCCATCATTTGCATGCGAATAAACGCGCAGTGTTTTCAACCGCGATCATGTGCAACCGCACAGGCAGGGCACGACTGGGGTGCCAATAGAAAATAATGGCACTGCCAGCGCAATCGGCGGTGTTGTGCGATCAGTGACTGCCAGGTCATCATGCACGAATCTGAGCGGATGGCTGGGCGATCACGGAATCGCACACCACCGCCGATCGCCCTGGCAGTGCCATTATTTTCGAATGGCACTCCAGTCCCGCCAGGCAGATCGCACGGTTTCCCGCCGCAATACCGCCCGGGCGGTCCCACGCAATCGCGGTCGAAAACACTGCACGGTGCTTGTGGCGAAAAAAGGTACATGTACCTTTTTTCAGCGATTGCCACGCAGATGTAACCCCATACATGCGGACGCAACCGCTGTATGCAACCGCACATGATCGCGCTCCCCGGGATTGCACCAACCCTAAAGGGTAAATTAACTTTCCCAAGTAATTTGGGAAAATGGAATTACCCGCACAAATCTCCCTCCCGCTATACTTACCTTTCGGCGAATGGTCCTTCCCGTCCACCAGTACAGGTGTACTATCTGTACCTGTTCTGTATATTCTGAATTTCGCTCGCAAATTGCACACTCATTGGTCAACGCAGTCACCTGACGACGCTGACCAATGAGAAGCGCTTCTTAGCACTGCTAAATACGGTTTTGGTTAAAATTATTTTTTTGCATCAGGACAAGTAGATTGTCATGAGGGACAAGTAGATCGGGCCCCCACTTTAGTCCTTGAACAAGTAGTTTTTTCTAAAATTTCCACACCCCTGCATTACCACAATAAGTGTTAATTACTTACAAAGGTGGAAATGGACTTTAAGGCCTATTTTTTAAACCCTAAAATGTATCATATTGCAGCTTTCCAACTGTTAGACATGGTGGCTGCATTAGTTTTCTTTCCTTGTTCCTTTATTTTCACATGATTATCTGGCAGATAAGTATTTTTCAACTTCCTTTAACAGACCAAACTGTCCAGCAACAGTGACAGTTATGGGGTTGAGACAAATGATTTAACACTGACAGGTGTAATTACAATTAGGGATATACCGGTACCGAGTACTCGCCCCAAATACTCCGATACCAGAACTTCCGGTCAGAGTGAGATTTCCCTCTGACTGGCAGGGCTGCGAGGGAGCATGGATCCAGCTTCCCAGCTAATCAGGAAGCTGGGCGGCAGGTTATGACCTGCCTCCTGATTGGCTAGGAAGCTGGCTTCACTTATTGCTAGGCAGCCTGGCTTTCTGATTAATCAGGAAGTGGGTTATGATGTGATGCCCAGCTTCCTGATTGGTCAGGAAGCCAGGCTGACTAGCATGTGAAGCCGGCTTCCTAGCCAATCAGGAAGCCGGGCGGCACGTCATGACCTGCCTCCCTACTTCCTGATTGGCTAGAAAGCTGGCTTCATTTGTTGCTAGGCAGCCTGGCTTCCTGACCAATCAGGAAGCCGAGCGGCACATCATGATTGGCCAGGAAGCCGCGTGAGTGAAGTAAAGCCGGTATTCTGTCGAACGCCGACTTCCCAGGCAATAAGAAATCTGGAAGTGGGTTATGACCCGCCGCCTGGCTTCCTGATAATCCGGGACCATGGATGCCGGTATCGGTATTTGGTGGGAAAAAATATCAGTACTCGCACTCAATACCGAAAAACCAGTAACGGTGCATCCCTAATTACAATGTTCAGCTTTTATTTGTGTAAAATCTTCTTCCCAAAGGGAAAATAAAACTGATGCTGTAACTGCTCATTACCTGTTATCTGGCGTTCAGCTTCGATGTGTCCCATCTAAATGTAATAGTCAATCTACCACCACCCTCCCCACAGGATGACAATGCTGCTGTCCAAGGGTGGCTCCATTGCCTCTTCAGGACAGGAAGTATGTTCCTGGCCAGGTCACCAGATGAGAATAGGAAAAAAAAAACTAAAAAAGGAAAACTAAGGCAGACACTACATTGAAGGATTGGTAAGCTGCAATATATCACATTTTTTTGCTTTAGGGGTTAGATGTGAATAGGAACACGTAACGAACATATGGAGGGGTTTTCCTAAATTTGACTGCAAAAGTGGAAATACACTTTAAGCTGGCCATACAATTGTAGTTTTTTTTCCCCCCTCACTTAGTCCTGTCTGTGCTGAATGAGTGAAATAAACACTCAATTTCCCCATCAACCCTGGTGGGCCATTGTACTCTGTCGGCGCCCGTCGCTGGCATAATACCTGAACGGTGACCACAGCTGCTTGGCTGCAGTCACTCTTCAGCCACCAATTTTCAGCCCAGCTCCTCCTACATACAAAAATAGATTTTAGCCAAATGCAGAGGTGCAAACGGGGCCACCACAGCTCAGTGGTGCATAGCTAGCTTTTAGATTGTAAGCTCCTGAGGGCAGAGACCGATGTGAACGTACGGCTGCGTAAATCATCCTCGCTGCATATAAATGCATGCAATATTTAGAATGAGACGACTAATGGCAGCCTTCAGGACAGCATGCCAAGCTTAGAGCTCTGCTTCCATTTCCTTTGTACATTTATGTTCTTTAAAATTTCCAGTGACAGAAGAAAAAAGAACTCGCCCTGGCTTTCCACACCCGTGAAATGAGAGCTTCACATTACATGCTCTTATCCACCCCCCTCCAATGTGTCCGCTCCATGCTTTCTGTTACAGTCAGGACGCGTCTCACCCGCCTTCTCTGCCATTCTTACACCAGCAGCAAGGCCCCAGCAAGCCAGTTGTGTGACTCTGCAAGCGAACAGGGCCCGCGTGCACGAGCGCCCCACCCCACCAGCGCCGCGCGCTCCCGCCCGCCTCGGGGACGGAGCGCGAGACCCCAGGCAGGCGGTTATTCTGCCACCCAGTCAGCGGTTGCCATAGCAGCGCTTGACGTCACTCTCCGGCCCCTGCTCAGCGATTGGAGGAAACCCCGTGGATTCGGTTAGAGCTTTGAGCGCTCGGAAGAGGACCGGACTCTCCTCCCAGCGGCAGTAGCCAGAGAGACGCGCATTCGCCCAGCCCCGGGGACTCCGACCACCGCCAGTAGCTCTCCGCGACAGGTACGTGCCAGGAGGGTGACGGGCGAAACCGGGACATACGAGGAAGGGACGGCCAATGGCGGAGGGGAAGCATTGTTCCTATAGAGCAGGGAGGGGGCTGAGGGGCCTCTCGCTGTCCTTTCACTCCCCCATCCCGTCTTATGACTGATCATCTATCACAATTGGAGCTGTTGCCCCTGGCAACCATTCAGATTGCTTGCTCCCTTTGGGCTTGGTCGGTCTCGGTAGGGAATGGCTCCTTTTTTTTCTTTTTTACCTCCTCAGGATGCTGATCTATGAGAATAGAATGTGATGGCAGGCTTCATTTTGCAGGTAAAATGATGGCAAGGGTTTGATTGCCAATTTTAATCAGTAGGGCTCCATTAGGGGAGGGGGTGTCGGATCAGTCTAGGCCCCCTCCCCAATTGTGAAGGTACTACAAGTCCTATCATGCCTCTCATGGCTCCATGGGGCGAGGTGACATGTGCCTGAACCGAAAGTCCCACAATGATCACCCAGACCTAGCTGGGTGACCCCAACAAGAACCTGCACTGCTGTCACTGCCCTGCTGCTACATCCTGCCTGGGAGTGACCGTGCCTGGAGCCGGGTGGAGATTTTCCAGCATTATGGAAATTCTCTGAACTCTTTTTGCACAATCCTCTGCACACAGCCGCTCCTCTGGGAACAAAATTGTGCATCGGGCGGCCGCTTCTCTTTGCTTCCCAGATCTATGGACAGCTTCATCAACCCCAAAGCAAGATGGATTTGTCCCTCACCTTAGGTGACGACAAGCAAACTATCCCCCCGCCCCCCCCCCTTGCATTGAAAAGCTATGCAGCACAGTAATGGTAACATACATGGAGCCTTATACCTGGCTCTGGACGGTTTATTAGGTCTCGGGAGGGCAAGATGTGGAACAATGGCTTCTGTGGTGTATAGCTTGTAGTGCAGATACAGAACAACCTTTCTATGTAGAGAAAAGGACACTCCCTCCCATCATCTCCTCCTTCCTAGCACCCCATATAAGGAGGCTAGGCTGATCTCATCGCCCTATTCTATCTACTAAGATCCCTTCTTTCCTTTCTGCCCATTGTAGCTGCATTTAGAATTGTGCCTGTGTTCATCTTTGGCACGTGCGCTGTATTCCGCATGGTCCAGCAATGTATAGATCTACACCGTGCAGGGCTGTTGCATGCAGCGTCCTCCACTCCCTCCCTCCCTCCATGTTGCATCGATGCAGTTTTTTTTTTGCAGACATTGCAGCACAGGTGAGGCCGCCCCCTCCTCTTCTTCCTCCTCCTTCTGTGTCCCCAGAGAGGAAGGGAGGTGTCTCCTGTGCGATCATCTTCTCTGTGCTGGGTCAGTGGCGAGTAGACAAGGTGACAGTGGCCATGTTCCGGGGAGGGCTGAACACAAAGGAATTGTGTTGTATTGGAGGCAGTGCTACCATACACTCCTACATTGTATCGCGCTACAGCATAGCAAGATTGCATTGCATTTTTTTTGTGTGTGTGTTTCCGGCTGGGTAGACTTCAGCCATCAAATAACACATTATTATTACACCAGGCCAGCTTTTACAAGAAGGATTAAGGTCAATGTGACCTCTCTATAAATGCAGCAGTACCATGCTTAATGCTGGCAGTGTTAATAGCTGTATGTGATTAATCATAATGAATTCTATGGCACCATCCTCTCCACAAAGAGGAAAAACGACGCATAAAACGCGACGACGGCTCTTCCTGTGCAAGTGATGAGTGGCAGAGAAATATATACGATCGCATAGATAAGTGGGTGGTGGTGAATAAAGATCTTGATCTGGTTTGTCCTACTAATGAGGGAATGTTGTAGCAGTCGAAGAATGGCCATTGTAAATGCAGACCGTGCCCTCGGTGACCAGAGAATAGGCTTTTCCAGACCTGTACATAGCTGCTGTGCACCTCCCCCACACATTCCTATCACTTGGGGGGAGAGGGAGGTGTTCAACGAAGTCTCGCAGGTTCCTTATTCATGTGAAGCTCAAAGGTGTGATTTCTACATCTGAGATTACCTTAAGATTTCACGGAAAGAGTCTTTGTAGCAACTGCCTATTGCCGAGTGGGTGGGGTGATTCTTAGGTTTCCCGGAAGAGGGGTCTTCAGTAGATGTCTTGGCTTCCTTTGAGAGGATGTAAATGTTTGAGTGTTTCCAGATGGGTATAGTGGGTTTGTTTGAGCTGAGATTTCCGTAGGAAACATGTGAAACTATTTTTTTATGTAACAATGTAGCATTTTTATTGTAACCCCTTCTGGTTTCTATCACACGGTGCTGCAGTGACTCGGCTACCTGTTATGGTTTTCGTGCATTGAAATGCCATAGGTTACCGGACATTGCTCAATGTGCTATAGTGTCTTGTGCAGAGGTTGTATGGTGCTTTTATCTAAGGCCAGGATTAGGTGTAACCTCCAATGCAAAGGATGCGTGGTGCTTTTATTTAAGGCCAGGAGTAGGTGTAGTCTCTCATACATAGGTTGGATGGTGATTTATTTAAGGCCAGGAGTAGGTGTAGCCTCCAATGCAAAGACTGCATGGTGCTTTTAAGGCCAGTATTGGGTGTAGCCTCCTATGCAAAGGTTGCATGGTGCTTTTATTTAAAGCCAACATTAGGTGTAGCCTCGTCTCCATAGGTTGCATGGTGCTTTATGTAAGGCCTTTATTAGGTGTACCTCTCGTGCATAGGTTGCATGGTGCTTTAAGGCCAGTATTGGATGTAGCCTCTCCTCCATAGGTTGCATGGTGCTTTATGTAAGACCGGTATTGGGTATAGCCTCTCCTCCGTAGGTTGGTGCTTTAATTAAGGCCAGGATTAGGTGTAGCCTCCAATGCAAAAGTTGCATGGTGCTTTAAGGCCAGTGTTAGGTGTAGCCTCCTATGCATAGGTTGCATGGTGCTTTATGTGAGGCCTTTATTAGGTGTACCTCTCCTCTATAGGCTGTATAGTGATTTTTTTTTTTTTTTTTTTAAAAAAGGCCTTTATTAGGTGTAGCCTCCTATGCAAAGGTTGCATGGTGCTTTATTTAAGGCTTTTATTAGGTTAATTAGGTGTAGCCTTCTATGCAAAGGTTGCATAATGCTTTATTTAAGGCCATTATAAAGTATAGCTTCTTGTCCATATGAGGTAACCTAGATATTTCTTTAGATGGTTACTTTGTGATCTGCTTTTATAAAACAAGAAGGCATATATGTAAAACCTGATTTCTTAGTGCCTGGCGCAGCTTGATTGTAAAATGATGAAAGGGCTTATTAATGTCTAGGATTTCTATATCATCTCTCTATCCCTGTAGTGTTTTTCTGCACCCTTTGCAAGCACACCAAATGATCCTTATTAAAGATGGATTACAAGAGCAGTGGTAGGTGGAGCTAATCTTCATATAAACCTTTCTTCGAGATGAAATGGCTGGCATATGCAATTAGCGAGGCCTCCACCCTCGCTATAAAACCAGCGCGTCTAGGCAATGTCTGCTGTATAAAACTCTGCTCCCTAATTCTTTTCTGCAAGTAGCCGGACACATTACAAACAGGTAACACAGGCTGATCCGGGTGCGGCCCTACTCATTTTCCAGGCTTTTTTTTTTTTTACCTGCAGACTACGCTGTCCCAAACATTGCCTGGCTTCCTATCTCTTCTTCCATTCACTGACTGGGAGAAACCCTTTTTTATTTTTGCTTCCTCCAAGTCATGGATTAAAGTTAATTTCCTATTGGATTAGCATTTTGCATTTATTAATAAATTTTCTCCATTTTGCTGATTTTTTTTTTGTGGATACATTCAAGCTCAGTCATACAGCACAAAGAGTTTATCTCCTGAGCAGGGAGGCTCTGGAATAGCGGCACAATGTGGTTTCTTTCTTGGGGTGTGGTGACTTGTTCATATTTGTACATTTTGTGGTTCCTGTTCATACATGTAAAATATCTCACGGCTGTTGGATACGACGACTCTTTTGCATGCCTCTCTAGCTTTTCCACATTGCTTGTAGAGACCGGCTCAGTAGTGGATCAGCCAGCCTATGACAAGTACGTTCTGTGCCCGCCACTGTCCTGCTGGATTATGGATAATGGAGGGGATCTGAGGATACACAAAGGCTGTATTTCGATCAGTTGACAAAGTGGAACCCCACTGGCAGTCATACATTACAGAGCATGGTAACGTATGACCAAATGTTTCTGTAAGGTTGCCGGTTTTAGATTCCAGTAATTCCCAGCTCGTCATTAGCCGAGCATTGGTGGCAGGAGTACTGTAGGATATTACATAGCCTGGGAATATGCATGTGCTGAGAGGATGTTAATGACATGTAGCTTGTGATGTGGGACCAGTCCTAATTGCTGAGAATGGCTTAACCCTTGCACTGTCTGTGTTTTTTCTTTGCATAGCTAAGCTGTGGAAAAAAACTAGCTGGTGCATCTTATTGAAATAGAAGTCTCATGTATCCGTGTGTTTTGAAGTAACTGGCAAGTACTGCTTTCTGCCCCCGTTGCAACCATCTATGTTAAGATGTGCCCAAGAGATTGAAAAGCTGGAATCTGAAAGTTTAAATCTGTAGAGCAGTAATTAGGGGTTTTATTTCCGATATTATGAGGCTCAATGGATGATATCAAAATATCTTTAACGTAAAGTGACTATAATGCTCCAAAACCGAAAAGCTCAAACCTGCACTTTCTGGCTACAGTCTGGACCCTAATGGATAATATCAGATTCAGGTTTATAAGATTAGATGGCTTGGTTTTCTTTATTGATTTATAGAAGATGGCTACTTTGAAAGTGAAAGCAAGTGAGTGTTCTTCCTCTTTTTTTTTATGCCAGTTTGTAGTGTGTGTGTCCTAAGACAGGGCTGGGCGAATCCCAGGAGCCAGGTAGCCAATACTCCTTATAAATTACAGATGGCTTCTTTGAGATTTTCTCTAATTGGCATGCATCCGGCTCCTATATAAAAATATAAATTCTGTTGGCTCATGGATTGGACTGACTGGCTGCTGAATTCCTTATTCATTTGTTCACCCTCACCCTAAGCAGTTTTAGTTATGTAACTTGAAATTGCTTTCTTCTATAGTGTGCATAGAGCAGCTATATGGATTGAGGTTTTATACTGTTAGTCTAAATCTGAATAGCAAATGAGCCATGTCCCTTGTAAGAATCAAACAAAGAACCAAACCTTTCTTCAACTCTTCTGTAATTATTAAAACAGAAGCAAAAAAAGCTTTCTGCTCATAGTGCATAAGGGATTTGAGAGTAGGAGATGGTGTAGAACAAGACGTGCGAAGGTGTGCATTTTACCTCTCCAAGTTCATCAAAGGGTCCGCTGGAAATCTGCAAAAAAAAGAAAATCCACGTTCTTTTCCTTCTTTGTATTATCTGTTTCAGGTGTGCACTGTTTAAATGCTCCATGTAAGGAAGGATTTGTCAGGGGTAGCCAAACTCCGACCCTCCAGCTGTGGTGGAACTACAAATCCCATGATGCATCTCTCTCTGGGAGTCGTGGCTGTGAGAATCTTGCAATGCCTCATGTGATTTGTAGTTATACCACAGCTGGAGGGCCGGCGTTTGGCTACCCCATGTGGAAGTAAAGCTCTACGGCTAAATTCTCATCTGCGCGACCTGCCCAAAAATTTGAGTTTTTTTGTTCTGCTACTCTTCTAATATAGAGAGCACAGTCAGGTCTGACATCACATTTCTATACTACTGCCTGTGAGTGGATAGTGAAGGAGCAGCAACACATTGATGAGGTCAGCACTATGATCTCCCATCCTGTTAACCAACACCCTTATATTTAAAGTGTAGTACCACTTTTGCAGTCAGATTTGAGAAACCCACCACTGTTATGTGCTCCTATTCACACAGCATATCTAAAAAGAATTGTAAAATATGTTTCTTACCTTTTTTTAAAAATGTTTCTTTGGTGAAGGTCTTTATGCAGATTCCAGGCTACTCTGAGCAGTTTGAAAGTAGAGGGACAGACTGAGCTTCCCCTCATTAACATACAATGCTTCCAACAGGGTTATTCACAAAAGGGTGAAGAGTTTGGAGAAGGGAGGAGAAGAGAACAATCTGGGCCAAAATAGAGGATTTGGAAACATTCTCCAATTCAGCTAATTTTCCAGTTCAGCTATGTTGTCTTAGATTGTTACATGTTCTATGTGAATGAGGACATGTAACAAATATAAAGTGGGCATTATCCCAATTTGGTTGCATAAGTGAAAATACAGTTTAAACCTGCTTTAGGCATTTGGATGTTCACTTCTACATGTTGAATGTGAACCCAGGATGTCTGCTTCTAAGGATTCCATTTTAAAAGAGCTATGGGGTATGTGTTTTTCCCCATAGTTCTCTTAAGGGTCACGGGAGGACATATACTAACCTACTCCCATGACCCAGAGCTCAGTAGATAGCAGGCTACAGCTCGAGATATACTGAGACCGCCGCAGCCGGGATGGATCCCGACAATACTGTTGAGATCCACCCAGCTGCGTGAGTGACAGCGGACTCTGCATATCTAGAGGCAGCTGTGCCCGCCCCCTCCCGTTCCTCCACTCAGCGCTGGAGGATCGGGGAGGGGGGGAATCCCTGCGGTGACTGACTGTCACGGCTCTCTGCAGGGAGATGATAGAGAAGTAATCGAGTGACGGTATGTGTTCGCTCACTTCCCGATCTATTAAGCCAACGTGTGACAGTTTCATTGTCGCATGTTGGCTCGAACTATGAGGATGAGTGATTTTTCACTCACCTCATAGTTCTCCTTTTTAAGGCCTCATTCACACACAACGCAAGAGCAAAATTGTATATTGCGTATATATGTGTGCACTAGTTGTAATCCCACAATGCATCATAATAGAAATGTTAATGAACTGTACGTGCTTGTATGCGCAGAAATACGCTGCCCGAACGCATCTCGGTTCCATTCTTGGAACTGCTGCGTATATGCAGTGTGAATGAGGCCTAAAGCTACTTTGCAAATCAGCTTTGTTTTGAAAAACAAAAAGGGGGGGGAGCTTCTTGCATGGTATAGTTGTTTTTGTTTTTTCTAATGGAAAGGTACTTTTAATCCCATCTTGTTTGTAGGAGTGCTATTATTGTTTTATTGTTCAGTCCTATGAATCTGTAGGGGTCCAAGGCATATTTCACTTCTACCAAGTTAACTAAAAGTGTTTAAATAAGCAGCAATTACTGAATGATGCTTTGTTAATTGAGGTTGCAATAAAAGTCTGGGACGTATGTGACTCATGCTGACCAGTCTTGTAATCTAGGCGGCCCTGGTAGACACTAGCCTGCTGACTGTCTACCACAGTTAAACTAGCCTTGCATGCCCCCCCTAGCTCCTAGACAGGGCATATGTCTAAACACGGGAACAAAAATGTTTCCTATATTGCAGCTTCTCAATCCTTTTTTCACATGAAGCACATATCAAAATATCTGTTGATCCTGCTAGAAATCCAGCATACTTTCTGCAGTCGGTGAGTCGTGTCACCCTAGGACAGGGAGTGTGTTGCTAACAGGATTCCCAGGTGAAAATAAATGAAAAAAGCCCTAAGAAATAAATGCAGCTGCCACATTAGGGTTAAGATGTTCTTTAACTGTCCCCTCTAACCTCAAATCTCTGTCTTGCAGTCTGCTCATTGCTGTACAGCCTTACATTGAAAAAGTCACTGTCTGCTTCTGTTCTGCTTTAAATGAATGGAGATTGTGGCACACATGAGTGGGAGGAGCAGGACCTGACAGTGAAGATTATCAGCAAGGATTTGTGTCACCGATGGGACTCATAGCAAGTTCACAGTGGTGTACCAATGGGTAAATGTGTTCCTTGTCAGGGGCGCTGGCGTCTAAGGCCACTAAGTGCGAGTGAACTAAAAGTGGACTTGCACTTCAGGCAGTGCAGCTTGATTACCAGCTGGTTTTGAGTAGTGAAAGGGCAGAATCGCACATAATGTCATCCTCTGCCCGCTGTCAAATGTTCGATTGCTCAGTTTTTTGGGGGGGTCTAATTGGATTTAAACTTGAATTCTGTGACTAGTGTAATGCTTTCCCCAATGATTGGAAATGCTGACTGTTTATTCGATATCTATACAAGTGCCCTAGGAGCCCTGAAACTATGCCAGTCTTGACTTAACCCTGGCATGCCCTACCACCCCACATTGTCACGTGTACTTCTCTGTTTTCCACGACCTCCAAAACTTGGCTTGTGAAACATTGTTTTTGACCAGGCTTCCTAGTTGCTGGGCTGACACAGCACCACCTTCCCCACCCATTGCACTGATGGGGCTATTAGTACAACACATGAGGTGAAAGGGAGCAGCACGTCTTGTTTTCCAGATTCACTGTAAAATGTGTTGGCATGACCAACAAACTTGCCTGTACTGTTAGGCTACATGCTCGTGGGGCTATTGTATGCAGCTGGGGATTTCTTGCAGCAGGAATCCAAGGTTGGTCTATACATCGTACCGAACCTCAGGCAATTGCTCCATGTGCGATTCCATGTGATAGCCTAGGACTTTGCACTTTTTTGTTCCCCTTGTTTTGAGACCTCTTCTTCTGCATGCCCTAGGTACTCCCAAACCCAGGCAATGCTATATGACTTGAAGCCATTGCAAAGCTGTGGTGATGTCCTCCTTCCCACAGTTCAAGTATGCTCTTATTTTTGTTTACGCTGGCTTAGAAGCATGAGCTCTAGAACCCAACTCTTGGCAATTCCTTTCTTCCCTCCTTCCTTTTTTTTTTTTATCGGACAAATAATTAGTGAGGGCTCCCCCATGTGGAAGATATGTTGTCCGCACACCATTCTGCTTCGGAATGTCATCTTTATGCATACTCCTTTAGCATGACATATGGATGCAACGTTTCGGAGTGTCACGGAGTCCCTTCGTCAGGCAAAGTACGGACACTTTGCCTGATAAAGGGCCCCTGTGAGACTTCGAAACATTGCATCCATATGTCATGCTAAAGGAGTATGCATAAAGATGACATTCCGAAGCAGAATGGTGTGCGGACAACATATCTTGTATACTGTGCCACCATCCACCAGTTGTACCAGCACCCATTGGCTTCTGGGGTACATCGGTATGGTGTGCAAAGAGCATATTACTAAGACTCTCACCAATGTGGACACAAAAGTGAAACTCTTGTCAATTTAAATTTTCATTCTGTGCCATCATCTGGGACATTTGCTCCTTTTTATGTTTTTTTAGCTGCTGTTGATTGAGCACAAAGTGAATCAGAAATCTTCTATCGGGACACAGACCGCATTTGCAAACTCTTCTAAGGGGGGAAAAAGACGCACATGATAGATAAAAGTTTTATTCTATCGTAGAACATCTTCACCTAGGATTCATTTGTGAAAATGATGCAGAAGAATTGGAGTGTTGCATATAGTATACATATAGTGTTTGGCTTTGATGGCCATAGTACAGGTTTATGAATCAAATGTGGAATTTGGTGGATTGCTACGTAGAGCCTGTGTATTACAGGTTAGGCTCCACTAAGGTAAAGTTTGTAGAAGCTGCTATTGATGACTGATGAAGATTGAGGCACCTCCATGTTTCTTATATTGCTGTTCCTTGAAGGACTGGAGCCTGACCAGTGAGTCAATGTGGCTGACGTGGAATTCTGCAGTTCTAGCTATATGTCCTGACAATGTACAGGATCTGATTTCTGAAAAAAATTATTTCTGATGAAGTCCCTTTTCAAACAGATAAAAAAAAAAAAATAGTTCATTGTGTCAGATCCCGACACCAGCACCACCTTCTGCCACCACACTGAAGCTGGCCATGCTAATATTTATTTTCGTTCAAATTGTGTGCTAAACAAAAATATTTAGCTATTGTATTCTGACAGCGGCGGGTGTGCTGATATGTCATCACTGTTTGTCTGAAAATGTGGCTCCTTCGATTTTCTGATCAAAAGATGACGAATGGAAGGCTGCCGACAGGGCCACCCACTGAACGAATTTCAACCAGTTCATCAAGAACTGACTGAAATGTGCACACTTTATGGCCAGCTTAGGAGTAATGACCTTGCAAGTTGGTTGCTGTATTTTCAAAAGATGTTCCAATTGACTATTTAAGTAGTTGTAGTTTAGTGCTGCAAAACTCACTTTTGTCTGTTTATTCTTTCTCATTCAGAACCATTAGCCATGGATAAAAACGAGCTGGTCCAGAAAGCCAAATTGGCTGAGCAGGCAGAGAGGTACGATGACATGGCAGGCTGCATGAAACGGGTGACGGAAGAAGGAGCTGAACTATCCAATGAAGAGAGGAACCTTCTGTCAGTGGCCTACAAAAATGTAGTAGGTGCACGCCGGTCGTCCTGGAGAGTCGTGTCTAGTATTGAGCAAAAGACGGAAGGAAGCGATAAAAAACAGCAGATGGCTCGGGAGTACCGGGAGAAGATTGAGACTGAGTTGAGGGAAATTTGTAACGATGTGCTGGTGAGAACAATTTTTACTGAATGTGTGATGTTCATTGTCGCCATTTATTATTATTGCATGAATGAGGTAAAAAATAAAAAAAAAAGTCCGACCTATACGAGGCCGTTCCTCATTTTAGAATGTAATAAGCCATGCTGCAGCATTAAACAAACTCCATGCCATTTGATTATTAGAGCAGCACTAGCATTGTATAATAGTAATGCACCAACCTCCATCAACCAATCATCTGTGGTAGTCAGATCCATAAAATATTAGAAAGGAGTGGATGCTTTGGGCTGCTGAACGTTGTATGTTAAAGTTCTTTGTGTAGCTCTGTAATTGTACACCTCAGATTTGGCCTGGCCAGGAAGGGGGTGAAACACCATGGCCTTTAAGTGGTTAAGAAATCTGCCAGACAAACAAGAAGAGGATGTATGCAGTGCTGTGGGGGATGGGTCATGAAATGAAAATGGTGTACAAAGGTCACCTCACTGCCATGGGGTGGGTACCTGCAGGTTACATAACATGCAGGACAGATCAGTTGAATTGGGCTGTAGGTCAGTTTACAGTGCAGTAATCCTTTCATCTTGGTTGCTACCAGCACACAGCTTGTGGGAGGGAACATTGGCTTTGATCTTGTAGTAATTTTATTAGTAGACTCCTAGTGTGGAAATAGTCTCTAACCTGATAGTCTGTAACATGACAGCACTGTCTTGCAACATGGTAGTGTCACGTAACATGACAGCTCCCTCATAACATAGCAGTCTTCTTTAAAGAGGACCATGGCTTGCTTTGCCTTGTTCTGCACTGTCTGTGCATACTAGGAAATACACTTCAGGATTAATAAATTACAAGGAAAGGCTTCTGTACGAAAGTCTAAACAAGTACCAAATCCAGTCTGTGATGCACAGGCATCATAAATTAAATGAAAAACTTGCAGTCCGCCTTCATTTGTGCTTGAGACGTCACCTGCCAGATGCTACAGCTCACAATGGGAGGGTTTAAGCTATACAAGCAGTGTTGTCAATCAAGAAAGCAGTGGGCGGGACTAGGTGTGGCCAGGTGCTGGTTGACGAGCACAAGTTTGTGAATCAGAAGTGACAATGCTGTTGGCCTATCCCCCGCAACACTTTTTTTTTTTTTTTTTGAACCCCACTGTAGTGCAAGCAGGCTCTGCCAACATGGGGTGACAACTCTGCTCTCAATGCAGGAGCAGTGCAGCATCATTGCCACAAGATCACAGGAAGCTGCCTGTATCCAATCAGATTGCTCAGGTGTTTTGAGTCAGCGGGGCCGACTAGCATGATACTGGAGCTTGGCCCAGCGGGAGATTCCTCCATCCGCACAGTTTAGCGTAGATGGAGGAATCTGTTGCACTTTTTCCATCTGACCATAGAAAATCTGCAGATGGTCTATAGGTTTACGGCTAGGTTTGGAATCTTCATTTATTATGGAGCACATGGCACAGGTGCACACAGTATGTGAATTCCTAACTCTACTCTCACTCCCATGGGATCCTCCTTGTATTCCTCAGAGAGAGAGATTATGCCGGCAGGATGCTTTCTCAGCAGTTGGTACGATGGCTTGTCTGTCTTGCATTTCAACCATTTAGTTGATTAAAGGAGAACTATGGGGTCAGTGCTTTTCCCCATAGTTCTCCTAAGGGTCACGGGAGAACACCAACTAGCCTCCTCCAGTCACCCAAAGCTCAGTATACCGCGAGCTACAGCTCTCGGTATACTGAGACGCCGCAGCTGGAGTGGATCCCGACAATGCTGTCTGGATCCACCCAGCTGCGGGATTGACAGCTGGCTCTGCCTATCCAGACGCAGAGCCAGCTGGACCCGCCCCCTCCGTTCCCCCAGTCAGTGCTGGAGGATCGGACAGGGGAGGGGGGGATCCCTGCAGGGAGCCGTGAGTGAGTCACAGCTCTCTGCAGGGATGGATCGAGAAGCGAGCGACGGTATGTGTTCGCTCACCTCCTGATCTACTGAGCCGACCTGTGACCGTTTCATTGTCACAGGTCGGCTCAGATTATGAGGCCGAGTGAAGTTTTCAAGCTCTTGTAATATGTATCTTTCATTGAAATACCTGGTATTCCTTTCATAAAGATCCTTGTCCAGGCACTTCCTTTTAATAAGGGGACAACTATCTCCCAGATGTGTTCCTGCTGTCACCCTTTCACATGGCCTGATGGTAGACTACAATGTGCTGTCACACATTGCATAGGCATTGTCCACTTTTGTCACTGTCAGGAAGCCTAGTCTGGCGTGATTTCACATACAGGAAGTGGCTGAAAGGGACAGAGGAGATGGCACAAGATTTAAAATATACATTTCTTAACTCGCATTTTATTTAAAATGATCGTCGAAGGCTTAATCCAGCTGTAGGGAATACTTTTTTAAGTGATAATAAAGTCAAAACTTTTTTTCAGGCTACATTTTCCAGAAAATGATTTATTTCTCTCTAACGGTTTGGATTCATAATTGAAAAGTGTTTTGAGAGTTTAATACTAAATTTAAGTTTTAAACCAATTGCTGTCCACATTTGAGAGCTGCCCTCTGCATCCTCCTCTGCCACCAGTCCTTTTCCGGGTTACGTAAAGTTCAACAATATTTTACCCACTTCCCTGCCTGTACATACCCCCTCTGGGTGCATCATTAATAGAATTCTCATCCATCACTCTGAGTGCCACTTTCACCGGCATTGAGAACCACTCGCTGCAGACCCTACAGGGAGAATCCTCTTCACACGCCATGGCTGTATGAATGCAGAAAATTCACCGCGGGGGATTATGTGGTAAAGTCCTGAACTACAGTTGGGCTGTAATGTGGTAGTTGTCTACATTTGATTGACTTCCATGTTTTGTATCATTCGCGTACAGTAGATGGAAAGACCACAGAATTATGTTGGTGTGTGCAGAGATTTTTCAATGATTAAGATCTCTGCGTTTGAGGAGGCGACAGACAGAGCAGAACATGGAGGAAAGCACATGGCTGTCGGCGAAAAAAGTGAAACTAGAAAGCGGCATGAGCACTATGCAGCAATGAAACAAAGACTTGTGCATACTTGTCTTTCGATTCTTTGTTCCTGTACATGGAATGCGGAAACATGTTACTGCCTTTTTAGCAATTTAGTCCTCTGGGAGCTTCCCCCATCTCCCCCAAGAGACAGACGGGACATTCTTCCTGTATTGCTGCTTCCTTGTTCCTTTAGCCATATCTGGATTCATCCTTGTTGCCTCAGTCATGCCATGCCAGCTGTGGGATGCGTTGTTTGAGCAGTTTATATTAGAGATACTGCTTGAGAACAGGGCAAAGTAGATCCTATTTAAATTGCTAATCCCGTTATCAGTTACTAGACTGGTTGGAGTGACTGCACTGCTTGTTTTACATAAGGTGGTCATTTGTGATGTACTTTCAGGTCCTAATGGTGGCCATGTGCAGCCTGAGTTAACAGAGGCAACATGGCAGATCTTGGTTTGGTCATGTGAGCTCTGTAGGGGGTTAAAGACAGAGCAGACATGAATGCTTTGCACCAGGGGTGTCCCGAGGCCGGGTGTCACCCGTAGCGGAGACCGGGTGACAACCCGTCATGATGTCATTGCGCAGGACGTCACCATGCGTGTGCGCAATGATGTAGTCGCACATGCGCTGTCACCTAATTGACACCTGCCGGCGGCCGTTTTGCTGATGGACGCTGGTAAAGAGGAGGGGACGTTCACCTGGCTGGATGAGGTATGCCGGGTCCCCTCTCTCCTGACACTGTCGGGCTCTCGATCCAAGACAAGAGTGCCCGACTTTTTAGAGGGGGTGACACCAATGACTGATTTAGGTGTCACCTCCTCCAATGGTGTCACCCGCAGCCCCCCATTGTGACGCCACTGCTTTACACACACATTTTTATTTTTTTATTTTTTTTTTCCTACACATTTCTTGGCCAAGACTGTACATTCAGAAGAAGCTCCACTTTTTGGGAGTGTAAGAGCAGTTACTTCTTGTAGCACACAGGGCATCCCAGAGATGGACAAATCTTCACCACTTACCTTCTGTGCCCGCTAGGACCCATTAGCACCTATGCACAGGCAGTTGTGCCTATTATTGCACACCTTTTTACACGCATTATTTCCACACATTAACCTACTTTTTGTTAGATGTTCAGGGGATGGGAGATTTGTGTCCTGCAGTAATGAGAACAGGATTTATAGGATTGAAAGGCATTTATGTATGCCATGCAGGAAAATGCTTACATGCGTATGGACTTATAATGGCAGGCCTCTGTGGAAAGTCTAGCTAGTTGCTTGGTTGTGAAATGGAATCTGTCATGTACCAGTCTGGTATGAGATTCCCAATCTAGAAGGCGTTCTACCCAACTAGAACCTTGGCTAAGGCCCCCCCCTAAAGACATGAAAGGTTGTATTGCACCAGTAACAGTTGTCTCCGTACACACATTGCTTCATTTACATTGTAGTATGGTGAGTTTAGGGTCCCAAACCATCACCATCAGGAAAGCCGTTCAGTGCTAGGCAGAATGCTTTGGAGCTTCTGCATTGGGAGCCCATGCATATGAACCCTTGGTATGAGAGGTAGAATCTGGTGTCGGTAGGTTTTGGATCATAAATGCTGTTCACATCAGTTATTGCAGAGAGTGTTAGGAGGCCAAGTGTATCAAATGTAACCCCTTAGTGACCAGTGACGTCCATAGTGCGCCACTGGCATGAGGCTAAAGATGCCGGGACTCTGTTTACAATTGTAAAGCCGACTGTTGGCTTTACAATAGAAGTAATTCTGGCAAATCGCCAGATCACTTCTCCGGGCCAGTAAACAACCCCCCCCCCCCCTCCGTTCACAGATCTCCTCCACGTTCTATGGGACCAGGAGCGACACATATTGCATCACTTCCAGTCCCTTAACTGTCAGTTCTGGGCTCCTGAAGCCAAGCAATAAGCTATTGAAGTGCGATCTGCACTTTAATGGCTTATTTCAAGTGGAAAGGTGACACTGGGGGTCTTTGAACCGCCAGTGTCACCTTAAAGAGTACCTGTTGCCACCAATCTGCTACCACATGGGGGGCTTATAAGTCACCCTATGTGATCGCAATAAAAGTAAAATAAAAAAATGTGTAAAAATGTGTAAAATAAAAAAATATTAAATGTAATGTAAAAATGTAAACATTTTTTTAAAGTCCCCCACCTCCCTTGAGCACACGTGTCATCATTTAAACACGCGTCGCGTGCCCCTATGTACGAAAACAATCGCACTACACATGTTTGGTATCGCTGCGCACACGCCTGAGCAATAATTCTAGGGCCAATATTAACGTGCATCTCTAAACTGATGACCTGTGGGGGCTTTTAAAGCGTCTGGACTTTTTGGGGTACTGAATTTTGCTGCCTTTTCACAGATGCACACAATTTTTAACCTGGGCATGTTGGGTATCCATTTACTCATTGTAACCTCATCTTTTGTATTTCATGAAACAAATGTGTATTTTATTGTGCATTGGGGCACTGAATTTAACTTAAGTGCATTTTTCACTAAATTTTTGGGTTCGATAATACGTTGCACTAATATCATTCAACATATACATTTGCAACTACCACCATTTTAGTCCTATAGGGTCTTGACTTTCAGAAAATAATGTTTGGGGGTTTGAAGTAGTTTTCAGGCTTAAAATGTGGATTATAACATGGATGCGGGGGGAAAAAAAGGCCTCGGCTATTAAGGGGTTAAACTCCAGTGTTTCTTTTGTCTAAATGTTCCTTTCCTTGGTGTCTAAAGCGGTTTGCCCTTATGCAAATGAGTTAATCTTTGAAACCAGATGCAGTCCTTTGTCTGTGGAACCATGTTTGACCCCCATAAAGAATCCTATGCTTCTATTCAGCTCGGCTATGATGTACTGAGGGGATCGGGGACCCTTTTTCCAGCATTTACAGTAAGGGTTATATTGTCAGTTTAGACAAAAACCCAAAACATTTGGCTGAGTGAATTTCTTCCAGTTTCAGAGCCTTGCATGTGTCTCTGTGGAGCTGAGAAGATGGTCTGGCAGTATCACAGTAATGTGAGTAATCTGATGATCCGGATAATGACATTATTCACACTTGTTAGGTTATTCACAGGCCAGCCACCCAGGGCAGATCTCAGAGAGTGACTGCTAGCACTGAACCTGCTGCGCTTTACCACCAAGATGTTCCTTTACTTGCGGCCGTGATGTACAATATGGTACACAAGTGACGATGGTGCTGGTCCTTTTTATATGGAGAAAAGGAACGATCTTATGTATTTGTATATGGGAGTTAACCCTTACCTGGCCTGATTGTTGAGACCATAAGAGTTGTTTGTCAGTTATTGGGCATCAGTCTCAAGCTGATCTGGTGGTCCACATTTATCACTGAGTGGTAATGGTGGAGAAAGTGTTAATCAGAATACTACAGATCAGTTGGAAGTCTAACTTTAGTTGGCCAGTGACATAAAGAATCTGAGGCCAGGTTTTATCACTCCAGAAAAAAATGTTGAATGGTGGTAGGCTAGGAACCGATGGGTTGTGGATGAGTGGCATTGCCCACACTGGTCATCCCCCTATGAGTGGGAATTTCCACTCAACCGGGTCAACTTAAAAGGTACATGTTTACACACCCCCCCCCCCATGAATATACTTTTGAAATCCCGTGTTAGGGTGTGCTCAACTTGGTTTCATTCATGAAAATGTGTCTAAACAAGAAACAAAAGAACATTAATTGCAGCTTACCAGTCCTTGGATATGGTGACAGTTACTTTTATGTTTTTAGTATTTGTAACAGACCAAAAGGGAGCAAATAAAAGTACATAATTGGGGTTAGCATCCCCTTCACCCTTCAATATTTGTCTCCTGTTGCTCCTCTGGCTTGCTGACATTTGCTGTTACATTGATAGGAATATTAGTCGGGACAGGTCTTCTACCATGGCTGATTGATATATGTCCTGAAACTGTTCAGCCAGTGGCCATCCTTGTGCTTCCATATACATGAGGTCGGCACCCGATGTGGCTGTTGGCGCATGTCTTTGGGCAGTTAAAGGGACTTCATTAAAGAAGCTATTTTTAGAGTGACGGAAGAAGCAATCGCTGTAAAGCAAATCGTTCACTTTTTTGTCACATCTCTCCTTCCTCCGAACAATGCTAGCTGAAAGAAGTTTTACTTTCCAATACACTGCTGGATTCCTGGCGCCCTGCTGTGCATTGTGGTTCCTTTGACCAGCTCCTACATCCCTACTGTGGTTAACTAAAGTAGGGGTCACTGGAGGATGCTGGGGAGGGGATTGTCAGGAGGGGGACACTAGCATCCAAAGATTCCCAGAGGTATTGAATGTAGAAGAGCTTTCAGCGTAGGTTATGTCTTCAACACAGATTCTAGTGGAAAAGTACCCATTAACTGTTTGCTTTTCAGGGGAATGGTTTAAAAGAAATGACCGTCACTTTATGGTTTTCCTTCTGTGGGATCAGAAATGTTCTTCGATTAGTCTAGCAGCTTCTTGCACAAACAAAGCCTGATGGATAGTTTTGAAATGGAACCCTGCCTGCGTTTTTGGGGCAGTGTGGTCATGCACAGGAAGTGTGGGAGAGCAGTCAGTTTAGAGTATAGACTTGTACTCTGCTCAGGAAGTATATACTATCTACAAGATTCCAGATCTCTATCTGAGCAGTATGCTTTGTCAGTCTCTATTGACCAGAGTTCATGTATTTCTGAACCCATAAATGTTAATAAATTCCTTCTGTGTAAGTGGGGCCGGTGTCCCTCAATAGTTCTCTGACACTGAGATTAGTTCATCTCAGTCACATAGCTGAAAGAACTTCATGGTCATTGTCAGACGGCATACCAAGAGGAATTATATGTTGTAATACAGAGAAGACTTGAGCCGGATTCAATTTTTGTTTTGTTTTTTTAACTCAAAGTCCTTTTCAGTTGCTAAGAACTTTTCAAACTGATCGGTGCCAGGTCTATCCATTTGGATGGAGTTTGGTTGGTGTTCCTTAAATATTATGTGGGTCATTTTAGCACTGACCTACACATATTGGGGCTGATTTAACTCCTAATCTTACAAATATATACTGTTCTCTTATTGCCTGTATCTATATAGTGCCATATATTAGGCAGCGCTTTACAAAGTATTACATATTTTACAATCTACGGTCTTCAGAGATTATTTAGAATATCCTTAGCATAGTCATGCATTTAGTTTTCATACCCAATATGTTCACATGTCAACTTGTATCAATGCTCTTGGAATATAAAAGGTAATTAAACCCAGAAGAACACCAGAGTAGATCAGCACACAAACTCCACACATTGTGTGTTGACGCAGATTGAGCCCAAGACTCCATTACTGAAAAGTCAGAGTGCCAACCACTTTAAGGAAGAGCTCCAGTCAAACAAACAACTTTGTCTAGGGGACACTGTTAAAGCTAAATAATTCTTGCTCCTGCTGGCTCCCTCCAGGCTGCTAGACGAGTCCCAGGAGCCTCTCCTCCTCATGGTCTGGCAGTCTAAGGACCACTGATGTCATCACATCTTATGCAGATAGGACCACTGATGTCATCACACCTCATGCAGGTCCATTGACCTGAATTAGATGCCAAGGGATATTCCAACATCAGGAGCTGAGGGAGGAAAAAAGGAGAACCTGAACTGCGCGATCCAGGATCAGGTAAGTAAATCTGCTTTATTTGAGCCCCCTAGACAAAATGAACACTTAACCCTTGCATTGTAGGGGTAATCCCACTGCAAGGGTAATCCAGAAAGAAGGGGCAGGACTAGGTGTGGCCAGGTGCTGATTGACAAGCTACAGTCTTCTCAGTCAGTGCCAATGCGGATGGCCACGCCGCCTGCAACATCTCATCCTGCTGTAGTGTAAGCAGGCACAGCCTACATGAAGGTGACAACACTGCTTTGAATTGAGGAGAAGCAGAAGCATTGTCACCTCATCACAGGAAGCTGAATAAGGCTGATTTTTACTGGCTGGATCAACAGATATTTGTAACACAAAGGGGAGCTAAAGCTGGCCATACACCTTACAATACAATAGGTGCTGCAACACGCGTTCCTTTGTTTGTGGGTTTTGTTTTGTTTTTAATGGAAGGTTCTAGTTCTACTTTAAAGTAATTATAAAGTCTGAAACCCTTCAAGACAGTTTGTCATTTACTGACATTTTTATGCGGGTTACAATGTGCACAATAATAAAACCGCAAAATTAGTACTCTTATCTTAAGGTGTTTTGATGCAGTCACATGACGACAATTCCTCCTTGGCTCATGTGGCTGGTGGGCATGTAAATGAAAAGCTCCGGCTTCATTGCAGGAAGTCGCATGTACCCGCTGGGGCGTGTCTAGCCAACGTAACGCTAGAGTTGACAGCTCGTGTCACTCCCAAAGTGAGGACAGGAGGAGCTGTTTGGGGACGTGTGCACACTTGCACTGTGGGAGCCTTGTCACAAGGGCGTAGTTGTGTCCGTCCATTTGTCATCTGTTTAGATGCAGAGGGTTGACAACGCTAGGAGGGAATTACTTCCTCTGCAGCAATACAGTGTAGTCGGCCCACAACATGAAATAGAATGTGCAATCTGGTAGGAATATACGTACATTCTAAAGATGGCTATGTAAGTATGTGTGTAGGTATCCATTTTTTTTTTTTTTAATGGAAAGTAAATGTATATTTCAGTCTTTTTACTGTAATTCCACTTTAAGTATTTCTGAAACTGCATGACGGAAGGTTTGCTCTGATTTTAGTGCTGTGGACCATCTTAAAGTGTATTTCCACTTTCGCAGCCAAATTGGGATAACACCTATTTTAGATTTGTTACATGTTCCCATTCACATAGCATAAGCTAAAAAAAAATGCTACTTGCATAATATTGCTTTTACTTGGTTTAGGGTTTCTTGGCGTCTTAAGGGTTAACATTTCTACGTCTCCTTTGTAATGTTAGGAAGGGCTGTGAGGAGTGTGGGGCTTCTCCACTGTATGTTAATGTAGACAATGAGAGAAACCCAATCCTTAAAGGAGAACTATGAGATGAGTGATTTCCACTCACCTCATAGTTCTAAGCCGACCTGTGACAATGAAACTGTCACAGGTCGGCTCAGTAGATCGGGATCGGGGCTCTCTGCCGTGACAGGGGGAGGGGATGGATTCCCCTCTCCCCGCTCCCATCGGCCAGGGCTGACTGGAGGAACGGGAGGGGGCGGGTACAGCTGGCTCTGCCTCTAGATTGGCAGAGCCAGCTGTCACTCACGCAGCTGGGCGGATCCCGTCATCTACGTCGCGATCCGCTCCAGGTTCGGCGTCTCAGTATACCGCGAGCTGTAGCTCGCGGTATACTGAGCTTAGGGTGACGGGAGGACGCTAGTTTGTGTCCTCCCGTTACCCTAAGGAGAACTATGGGGAAAAACACTGACCCCATAGTTCTCTAAGTTTCAGTCTTAAGTATAGGGAGAGATCACTGTGAAGGGGCTGAGAAAAACCTGGAATAAGCCATGTTGCCTGCTGCAAACAAACCATTTAAAAGGTAAGTATATATCTTTTTTTTATTTTTTTGGTATGCTGTGTGAATGGGAACACGTAACAAATATATAGAGGGGTTTTCTCAAATTTGACTGCAAAAGTGGAAGTGCACTTAAAGTTTGACATCAAAGTAAATTGTGAGAGTTTGTCATTTTTTGTTCAAAGAGTAATTGCAGACACTTCCCTGATTCAATTGTATTCGGTGCACCATTGCTAAGCCTTTGCTATATTAATGCCAGTAAACCTTTCCCTCATGCAGAAAAGGAGACCCTTGCTTTGACTGGACATTTGTTAGTTTTGTGTCTATTTTCCAGCATTCTGGTTTAAATGATCACAGATCTCACCACTAATAATCTGTTTAGTATCTTGAGAAGTGAAAAGTGTCGCATTAGGTCACACAACTTTCTCAGTGGTTAAACAGCGAAAGGGCAACTAAGAACGTTTCCTATTTATATATTCTCCGAAAGCTCCGCCAAATAGATGATTAGAGTACCCAGCACATTCAAAGAACACACTTCTATGGACGGACTCTGTCCAATGCACAGCACAGGATTTCATTCAAATAAAAGCCAAGTTACAAGGGGTAATTTTATCCCACTTAAAGATATCGAATCTGTGCAGCTTCTTATGGCTTTTGAAGATCCTTAGCCTCCGACTTGTAACATTTTGTAGCATAAGGAGATGCTGGTATTGGCTTTTCTTCTGCAGAGGAATCACTCTGGTTTAGATTGTGGGGCCTGTAGTAGTAGTAGTAGTACCACTTTTCAGGATGCCTAAAATCATCTGTTCAAGTTTGGATAAATATGTATACAATCTAGTTGTTTTACACCCTTCTTGAATGTCTGGATTAGTCAACAGTCCAAAAAGCAATAAGTCTGCTAAGCAATCGATAGCCGACGAATCGACGATCGAAAACGTTGCCAACGTTTTCAATCGTCGATTTTAATCGACTTAATCGATTAACTGTTGCAGCTCTAAGTCACACGTCTTCATTGCCACATAGAATTCAGCTGTCAGTTAGTCCTGCTAAAGAGCCAGAAGTCCCCTCTCAGGTGATGGTTACATGTTATTCCATTGACAGAGGCTACACTGGTGTCCTGAAATTTGCTCAGTCCTACCAAAGCATTGAGGGTTTACTTTGACCTTTTGTAACTCCAGCTAAAACATGTTATTTTTTTAGTTTTGTATAGAAATGGGAAGGGTTAGAACGTCTGTAATGGGAAGGGTTAGAACGTCTGTAATGGGAAGGGTTAGAACGTCTGTAATGGGAAGGGTTAGAACGTCTGTAAGGCTTATATTGTTGACTGATGCCTTGCTGGGGAGATATTTTCCCACACTTCATGTCCTGGTAAGCGTTGACAGGACAAGAAGTGATTTGGATTTCTCCAATGGAATACAGACGGCAACACAA